>NC_081182.1:181752310-182082432 GCF_029867415.1 Vicia villosa | reverse complement strand
AATATGCTTTATCAAGGTCAAGGAATTTGCTTGATTATCATCAATATCCATAGGTTCAGAAGATGTAGAACCGGAAGTGTTGTTGATGACTAGTGGAGGCTTTAGAGCCCATAGATCCATCACAAGAGTGATGACAGCATTCAGATACTCAAAAAATTTCTCATTAGCATGAGTGCGGCATACTTCTTTGAGTTTAAGGGACTCAGAGTTGAATCTCCTTCTGAATGTATCCCAAAGGGCTTTTGAAGCCACTAGACTTCTGTTTGTTGAACAGTCAGCTTTTAGCTTTGCTATCCACTCCTGCATCTCTGTTTCAAAATTCTTGAATAATATATCAACATATGTTTGTATATGTTCAGGAATTTGAGGTTCAGGGTGAGCTTCTGGTTCTTTTTCAGATGGTTGGTCAGGTTCTGATTCGGTAGATGGTTCTGAAAAGAATTTTTCAGGGTTAATGAGTTGTTCAGGTTATTGTTCTGGAGACTTTTCGGTTGGAAGTTTAGAGACTTCAATTTGCTGAGACTCAAAAATTGGATCTTCTGAAGTTATTTGGTGTGATATTGGTGAATCTTGTGGTGATGGGGAGGCCGAGATGATATGTACTTCAGGTGAGGATGATCTGACACTATCTTTTGGTGAAAGAGGTAAAGTTGTTCTGATTAAGTATGGAGGTGTGGATGAGATGGATTCAGGAAACGTGTTATAGACCGGAATGTTCTGGTCAAGGGTGTCAGGTATAATTGTGGCTAAGGGACTTGTGAATCCAGGAATTTTCCATGATCCTGTGTACCACTCATAAGGCTTTGGAATCGAATTTTCAGATTGAGACCTGTATTCAGAAGATTCTATACATTCTTTATGAATTGGTGGATTTTATGGTGAAGGTGTAGCTTTAGGTTCTGAGGAAATGAGAGATATTATTTTGTTTGGTGGTGGATGTTCAGATGGGTTTGGATTTGTTGGTGTAGGAGTGATGTTAGGATTTTCTTGTTGGATTTTTGGTGGAGTAGTTTTTGTTTGGGTTTCAGCAGTTGATATGGGTGAGGATTCTCTTTGATTGGCAGTTTGAAGACTTGTTTCTTTGGGATTTTCAAACGTACTAGGAATGGCTTGAGGAGTAGTGGTTTGGGTTTCTTGTTGCTGAGTGACAACAGGGGTTCCTGTTTGTTTGGATGATTCAGTTGATTTTGGATCAAAGTTGTCAATGTCTGACAATAGTTGGGATAGGTTTTGATTTTCTGGTGGGTTTGTAGGAATGGTTTCTGAAGTTGGAACGTTGGAAGATCTTGAAGATTGATGAACAGGGGTTTCAATGGCTTGAGGTTCAGGTAAAACAGATGTTTCAATATTTTCATAATTAATAGTTGAAACAGAAATAGAAGAATTACTCGAAGTTCTTTTCTTCTTAGTTTTCTTAACTTTGACAGAGGTTCCTTCTTCTTCAGCATTCCTCTTATTGGACTTCTTCTTTTTCTTGAGAACTTCAAGAATGGGGTTATTTCTGCCTTGAAGCCAGGCTGGATCAATGGGTATACCTGCTTGCTTGTTTAGTTCTAACCAGCTCAGAATAATATTAGGAGTGTCTCCAGCATTGAACATAGGAAAGTCCTCAATTTGAACTCTTTTGTTTGTGATGAAGCTTGCTTCAGGAGTGGTGGGCTTGTAGGCTATTTTCTTTAAGATATTCATCTTTTTCAGATTCTTCCCACTTAGGGTTTTCCCACATATTGGTTCCAACTCTTGAACCAGTTTAGCTTCTTCTAGATGAGCTATCAGACAATTCTCCATCAGAATGTCTGAGATTAACCTAGAGAGGGGAATCCAGTTTTTCCGTACTTTGACCTTTCGATCTTCTCTTGATTCTCTGACATGTGTCAATAAATGTTTGAAGAGAATGAATGGTAAGTCAATCTTGATGTTCTTACCAAGGCAGTACAATAAGAATTGTTGGCCAGCATTCACATAGTCTGATGAACTTGTAGGTTTACGGTGGAAGATACAACCCAGAAAGATTTTTGCCCAAACTTGATAGTATTCCTTCAATTATTTGAACTATGAGTTTGTCGAGGATTCTCCATTCTTATAAATTTCTGTGTGGACCAGTTCTATATCTGGTCTTCCATCAGAGATACCAACATACCCGCCTTTTTCAATCCCTAATAATTTCCTAATCAAATTTTCAGTGATCACGACTTGCTTACCCATTACAATCGATAGAATCGCAGTTGGAGTGGTTTCTACATGTATCCATAATTCTTTGACCAAGTGTGGGAAGACTGGACCGGTCAATCTATCAAAGAAGTTTCTCCATCCTTGAAATTCAACCGCAGGAAGTAAATCAATTCCGTTATCCTTGATGTTCTCCAAATACACCATGTACTCAACGATGACTTCAATCTTATTAACAGGTAGAAGCATTGTTCTTTTAGGTTCAGTGTATCCTTTGGTTTGGGGGTTGATGGAGAAAGTTGCTGGATTTTGTTTGGATGAGGAAGACGCCATTAATGATCGTTTGAGGTTTTATTTCTAGCGAGAGAGAAAGGGGAAAGAAGGAATGTAGGGTTTGAAATCGAGAGGGAGCGAAAGATGGAAAGAGCAATTTTGAATACTATTTATAGAGAACACTCATGCAGTTAAATTAAAATAAATCATTTTTAATAAAATTTAAAAGGAATTAATTTTGATGACTAATTAATTAATCCATTGACTAAGGAAGAGAACGTGGTTATTGAGATGATTTGAACAGTTATCTAGAGATAAGTAACCATACCTGGCATGTGTCAAGATGAACTTCTGAAATATGAACTTCTAAAACCAGCAGTTCATATGATGTTTTCAGAGACGATTCTTTGTTTCTTCAGTCTTCAGAAGTTGAGGTAGGAAACTTCTGTCACTTGCACCTTATCAAGTCTAATGTTTAACATTTATTGGAATTTTGAAGAATTCTTTTGAGGATAAGTTATTTTACTCCTTTTGACGCTTGACTGTTTATCTTCTGATTTTAGATGTCTTGTGCTTCTTCAGATTTGATGTTGATCCACAAAAATCCTAATGATGAGTAGATGATGTGCATATAGTATTGAGATCTTCTACTCAGTGTTGTTTTTCTCCAACTGGATCTCTCTACACGGTTAAGTGTTTGATCTTGAGATCAATACAAAGCCACGCTCTGATACCAATTGAAGGTGGAGAAAAACACAAGAAAGGGGGGATTGAATTGTGTTCTTTATCAATTAAAATTCCCTTTCTTTTTAACGTCTTTTCTTTCTTTCGTTTTGTCATCTATTGAATTATGATTTTGGTGTTGCGGAAGCATGTGAAAGTAGAACTACATAACCAATGAGATGTTCATTTTAACTTCTGTATGTCATCAGAACTTCTGACTGGTCTCAGTACAGTTTTGAAGAACTTTTGCATGAATTTTCTAAGTTAAAACGGATAGTACAGAAAGTAAAAGACACATTCAATTTTATCCTGGTTCACCTTCTGAATAAGGCTACCTCCAGTCCACCTTCTTCAGGTGATTTGCCTCTCAACAGAGGTCTTAATCTACTATAACCAAATCATGATTACAACTGCACGATCCTCCGTCATGACTAACAACCTGCACAGCCAACTGCTGTGACTGACCATCTGGACAATGACCCGTTCAGTGATCTCCACGAGATATAACGTCCATTGACTCTGGAACCCTGCACAGGCTACCTGCTGTGACTAACCCCACACAAGCCAACTGCTCGTGACTAACTACAATGGATTGTTCAGTGATCTCCATGAGATATAACATCCATTGACTCCTGGACTCCAGACCTTTACCTGGTCTCCAAGAGATTTCCACAATGACCGCAGCCAATTGTCTTCTCAAGCTTCTGATCTTAACTTGGTCGCTCAAGGCATCATTACCAAACTTAACTTGGTTTTCACATGATGCTTCTTAATAAGCAGATATTCTAATTACAAACTGTATGACAAGTAACTTGTTTTATTTGAATAATCATTGAACTCTTCTTGTCTGCATCTTTTAACTAGATCATTGCTTCTTGGTGGTTAGTAGAGTAAGATCATTGTCTTTCAGTGTTGAGTGCTTCTTCAAGTTTATCTTCGTCTTCACTTCTTCTGTTAAACGGATTTAGAACACCAGTTCTTTATTCGAGGTTGCTTCTTGCATTGATCTTCAACTTTCTTCTTTAAGCAGATTAAGAACAACAGTTCTTATTGAGAGTTGCTTCTTTTGTTCTTCTTCCTCTGATCTTCTTCATAAGAAGATTAAGAATAACAGTTCTTATTGAGAGTTGCTTCTTTGGTTCTTGAGTAATAATTTGAATGGGAGTCTCCAGGGAGACAACATTTTGATCCTCTTCTATTTTAAAAAACTCCTTTTGATTTTAGTAGTTTTTCATTACTACTGTTAGAACAAGAAATGTTCTGATCAATATTCTTAGTTCTGATGATAACATTATGTATGAATTTTGTATAAGACAATGTGGTACTCTAATCCTTTAAGTTTTCCATTTCGGAAAATATATAAAGAGTATGCACAAATCAGCGTTCAGAAGCACTGACTCAGAAAGTTCTGGATGACTTCATCAGAACATGCTCTGGCAAGACATCATAAGATGGTCCAGCAGAATCAGAACATGAACTGGAAAGCATCAGAAGAATGGAAGTCAGAAGTACAATCTCTGATGTTCTGATGGTATCATGCTCAAAGCTCTTCAAAGTCAGAAGACAGAAGATGCTCTACACCAAAACTGATGACTCTGATATTCGAACGTTGTTATCTACAAATTTGAGTCCAGAAGAAAGTACAAGATGAAAGGCTGAAACGTCAAATCTCTGACTGACAAAAGGAAAGTTAGAAGCTACAAAAGGAAAAGTCAGTAAAAGCAGCAAAAGCATGGCTCGAGGAAGTTGACAAAAGTGTGAAGCATTAAATGTAGCATTATACTATTCACGCAAAGCATTAAATGCTCCCAACGGTCATTTCCACTCAAGCGCCTATATATAGAAGTTCTGATCAGAAGCAACAAACAACACTTGCGCAAATCTTACAGAAACGCTGTCAAATTCAAAAGCTAAAGAACTTCATCTTCAACCTCAGAAACTTTGTAATATCTTAGTGAGTGTTAAGAATAGAACTTAAGAGAAATATCAAAGTTGTGATTACAGCTTTATTAGAAGCAAATCAAACTCCTGTAAACATTTATTTTACATTGATTGTAAAAGGATTCCTAGAGTGATCAAGTTGTGATCTGTATACTCTAGAAGACTTAGAGGGTATCTAAGTGGAAAACCATTGTAATTAGTTGGATTAGTGGATTAAATCCTCAGTTAAGGTAAATCACCTTGTCAGGGGTGGACTAGAGTAGTTTGGTTAACAACGAACCAAGATAAAAATAATTGTGTTCATTGTTTTTATCTTCCAAGTTTTTTAAGTTACACTTATTCAATCCCCCCCCCCCTTTTTAAGTGTTTTTCACTCCTTAAACTACATCTTTCCTCAACCACACTTTTCATAAGAGATCTTACTTCTTTTTATAGCTTTGAAATTGTGTTCGTTATCTTGATCTTTGTGTTGATGTTGTGCTTTGTATTATTGTCTGATTGGCATCTATGTTTGGCTAAAACATATAATAGCAGCAAAAGGTATTTCAATGTATAAATCTTGAAAATATAAAAGAACAAAACAGGAACAAGCAAGATGTTATATGGAATGTCATGAATTCAACCATGACATCGCGCCTGCAGAACTGGAATAAAGATTCAGTTTGATTCTCAACAGATACAGAATATTCAATGAATATTATGTAATCCTATGTGGCGCAAATTTAAAGGTCAAGTCAGAATATTGGAGAATCAGATCAGAAGATTGAAGATTCAGCAGTTTCTAATTTAGGAGATAAATTAGGAAACTCATGATTAAAAGGCCTTGATTGTAGCAGAAGATTTCTGTAGATTTGTAATAGCTAGGAGTGCTGCGATTTGTAAGCTCAAGTCCAATTGGGAATAGGTTATAAATAGAAAACCTTTGTAACCTAGTTTGAGATAGAAAACTGGATTTAGAAAAGGTGTAATCATTAGGGTTTCTATAGGTAGACCACCCAGGTTGTGGGATGGCTTCCATGTCCTTCTCGAAACCTGTAGGTAAGAGAAGTGATTATTCTCACTCGAAACCTGTAGGTAAGAGTTGAGTATTGTGTTCTTGATTGAAGCTGTGAAGCAAGATCAAGTTATTGTTCATTGTTAATTGTGTAAATAGCTGTTGCAAGGTTGTAACAGTTAGGTATCACTAGGGAGTGAGCAAAGGTTCTCTTGTCTTGGATGGATGTCTGAGATAAAGGTTGCATTGGGTAGTGACTAGGTAAACCAGAGGTTGTTTATCTCTAAACCAGAGGTTGTTTACATAAAATAGTACTACTGATAGTGAAATCTTCTTCCTGGCTTGGTAGCCCCCAGAGTAGGTAGTTAAACCGAACTGGGTTAACAATTAACTGTGTTATTTATCTTCTGCATTGTATTGTTTGTTCAGTCATGGATGTTATGACATCGTGTTTAACATCAGGTTCAGGGTTGATAGTTGTTCCTTTACAGAACCATTAAAGTTTATAATCTTGTTATGTTGACTAAACGTATATGATCCCAGTTCTCATTGACTCCTTCTTAGGGGTAATTAAAAATTGAGGGATCTTTCTGTTTTGCCTCTGCTACGTTAAATAAAAGATCAGATGTCTTGACATCGTGAATGACATCCTGAATCTGTCATACCAGAATTTTTTCACTTTGGCATGCGTAATAAATGCAAGCGTGTTTCCTCCGTGCTTTTGTTTTCTCCAATGGACTGCACGTAGGTTGTTTCTTCAATTAACCTTGGGAGTTGTTCCTCTTAATTGTTGTAACCGTTTTGCTAATGATGATGTTTGTAACGGTTTTCTTCTTGATTCTAACCCTTTTTATTTGATTTTGCATGCTAAGATGAAGGTTATCTTCTGATTCACATGTGACTCTGTTGTTATTTACCTTTTGTAAGTTACTGCGTTGTAACTTTAGAATTTCTTATCTTCTACGTGTGTGATCTTCTGAATTTGCAAGGCTTCTTGTAACTGATTTTTCTTGTTCATTTCCTTTGAAGCTTCTGATGTACTTTCTGATTAAGTTGTTATATATGTTGTAAAGGACTTTGACACTGTTTCTGCACACTCAATGAAGCCATTAGTAATAAAATTGTTACTAACAAAATATACGCTTTTTATCATCAAAACTAGATTCTGAACAAAGATTCTCAATCTTGTTTCAACAGTTTCAACTTCCTCAGGAGCATGGGGAATCCAGGCACAAAGGATGGCTGACAGCTTGAAAAGAGGGATGACCTACCCTTAAGCGTCAGTCAGGGTTATACGAGTCCGTTCAGGAGAACCTTTGTAACTCCCCAAAATTAGATTTTATTATTTAATCTATTATTAAATTAATTTGGTGTGAACATATGGGTCAAGGTGATTATTGTGATTTATCCATGAGATTATGTGATGTCTTGATGAATATGATGTGTTGGAATACATTGTCAGGTTAGAATAATATAAATAAATAGAGTTCCTAATTATGCGTTAATATTTAATTAAATAAGTAATATAAGGATGGAATAAATAATTAAGGGAAGTAAGTGAGGGCATAATAGGAAGATCATATCAGGGGTCCTAAGGTTAACTACGTAAAAAGGGAATAAAGAAGGAAATATTTGTTCGATCGTGAAAACTTGGGAGAAGCGTGAAAGAGAGAGAGTTAGGGCAAGAAGAGGAGAAAGAATAACCAATCGTAGAACTTGGAAAGAGAATCAAGCTAGTGATAATCTAAGGTAATGGAACTTATCGTAATTCTTATAATTAATCTAAGGTGTAGATAATTGTAGTTGGGCTGTGTTTGGGGATTTTGTGATGAATTGGATGTTTATGATGAAACTATGATGATTGATGCTTCGAACGTGTTATTAATATGATATATGATGTTGATGATCGATGATCGATGAATTGATGAGTAATAACATGATCTAGAGTCAAATCCACCATCCCATGAGTTTGGAGGTCTAGGGTTTTGATGAGGATTCTCGGGGTTATGATGAACAATTGTATTTTGATGTTTGTAACGGATAATACATGTTAAAACTACATGAATATGCCTTAAATCGCATGAAAATATTGATTTAAACATGTTTTGGGGTTAAAGACTCGGACTGGTATGATGCAGGTCGCGCAGGGTTTTCTGTAGAAACCGCAGATCCCGCTTAGCACGGTTGTGTTTATGAAACATGGTTCAAGACATAATGTAGTGCGCTTAGCGCGGGAAGGGGGTCACTTAGCGCGGTGATCTGGGATGAAAAATTCTATTTTTGAGAAATGGTTTTGGATTCTGGAAGCTTATATTTTATGCCAATTTCTGAGCAATTTTCTTGAATATTGACATGTTTGGATGGGTTTAGAGGGATATTCGTGGATAACATGAACCTCATTTGTATGATTTTATGTATGTCCTTGCCGATGTGCATGTTTGATTAGAAGTTGTTATGGTGATGATTTATAACACGACGAATGTGAAGTATGCGTGGTAGTGATGTTCGTGTAATTGAGATGATTGTATGATATGATGAATAAATGAATGATGATGCATTTTGACTAGCTGTGGTCGTTGATTATTAAGACGTTTTGCATCATACATTCATAGCATATGTTGGGACATTAGTCCAGTGATATTTGCAAGATAATTGGTCCAGTGATGGCCTCATTCCCATAGTGCGGATTGGGTGCTATATTGTGAAGTGCTCTTGTTCCAAACGATAGACAATCCTGGGGATCTTTGGAGAACAATGACTCAGTCATCACTGAATTTTTGGTACCACATACATGAGTCAATGATGTTGCATTGCATTCTTTGTGACATTGCATAGTGTTTGATTGTGTGATGCTTGATTATTCGTGAGTAAATGAGATTTGGATGATGAATGTGATTGTATTATATATTGATACTTTGAGTAGATGATGATATGCAGTGTGAGTTAATATGAGGATACACATGTATCGGTATATATGTGATTGTTGATACTTGTTGTACGACTACTATTTTTATCATTTATGTCTTTTATATTAATTATGAAATACTCACCCTTTCTGTTTGAATGTTACCTCCATGTGGGTAACATGCAGGTAATCAGGAATAGTCCGTTGAAGCTTAGAGGATAGCTTCGTGGAGTCTTTTAGTGCTTTTTTTCGAATAAGGAGGGTCTTGCTCTGATACGTAACATCAGGGTTGGGATCGCTTGTTTTGGAAACTATTATGTTCTTTTAATTGTTTGATATGACGAGTTACCTTTCATGTATTTGATTGTTTTGGTTTATGATTCATGAATAATGAAGTATGAAAGAGTTTTATGAAGAGTTTTAAGTAATGATATTTTGAACTATGAATTCTGCTACAAGAAATTGATGTTATTACTGTTGCGTTAAATAAGTACTTGGTTTAAATAATTTTGAGAACCTGTGTTACGGAGCAGGACTTGTTATTGTGAAGTTTTTATGAAGGTGACACCCTCGATGGATGCTTTAATTGATTTAATTTGTATTATATTGCGAATATTGTATATGGGTTTAGAAGGGTGTTACAACCTTCCTCTATAAGGGGACTTTGATCTTGATCATGATCCTTCTTTGTTTGAATGATAGGGGACATGGGTTGACCATTAGTAATCATAGCAGAATTTCCCATCAAAGGTTACTCATGAATTAGAGTGACCAGAGACCTTAGCCGCAACTGACACAATAGAGTCAATGGGAGGAGAAGTCACAGCCTGAGTCAAAGGTCCAGGCTTGATATCATGAGCATTAGTGATATCATAACCTTTTGTAAAGAATCAATTTTATCTTCAAAATACAAACATAGTTGTTAAAATAACACATGGAGAACTTCATACTTACCATACACCTCTTTCATCTCTATGCAGTCGGTCACATTCATAATGGCATGTGTATCAATAAATATCTTCCTCTAATAGGAAAATAAAACTTTAGTGGGACCAAACTCCTCCTCATAGTCAAGTCCCAGGTAAAGAGAATCCAGATCCCTCTTCCTCATAACTTCTTCAACACTAAGAGAGCCGAGTTTCACACCTTACGAGTTAGGCTTATAATAGAAGTGGAGTTAAGTCCATTATTCCATAAATATTTGGTGAGAAGATTCGATAGTATCAAAGCAGAAAAATAGAGTGAGTTTCCCGAGTACGGGGCCTTACCTGCACAAAACGCTCCAGAAAATTGCCCCAGTGTTTAGAGAAAGAGCCGAACAAAGGAACTTGCTAAGGTAGTTCAATAAGTCCCTGATGTCGGATATTATACTAATAAGTTTATATTTTTGTGAATAGGTGGAAGATAATCCATTAGGAGGGTTTTTGAGACCTATGCTAGGGAAACAATTAGACACTTTAAGGTAAACCCAAGAACCCGACAGAATCTAGGAGGGGCAATATTCTGGTACTTCAATACTTCCACCTCAAATTCAAAGAAAGGAAAACACATTTTTATCTTTGTGAACAGACAATGCTAAAAAAGGACAAGACACCCTTCAAAGGTGTTCCTTATCTTTTTTTCCAGATCCACCAGAAGGACCGACCGGTTAAAAGGACGATCGACCGTGATGTAGGTCGCACTTACAACCACTTGATAACTTACGATGGAGAGGGTCCCCGCTATTTCTAAATCCATTTAGTGTATCCCATTTCAAGGATAACTCATTAGCCTTAAAAATCCCGAAGGATTTTTGCCAGCTAACCCATTTCGGATGGGCTCCATGGTCTAGATGATCCTTGATGTTAGCATCATTAGGATCGTGACCATATACCCTTCGGTAAGACTTGATGTAATCTTTAGCATCCTCCTTATTCAGAATAACTAAAGTGACTGCACGATCATCTTCTACAGCCTTGTTGGAAAAGAGAACGTCTAAAGAAGAGTCATTGGAAGTAGTTTCCTTATGCGGAGAGCCTTTAGAAAGATTTGCCAAGAAAGAGTTATAGGACAAAGATATGACTTCATGGGATAATTTTTTAGTGATTAAGTGGGGAGAATTGTGATTAAAAGACACTTATACCCTAACTAAAGAGGAGGAATTATCACTCCCAAAATTTCTTGACAAACTTATAGGGCTATTGTTTATATTGGCTATAATAAAGGAAATGTTGAAGATATGGAAAAGCTTAAGGTAGGAAGGTACTTGGTAGAAGTGAATTCCAACTAGAAAGGCGAAGCTCAAATGGGAGAGTATGAGCTTTGTCCCAAAAAAACTATGCTCCTAAAAAAGAAGAAGAAAAAATACCCTCTCAAGTATAAACTGATTCTCAAAGGTAGCAAAAATTTCCCTTAAATATCGAAAACCCTTATATATAGACGGAGGTAATCACTGGACCAAATTAGCGGGATCGAGAGGTTACAAGATCAACGACCAGATTTCACCTAGGAAATGCAAACGAACTAAAGTGCCCTCAAGTGCACTAAGAGGAAGCATCATACCCTAAGTTGATCACCTTAGGGTATGGTGCTTCCTCCTAGCTAGTGCACTTGAGGGCACTTTAGTTCGTTTTCATTTCCATTAAGTGGCTAAATGTTTCAATGGTGGGAAAGAATTTAATGTGCTTGTTTCCCACTAATTTTTCAACTGCTCCAAAACGTATCCAAATATTTCCAATTCTAGGTGTCAAGGCTAGAGGCCGGACACGACTCTATAGACTTTCACGACTAATTCCCACCCTCCAAGCCTTAAGAGAAAATATTCTGGGTCGACAAAAGGCACAAATCAAAGACCCAAATAGATGCAAGCACGACCAAAATAATTCGATGTATAAAGTCAACATACATGAGGTTTCTTATCTCCTCTTTTCAATTTACTCCTTTTGGACTCTAAACTGACTCGAGTGTTAGAGTGCTAACCTTGTAGGTCCACAATGCGCCACCAAATATTAGATCAGCATAATCACACCCCAATTTTTGTCCTCATCCCTTTTCATGTTTCATTCACTTCATTCATTATCATTGTCATTCATAATTTTTTCATTCAATAAAAAAGGATCCTTGGCCCAAGTGGAAGTCAACATGGTGTTGAAGGAGTGAAGGAGGGTTTGTGATACTTGGCCATATGTGATTACATCCTTTGACCAATGTTTCAATTTTTTGATTGCTTATAGACCAAGTACCTTTGTTTTTTTTTTTTACTTTTTACCCTTTTGCAATTCATAGCTCTTTCATCTTGAATTTCACTTTCAAGTGTTTAGTACATATCTTCACTGTTCAGAGTTTGTAAAAACTTAAATCCAATTTTGATTTTTGAATGTGGTTTAAACTCCATGTTTTATGGTCAATTGTATTATTCATTTACAATCACATGTTGTCTCATTTCATCTTAACTCAAGACCTTCTTTTCAACCTTTTTCAACTTCATCAAATTTAAATCTTATTCCATATAATTTCACTATCAATTTCCATTATTATCATTTCAACTTCTTTTTAGTCTCCTTCAATCTCATTTCATCATTCAAGTTCAAAAGTCTATCTCATCATTCAAATTCAAATTCTAACCAAAGGAAAAAATACACAAAAACAAAAGCGGTAATAAATGAACTTATTTTTGAACTTAGCACTTAGAGATTTGGTCTAGAAGCTGATTCATATTTTTCTCATTTCATTCCAATATCAATACAAGTTTAGCTTACATTTTCAAAATTAACCAAGTAAATAATAATCAAACATAGGACACAAAATTTGATGCCATGGTTTATGCATGATCAATTGGAGATTAATCTGTATTTCATTATTGTCAAGTATTGTTGCACTAAAGAAAAACTTTTTAGCATACAATTCAAAATTGAAATTCCAAAAATAAACTAACAGCAAGATTTTAAAAGCAGTTGTGAGCATTTCTTTTTATAAGGCCAATGGTTTGTATATTGTGCAATATTTCAAACCAAAACCAAGACCCCAAAATACAAATAATAGTAATGTCAAATAATATAAACCAAGTCTCATTTTCATTCCAAAGAGTAAATTTTGTTACAACAAATTACAAAACGTGACACATGGCCAACTACACGAGCCTCACTCAAATCCCACAAAATCAGGGATGGGAAAAATCCTCACTAACAAAATTACATAAAAACCTTATCTCACTCAATTCATCACACGTATCTTCTCACAAATATATTTAGATTACACGCTTGAAGGAGAACTCACACACTTGCAACCAATTTCTCACACACTTACATTAAACCCTAAGTGTGTGTTTGGGAGTTGGAGACTTTGAAAAAAGGAAAGAATTGAAGAATTTTGGTTGCAAGAGTTTTAGAGGATTTGTTTTTATTCATAACACTAAAAATTCTCTCATTTGGGGAACTCAAAATTTATATTGAATGAAGGTTTTGGAGGGCTTACACAAATTTTCTAAATATCTTTTATGTTTGTTATAATATTATGAAAATTAAAAATATAGCATTGATAAACATTCTTTTATAATTCTATATAAAATTGTTTTATAAGAAAATTCAAATATTTTCTTATATTTTTTTTTTAAAATTGTTTTTAGAAGTCTTCCCATTCCCCTCCCCTCCCGTCAAAACTCGCAAACAAAGCCTAAATGTTTCCTATAAATACTAACCATATTCTACACAAATGGACTAAGAAAAACCCTAAGAAATTTCAAAGCTGTAACATCTCGATTTTATTAGTTATTTTGTATATTGATTTATTTGGTGTTTTTATTAATTAATTAATTATTTAATTATTATGTGATATAATAATTATTTAATTATTTAATTATATGTGTATTTGTGCTATTTGGAATAATCATGTAATATAATTAGTTGGGCCTAAATGATAGAAATAGAATATTAGGTGGGTTTGTGGGTTAAGCCCAATATGAGAGAACACTACTTGATAGGGTTTTAGTGTAGTAAGGGTTATACTATCATTTGGGGGAAAAGAAGAAAAGAAGAGAACTCAAGAGAAGAGAAAAGAAAAAGAAGGAATTGGGGGAAATCTTGAAGAAGAGGGAGTTTTGATTTAAGGTAGGGGAGAGAATCTTCATTATCTTGAATATATATGTATGCAATGAGCAGTGGTATGGTAGGTATTCATCTCTCTATTTCATAGATTTTACATGTTAGGGTTTATGTTGAATCCATGAGATTTTGTGACTTGATCATGTTTAATGTTGTTAGAATGATAACCCATAGTTAGAAACATGATTAGGAATCTCTCACATGTGATAATTTGCTGTTTGGATGAGTTTTGGTTGGTTAAAGTCGGATTTGGGTTGGTGTGGAAGGTGCTGAAAATGCACAGACTTTTCTGGGTCTGGTGTGATTCCCCAGACGAGCATCTTGAAGGATAGAAAAACACTTAGAAAGGGGGGGTTTGAATAAGTGTAGCTTTAAAACTTGTAAGATAAAAAAAATTTGCACAATGATTTTTATCCTGGTTCGTTGTTAACTAAACTACTCCAGTCCACCCCCTTGGAGTGATTTACCTCACCTGAGGATTTAATCCACTAATCACACTTGATTACAATGGTGTTCCACTTAGCCAACTGCTAAGTCTTCTAGAGTATCCTGATCACAACCTGATCACTCTAGGAACAAACTGCTTAGACAACCTCTAAGACTTTTCTAGAGTATTCTGATCTACCTTATCACTCTAGTTCTTACAACTTAATGTAAACAAATTCTAAGAGTAATACAATGCTTCTGAAAAGCTATAATCACAACTGTGATATTTCTCTTAAAGTTTAAGCTTAAATCTCACTAAGATATTACAACAACAATGTAGTGAGCTTGATGATGAAGTTTGAGAGCTTTTGAATTTGACAGCGATTCAGCTTAATGAGCAAGTGTTGTTTTAGAATTCGTCAGTTGTGCGTTAACATTTGCTTCTCATCAGAACTTCATATTTATAGGCGTTTGAGAAGATGACCGTTGGGAGCATTTAATGCTTTACGTATTCCGTACAGCATTGCATTTAATGTTTCACTCTTTTGTCAACTACCTCGAGCCTTGTTTCCGCTGTGTCTACTGACGTTGCCTTTAATAGCTTCTAACGTTCCTTTTGTCAGTCAGCGTAGCCTGCCAGTCTAGTACTTGCTTCTGATCTGATGTTTGTGTAAACAACGTTTGAATGTCATCAGAGTCAAATAGCTTGGTGCAGAGCATCTTCTTGTCTTCTGACCTTGAAGTGCTTCTGAGCATGATACCATGAGAACTTCAGTGCTTCTGCTTCTGATCTCAAGTTCTTCGGATGCTTCCATAGACCCATGTTCTAATTCTGCTTGACCATCTTCTGATGTCTTGCCAGACCATGTTCTGATGTTGCATGCTGAACCTTCTGAGTCAGTTGCCTCTTGCGCTGATTTTGTGCATACTCTTTGTATAATTCCTGAAATGGAAATTGCATAGTATTAGAGTACCACATTATCTCATACAAAATTCATATCCTTGTTATCATCAAAACTAAGAATATTGATTAGAACAAATCTTGTTCTAACAATCTCCCCCTTTTTGATGATGACAAAAACATACATAAATGATATGAATTTGCGATCAGAATATCAGACGGCTAAAGACAATTACACAGCTATAGCACAAGCATATAGACAATGTGTGAATATGTCTCCCCCTGAGATTAACAATCCCCCCCTGAGATAAATAATCTCCCCCTGAAATAAATACTAGGAGAATTTTTATAAATAAAAGACTTCCCTGAGTATTTCAGTAAAGACTTTCACATATGCTTAGATCTTCAGAACATTCACAGCTTCTGATTCTTGCTTCCATAGGACAGCTTCAGAACTTGAATTTCCTAGATCTTCAGAATATTCATAGCTTCTGATTCTTGCTTCCATTGGACAGCTTCAGAGCTTGAATATTTTCTTGAGTCATTGCATGCTAGATTGTATCAGAACATTGTTGAATGTACCAGAGCATCATCAAAGCATCTCTACATCCTGAAATGTTACAGAACAAACTAAACGACAAAAGTCAGCATGAATGATTCAGAACATAAAATATGTATCAGAACATATAATTATGTATCAGAGCATACAAACATAAAATGTTTCAGAGCATATTTTGTAACTAAAACATGCATCAGAACATATAAAGAATAAGAATGAAAGTATATTCTATCATCAGAATATCAGAACATTCTTCCTTCTTGCTTCTGATTCTTGAAGCTTTATAGCACTCAGCTTGCTTCAATTTTCAAGAGCTTGATTCTTTATAGAATTGCTTTTCCCCATCTCTTTGCTTCTCATGTTGAGCTTTTAAAGAGGATCTTCAATTCCTGCACGACAACACTCAAAGACATAGAACTTTGCAAGTTCTGTTAGAAATGTGGAGCCTTTCTCCCAGCAACTGATAAAATAAATCAGATCATTTATCACATTTTTCTCCCCCTTTTTGTCATAACATCAAAAACATAAAAGATTCAGATGAAAAACACGACAAACACATAGAAGAAAGGATAAATTTCATTAAGCATGGAGAAAAAGTTCAAAAGTACAAGAGGAAGGGCAAGAGAAGATGCAAAGAAAAACAGATGCAGCAAAGCAAAAAAAAAAGTCTAAGACTCAATCTAAGATGACCCTAGCTTCGACATGATCTTGGCCAGCATATCATGAATCTCATTGTTGCTCTCATTCTGCCTTTCCATGAAAGCACGAAACTCAGCGTTGATTGATCTCTGCTCATCCTGGTTCTTCTGAATAACTTCCAAAGTCCTTGCAAGACGGGAAGGTTCATCAGAAGAAGCTTCACAACTTCTTTCCAAAGGGATGGCATGCTGATCCGCAGCTTCCATGATCAGATCATTTGCAGGATTTTCCTCAACAGGAATTGTTTCAACAACATGATCAGCATCTGCTTCTTCCATAGAAGCATCTCCATACTCTGCAGCAGGAACCTCAGAATCTCCATTCTCAAGTGCCTGAAGAATGGCAGCAAGATTCCTAGGAGCAGAAGGACCTTCAACTTCTGGTGGGTCAACAACTTCTGGAATGACCAAGCTTGGGTCTTCCTTAGAAGGGTTTTCCCTCAGAAAGTCAAAGAGAGTCCTGAAATCTCCGAGCAGAACAGGATATTGAGGTTTCCAGACCATAATTTCCCTGCAAGGATTAGCTTCCATTGCAGCAGCAATTCTTGCTTCTTCCAGTTCATCCACAAACCTCTTCTCCTCAAAGATATATCTCCCTCCGAGACGAGCAAACCAGAAGTCTTCATAACTTCTCAGAGTTCCACGAGGCCGTGGAGCAGATTCTACACAAGCTTCTTGAAGTTCTTCAAAACAAGCATCAGCTTTTCTTCGGAAGATTCTCCAGAACTTTCGCATAGCAACATCATTCAGGCCAGCACTTTCAGCGATTCTGAGAGTATCAAAGACTCTTCTGAGATTCCTCTTTAATGATTCAAAAATTACACCAATAGGGTATTCCTGGCGGGATTTTATTTTGGTTATTGGAGAGTCAGGGTTAGGGATAGAATAGGGTTGAGGTTCTCTATCCAACCTAAAAGATGATTCCGCTTCGTTCTCAGAATCTAACACTACCATTTCAGCTTCAGGACGAGGCTTGGGAGTGTAGTTGCAATCATGGAGCAATTGCTCATGTGATGCAGAGTCTGGAAGATCAGAAACACATGGGTTGTTTTGAGAGGTGGAAGGAATGGGTTCATAGTTGGCATGGGGAGGAGGTTGAGAAATGGATATACTTGTGTGTGGTGGAAAAAGAGTTTGTAGGGGTGGTATATCCAGAATAGGATTATCAAGGACCTGGTCAGAAGCAAGGTTGGTTGAGGGTGGAGGAGAAGGAATGGGAGAATCTGGAATGGGTGAAGGAGGAGGAGTACAGATTTTGGTTACAGGAGAAGTGGGAGGTGTAAAAGGTGAATTTTGATGGGTGATTCTGATGGGGCTTTATCTGGTTCAGGGGTTTGGGCAACAGCTGTTGGTACAACTTCTGAACGTAAAGTAGGAACATAATCAGGTTCAGAGAGATGTATACCTTTGGATACCTTCTGAACAGCTTCGAACACAGCCTCAAGCTTCTTCTGCTTCTTACTCTTCTGCTCTTCAACAATCTTTGCCTTTCCACGAGAGATTTCTCTCCTTCTGACAGATTCCAGAGCTTCCTTCTCATTGACAACAGCATACTGACCTTCAACTGCTTGAGTTGTTGGTCTTTGCACGATTTCTTCCTGCTGATTCACAGCTCCTTGAACAACCTCTTCTTCATCGGAGTCATTTAAAATCAGCTTCCTTTTTCTGATTTTCTTCTTCTCAACAACTCTTACATTTTCAACATTATTATTCGACTTCTTCTTCTTTTTCTCAGCAGCCTCTTTCTTATTCTTTTCAAAATCAATTGAAACAGCCTGAACAACTTTAGCGATAACTTCTTCTAGAACAACCTCTTTAACAGTAGCAGCAGCTGCGTTCTGAACTACCTTCACCTGATTATCAGAAGGATGATCAAATTTTCTTTTGGTCCTTCTTTCCTTCTTTTCAGCGGCTTGAGGAGCAGCTTCTGAACATCTTCTGAGGCAGCAGCCCTAGAAGTTTTCTTGCGGCCTACTTTAGCAGGAGCACCTTTTTCTTGATCTTTTACTCCTTCATCTTCTTCTAGTGACTTCAAATACCTAGTTCTGACTCCTGGTACCTCACTTCTGAAGAAGGTTTCAAAGTCAGCAAGAACAGGATCTCTTCTGCTTCTTGTTCCAGGAAGAGGTTGAGGGGTCTTGATGATAGTATCAATAATCTTCATCTTTCTCAAAGTGAGAGCATTCAAGCAACTTCCAGTGGTAACGACAAAATCTTTGATAGTACCTTCAGCTTCCAGGTTCTCAACAATCTTGGAGTGAACCAGAAGGTTTGTAATGATTCTTCCAAAAGGAATGATAGTACAATTTTTCACTCTGAAAGCATTTCTGGAATCCCTCACAGCATTCCACATGTGATTGAAGATTATGTAGATAACATCAACCTTCTTCTTAGTGGCAATGCAATACAGAATGTATTTCTGCTCATTGTTGACGAAATCTGCAGCATGTGTTCCTTTCCTGTGATAGAAGCACCCTAGAAGAATCTTGGTCCAGATTTTGTAGAGGTCTTTCATGTCCTTGACATGCTTTGTCTTCTTGACGTCTGTGTAAAGGGTAGACAACACATCATCCCAATCAGCCCTTTGATCAATTTCAAAAGCACCCTCAGGGTTTTTAAGATCAAACATCATTCTTAGGATGTTCTCAGTAATTACCACAAACTTCCCATGGACGAAAGACAATATGGATTTAGGAGCAACAACTGCATGCACCCAAAACTCCTTAACAAGATCTGGGTAGACCGGTCCACATAACTCAGCAAACAATGAAGTCCATCCTTGAAAAATGATATCTTCTTTGAGATGATATTCATGTTCTTCGATGCTATCAAAATCTACCATTAGTTCACAGATAACTTCCAGATTCTTCTTAGGAACAGAGCAGGCAACAACCGGAGTGATTTGCTGATTTTCTTCTTCTTGAAGATGAAGAGGGACAGATGAGCCAACATTGTGAGATGATGAAGCGGCCATTGAAGCAGAACAGAAATTAGAAGAACAAGATCTGAGTTTGCGCTTAGGGTTTGAGAAGAGACTGAAAAGGTTGCAAAAATGCATGCAAGAAGAAAGAGAGAATGGGAGCGAAAAAGATAAACGTTATGATTTGAAATGTATTTATAGAGACGGATTTGAAAATGAATGCAATGAAGTTATGAGAATGAACAGTTACAGAATCAAATGAAATCAATTGCATTAAATGATGAGTGACGTTAGATGAGAGATCGTGGTAAATGAAATGATTTAACACAGTTACCTAGGGCGGCGTCCCATCAGATTAACTCACGCTTTTACCAACCGTACATACACGTGTTCACTATCAGAATTCTCTTGATGACAGTTGTGTTGCACTGAATAGACTTTACACCTTCTGATTCTGATCACTGCTTCTGATTGTCATTCCTTAGAAATGATCTAGTTCTGATAGGATCATCTTTCTTTCCAAGAATCACATCTTCTGAGTGAGCAGAGGTGAGTCTAGAAGATCTTCTGACTGTTGGCTCTTCAGAAATCCTGAGATTCTCTAAAGATGCAGCAACTTGATCTTCTGATTCATTGCTTCTGAGACTTTCAGCTTCTGGAGCTTTACTTCTTGGTTCTACAGCTTCTGATATGTCAATATCTATATCTGCAAAATTCTCAAACTGCTTTGGTTTTTCAAGACCAAGCTTATCATCAAACCTGATATTGATTGATTCTTCTATAACCAATGTTTCAGTATTGTATACTCTGTAGCCTTTAGAGCGTTCAGAATATCCAAGAAGAAAACATTTTTGTGCCTTAGAATCAAACTTACCAAGATGATCTTTAGTATTCAGAATAAAACACACACATCCGAAAGGATGAAAATATGAAATGTTGGGCTTTCTGTTCTTCCACAATTCATAAGGAGTCTTATTTAGAATAGGTCTTATAGAGATTCTATTCTGAATATAACATGCAGTGTTTATTGCTTCTGCCCAGAAGTGCTTAGCCATATTGGTCTCATTGATCATGGTTCTGGCCATTTCTTGCAGAGTCCTATTCTTTTGCTCTACAACTCCATTTTGCTGTGGAGTTCTAGGGCAATAGAAATCATGGGCAATACCATTTTCTTTGAAGAACTCCTCAAAGAATCTGTTCTCAAATTCGCCACCATGATCACTTCTGACCTTTATGATTTTGCACTCCTTCTCAGATTGGATCTGAGTGCAGAATTTAAAGAACACTGAATGAGACTCATCCTTGTGTTTTAAGAACTTTACCCATGTCCAGCGGCTATAATCATCTACGATGACTAATCCATATTTCTTCCCTCTAACAGATGCTGTTTTGACTGATCCAAACAGATCAATGTGCAGAAGTTCTAATGGCCTTGAGGAAGAGACAACATTCTTAGATTTGAATGCAGGTTTGGAGAACTTGCCCTTCTGACATGCTTCACAAAGAGCATCTGATTTATATTTCAGATTTGGGAGACCTCTGACCAGATTTAGTTTGTTAATCTGAGAAATCTTTCTCAAACTAGCATGTCCTAATCTTCTGTGCCAGACCCATTGCTCTTCAGAAATAGACATAAGGCAAGTCACCTTCTGCTTCTCAAGATCTGAAAGATCAATCTTATAGATGTTGTTCTTTCACTTGCCTGTAAATAGGATTGAGCCATCCTTCTGACTTACAGCCTTGCAAGACTTTTGATTGAAGATTATATCATAACCATTGTCACTTAATTGACTTATGGACAATAAGTTATGCGTTAATCCTTCTACAAGAAGTACATTAGTTATGGAAGGAGAGTTACCAATACTTATGGTTCCAGAGCCAATAATTTTGCCCTTCTGATCTCCTCCAAACTTGACTTCTCCACCGGACTTAAGCACCAGGTCTTGGAACATAGACCTTCTTCCCGTCATGTGTCGCGAGCACCTAGAGTCCAGGTACCATGACATTTTGTGCTTTGTCCTCTTTGCAGCTAAGGATATCTGCAACAGAAATTATCTTCTCCTTAGGTACCCACAATTTCTTGGGTCCTTTCTTGTTAGTTTTCCTCAAGTTCTGATTGAACTTGGGTTTAGCATGATAATTAACAGGAGGAACAGCATGATATTCTTTAGGTTTGACATCATGATATTTCTTAGGTTGTGTCACATGCTTCTTGGTGTGTATAGTGTTAAAACTCTGTGCATGTGAAGTGAGCCTAATATCATGTGCATGGCCATATTTGAACTGATCATACAATGGCTTGTATGTGATTTTCAAATCATCAACAGGTTCAAATTTATGTGAGGTATCACCCTCATAGCCAAAGCCAAACCTTCTGTTTCCAGAAACACCATATATCATAGAAGCAAGATGACTTCTGCCAATACTTCTAGATAGGAACTTTCTGAAGCTCGAGTCATATTCTTTCAGAATATGATTGAGACTAGGAATGGATTTTTCTGATTTAGAAGGAGATCCACTATCATTGGATAATTTTAAAACTTTTTCCTTCAGTTCAGAATTTTCCACTTCCAGCTTCTTAGTTTCAAATTCAAATTGCTTTTTCAGCTTTTTGTATTTGATACTAAGGTGAGCCTTGAGTTCCAGAAGTTCAGTCAAGCTAGAAACTAATTCATCTCTAGATAGTTCAGAAAATACCTCTTCAGAATCTGATTCTGATGTAGATTCTGATCCATCATCCACTGTGGCCATCAGTGCAAAGTTGGCTTGCTCTCCTTCAGAGTCTGATTTTGATTCAGATTCAGAATCATCCCATGTTACCATAAGCCCTTTCTTCTTATGAAACTTCTTCTTGGGATTCTCCTTCTGAAGTTTTGGACATTCATTCTTGAAGTGTCCAGGCTAATTGCACTCATAGCAGACAACTTTTTTCTTGTCAGATCTTCTGCCACCAGAAGATTCTCCTCATTCAAGTTTCTTTGAACTTCTGAAGTTTTTGAACTTCCTTTGTTTTCTCTTCCAGAGTTGGTTTACCCTTCTGGAGATCATGGAAAATTCATCTTCTTTTTCTTCTGATTCTGATTCTTCAGAATCTACTTCTTCAGCCTGAAAAGCGTTAGTGCATTTTTTAATATTAGATTTTAATGCAATAGACTTACCTTTCTTCTGAGGCTCATTTGCATCCAGCTCTATCTCATGGCTTCTCAAGGCACTGATTAGCTCTTCCAAAGAAACCTCATTCAGATTCTTTGCAATCTTGAATGCAGTCACCATTGGACCCCATCTTCTGGGCAAGCTTCTGATGATCTTCTTTACATGATCAGCCTTGGTGTAGCCTTTGTCCAGAACTCTTAATCCAGCAGTTAGCGTTTGAAATCTTGAGAGCATCTTCTCAATATCTTCATCGTCCTCCATCTTGAAGGCTTCATATTTCTGGATTAGAGCAAGAGCTTTGGTCTCTTTGACTTGAGCGTTTCCTTCATGGGTCATTTTCAATGACTCATATATATCATGGCCAGTTTCCCTGTTAGATATCTTCTCATACTCAGCATGAGAGATAGCATTCAGCAAAATAGTCCTACATTTATGATGATTTTTGAAAAGTTTCTTTTGATCATCATTCATTTCTTGTCTTGTAAGCCTTACGCCAGTAGCATTCACTGAATGTTTGTAACCATCCACCAGAAGATCCCATAAGTCACAGTCTAGACCAAGGAAGTAACTTTCCAGTTTATCTTTCTAGTATTCAAAGTTTTCACCATCAAATACTAGTGGTCTAGTATAACCATTGTTACCATTTCCATTGTATTGCTCAGCAGAGCCAGATGTAGATGTAGATGTGTTTGTTGGAATTTCACCAGCCATCTTTTACTGAAGCGTTTTTCTCTTCCTGAATCTTTTCTAAACACGGTTAAGTGCTTGCACCTTAGACCCGGCGCTCTGATGCCAATTGAAGGATAGAAAAACACTTAGAAAGGGGGGTTTGAATAAGTGTAGCTTTAAAACTTGTAAGATAAAAACAATTTGCACAATGATTTTTATCCTGGTTCGTTGTTAACTAAACTACTCCAGTCCACCCCCTTGGAGTGATTTACCTCACCTGAGGATTTAATCCACTAATCACACTTGATTACAATGGTTTTCCACTTAGCCAACTGCTAAGTCTTCTAGAGTATCTTGATCACAACCTGATCACTCTAGGAACAAACTGCTTAGACAACCTCTAAGACTTTTCTAGAGTATTCTGATCTACCTGATCACTCTAGTTCTTACAACTTAATGTAAACAAATTCTAAGAGTAATACAATGCTTCTGAAAAGCTATAATCACAACTGTGATATTTCTCTTAAAGTTTAAGCTTAAATCTCACTAAGATATTACAACAGCAATGTAGTGAGCTTGATGATGAAGTTTGAGAGCTTTTGAATTTGACAGCGATTCAGCTTAATGAGCAAGTGTTGTTTTAGAATTCGTCAGTTGTGCGTTAACATTTGCTTCTCATCAGAACTTCATATTTATAGGCGTTTGAGAAGATGACCGTTGGGAGCATTTAATGCTTTGCGTATTCCGTACAGCATTGCATTTAATGTTTCACTCTTTTGTCAACTACCTCGAGCCTTGTTTCCGCTGTGTCTACTGACGTTGCCTTTAATAGCTTCTAACGTTCCTTTTGTCAGTCAGCGTAGCCTGCCAGTCTAGTACTTGCTTCTGATCTGATGTTTGTGTAAACAACGTTTGAATGTCATCAGAGTCAAACAGCTTGGTGCAGAGCATCTTCTTGTCTTCTGACCTTGAAGTGCTTCTGAGCGTGATACCATGAGAACTTCAGTGCTTCTGCTTCTGACCTCAAGTTCTTCTGATGCTTCAAGAGACCCATGTTCTGATTCTGCTTGACCATCTTCTGATGTCTTGCCAGACCATGTTCTGATGTTGCGTGCTGAACCTTCTGAGTCAGTTGCCTCTTGCGCTGATTTTGTGCATACTCTTTGTATAATTCCTGAAATGGAAATTGCATAGTATTAGAGTACCACATTATCTCATACAAAATTCATATCCTTGTTATCATAAAAACTAAGAATATTGATCAGAACAAATCTTGTTCTAACACATCTTGCTTGTGATGTTGAAAAAGCTTTTCGGAATTATTTGGATCGAATGAGAGAACCGAAGTATTGATAAAAAATAGAACAATAATGTTCATTAGTGAGGGTGAGTATTTTGTTCTGTTGAAATTTTCAATTTACAGATAAATTACTTGAGGACAAGTAACAGAGTAAATTTGGGAATATGATGACACTCCGTTATTACGTAATTTTTATAAGCATTTGTTATTAATTTGATGTGTTTTTGAGTTAATCTAGAGGAAATTGGTGAAGAAATGGTCAATATTTTATCAAGTGGATAGTAGAGGCAAAGAGATGAAAAAGTAAGAAAAAATGCAAGCAAAAAGCAAGATAGCTACTGGAAAATTTGTGTGGGAATCGTGTGGCGACATTACACGATGAGATCAAAGAAAAAGGCATCATTTGCACGATACAAGGTATCGTGTGCACGGTGGTGAGTTGGCAGAGCATCGTGTACACTATATGGAGCATCATGTGCATGATAGGTTACTTTTTGGCTACATTTTAGTTGTTCAAAAGGAGAAAAAAATAGACTTTTTTGGAAGGGTTTTGAAATTTGGATAAGAGAAAGTGACGACCAAGAGTTCTCAAGCATGATTTTAGAGAGTTTTAGAGCTATTGAAAATATTACTCTTCCTTATTTTCATGTACTCTTCATCTAAACTCGTGGTATTTCTTTGTTTGATTACGAGTAGCTAAATTTCTTTTGATTAGGTCTTAGAAGATGAACTTGATTTTACTCTGTTGGATCATAAGATTGTTTGATGTTATTTGAAAGTTTTATTTTTTATAATTGTTATTCTATTTCTTTTATTTTTAATGCTCTTTGTGTGTTGGTGAGCGTGCAAAGTGAAATTAGATGAGTATGAATTATTGACCTTAAGTCTACCGATCAGATATAGAGAAATTGTTCAACTTAGTTATTAACTAGGAATAGATAATTATAAGTTGTGGCTAGAGAATTAACACACATAAATTGTCTAGTTTTACTTCAAATCTGCCTAAAAAATTAGATAATTATAGGGTTAATTAGTGAGTTGTACACTAAAGAATTGGGTACATTGATATTGTTAATTCGCCATAAAATTACATGTCAACTCAGTTCAAATAATGCATAATCATTTCTCATTATCTTAAATTCTATCCAATTTTATTTGCATAATTATTTCCCCAAAACCAATATGAAAACACCCTGTATTTCTTTAATTCGTACAATTAACAACCTTGTTTAAATTTTTAATCTTCGTGGAGAATATCTTTATTTTATTACTTCAATTGTATTATTATACTTGTTAAGAAAATCATTACTTGCTCATACTTTTTAAATAACATTAAATATCTTAAAAAGATTAGACCAATAATTTTAAGAGTGAAGTCTCATTTTAGTCCCTCACAAAAACGGTAGAGGTCAGATTATTCTCTGAGAAAAAAAGACCCTATTAAATCCCTTACAAAATTTAACCGAGTCATGTTAGTCCCTCAACTAACATTTTTTTAAAATCAATTTTTTTCTTACTTTTGAACCGTGACTGGACTGCTAATAAAGATTCATTTTAGTCTCTCACAAAAAAGGAAGAGTCAAATTAGTCCCTAAGAAAAAAAAAGGTCTATATTTAATCCCTTACAAAATTTAATCAAGCCATGGTAGTCCCTCTTTTAGTATTTTTTTCAAATCGAATTTTTTTTTAAATTGTGACTGAACTTCTATTTTACGACTGTTGAATTGAAATAATTTATGAAGGGATTGTAGATAAACCATCGCGATACCACGGTGTTCTTTTTTTATTTTATTTGGTTTACTATGAGGCTTATGGATGGGTGACTATGGTTTTTGTTGTTATGTATTCTTGTGTATTAGGTGTCGTTATTGCTTTAGTTGTTAATGATCTTTTAGGAAGGTTTAGTTTTGTTACTAAGGTGATTTAGGATAATTTCTTCCTTTTGTAAATAATACTTGTGGCGAAAATAATACACATGGTATGTTGGAAGAAAATTGGTTTATACCATATCACTTAGGTTTTGATGATAACAAAGTATTTAATTAAAGCAAGTCTATTTTGTCAAGTCCAGTCATAGTTTAAAAATACGAAAAAAATCGTTTGAAAAAAATATTAAAAGAGGGACTAACATGTCTCAGTTAAATTTAGTAAGAGATTAAATAGTGACTTTTTTTTTCTCAGGGACTAATTTGGACTCTCCCTTTTTTGTGAGGGACTAAAATGAGTCTTCACTGGTGGTCCAGTCACGGTTCAAAAGTAAAAAAAAATCGGTTTGAAAAAAATATTAGTAGATGGACTAACATGGCTCGGTTAAATTTTGTAAAGGATTTAATAGGGATTTTTTTTCTCAGGACTAATCTGACCTCTACAGTTTTTGTGAGAGACTAAAATGAGACTTCACTCTAATTTTAATTTTAAATGTAATAATCCAAAAAGAGAAACATTTCCCTTTATTTCATATACATATACAACTGTACATACAAACTATTAAACAAAAAAAGAAAAATATTTCAAAGCTCCACAATATTTAACTCATTAAAATTTTCTAATTTAACAATATTTAAGTCAATAATATGGGTTTTAAATTGTCTTTAATCCTAATCTACCTGCAAAACTTTGCCCTGTCTTTAATTACCCGGTGTTAGTGAAATGTGAAATTGATATCCCAAATTAGTTGGTTTAGAGCCGCGGGATACTGATTTTAAAAAATAACTACAAATAACTACTTATATAAACTATTTTATATATAAGAAACAAGGCATTAGAAGAGGGACTTAAAATTTTAGGAGTTTCATTTATATAAATTTTGAAAATTTCTTTGGCCACCTCCCTATGGGAGTCACCCCCAGCGAAAATACCAAAATACCCCTGCTTCGGAAATGAACTTCCGAAGCGCTTTTTTTTTTTGAAAAAATTGACTTATTTCGGAAGTTCATTTCCGAAGCAGGGGTTTCGGAAGTGAACTTCCGAAATACTGCGATTTCTGCAGATTTATCAAAACACTCCCCCTCCCCCAATCATTTACCCTAAATCAAAACAAAAAGTGGCAAAGGCGAAAATTTGTGCAAACAGAATTCCAAAGCTGCATCAAGGCTCCAATCCCACTGCTAAACAACATTCAAAAGCCCTCAATCCTAACACTTTGTAAGTTTTGAAATTTTTAGATCTATTATTCAAATGCATGTTATTTAGGGTTTTAATTGCATAAATGATATATGGTTAGGTTGTTAGTAGTATTTAGGTTGTTTAGAAGCATTTTGATTTGGTTTGAAGTTTGGTTTAGGGGTCTGCCATGGAAGTTGCAGAAAACTCCATCGCAGGGGTGTTTCGGAAGTTCATTTTCGAAAACACCTCCCTCCCAGTTTTCGGAAATGAACTTCCGAATTGTATCAGAAGTTCAAATTTTTTTGTTTTTTATTTTGTCTCGCATATTAATCGATTTCAACTGTTTACAGGAACATGTCAGGCAACCAACAAGCACGCAGGACTGCGTCTTCTAAAGAGGGCGCTAAGGGAAGAAAGGGTTCTTCAAAGAAGGAGGTGAAAGAGGTGAAGGAGGTGAAGGAGGTGAAGGTGGTGAAGGAGAAGAAGAAGCTTTTGACTGGTTCTGCTTCACGTCCCCTGGGAGTCCATGGCTCGGACGCGCAGGCTCAGCCTTCAGGCGTGATCAACGCTGATGGTTCTGATACTGAGTGGGATGAAGATTGGTATAATTATCTTCATTCGGAGGAGTTCGCTCGTCGAGAAGAATAACGTGTTTTTATTTTGTTTGATGTGTATTTTGTAACGCTCGTCGGGCAGAATAACATGTTTTTGTTTTGTTTGACGTGTTTTGTTTTGTTTTGTTCGGATTTCGGATTGTATCGCACAGTGTTTTTGTATTGGATGTATCATGTTAATAAAAATACGTACTACTGTAAGTAACAAATGACGGAGGAGGTGTAACCGAGGCCGGAACATATGACGGAGGAGGTGGATGTCCGGAGGAAGAAGAACCGGAGGTACGTCCACCGCGAGACAAAGGAGCCAATCATTGTAAGCTATAGTTTATCATTATCATCTGGGGACGTCATTTCTAAAAAATCAAGATTAAAAATAATAAGATTTTTTTCCCAATTTTTTGTAATGACGTCCCCTGATGATAATGATAAATTATAGCTTACATTGATTGGCTCCTTTGTCTCGCGGTGGACGTACCTCCGGTTCTTCTTCCTCCGGACATCCACCTCCTCCGTCATATGTTCCGGCCCCGGTTACACCTCCTCCGTCATTTGTTACTTACAGTAGTACACCTTTTAAAATTTGGAAGCCTTTTTTTCTCCCCACCACTCTCTCATCCCCACCTACCCGTGTTCAACAATATGTAACTTTAATTTTATGTATTATTATCGTTGTAATCTTCACCCGATTAAATAAAGCGAATTGTTGTTGTTTTTCATTTTATTCTGTCCAGACATATTTTCGGAGGTTCATTTCCGAATTCTCCAAGGGGGGTGCGTTCGGAGATGAACTTCCGAAACACCACATTTTCTGAAAATGTAACTTTATTTCGGAGATGCATCTCCGAAACCAATATTTTATATTAAAAAAAACACGTTTTCGGAAGTTCATTTCCGAAAACACCTTTTTTTCAAAAAAAAAGTACCGTTTCGGAAATAAACTTCCGAAACAAGGGGTAATGTTGTAAATTCACCAGGGGTGGGCAAGAAGGTTAGGAGGTGGGTGAAGAAAAAACCTAAATTTTTCTGTTCAGGAACTGACCGAATTTATCTTTGTCTTTATCCTAGTAGGAATAAGTAGTAGATAAATCATCCATTGTTCACTAACACTCATTTTAATAATATATCTTTTATATATGATTCATAAATTCATGCATATTAATCACAAAAAACAACACCAATCCGATGCATGAAATCTCTATTACATCTAATAAAAGAACTTATTTGGTTCTTCATTTATTAAATATGACTTTTTCATACATGTATGATATATGAAAAAGACTATTATAAATAGGTTAAAGATACAAAGTGATTATAAATTTTAACTCCTAATATATTTATATATTATATATATATATATATATATATATATATATATATATATATATATATATATATATATATATATATATATATATATATATATATATATATATATATATATATATATATATATATATATATATATATATATATATTTATGTATTTAAATGGAAACATTTTTTTTCTATCTATAGTACCCTTTTAATTTTATTTCAATTTTTTAAATATTAGTATAACTTATAATTAAATATTTGAAGAATTATTAAACCATCAACTTATTTTTTGTTAAATCTTTATATTGAAATATCACATTATTATTTGTATCTGGTCTATTATTTTTCTTCTTTTATATAAAAGATATATTATTAAAATTTATTTTATAATTATATATTACAAACTTAACAAGATTAATATTATTTTTAATTAAATTATTTAATTAAAATAGATAATAAATTAAATTATTAAAGATAAAAGATTTTTGAATAATCTAACTTAGGTTAGTCTAACCTAATATAACATTTATAGTTTATAACTTTTCTAACTTGTTCAACTTTCTTTATACTATTATAGACCTGTTTGAATAAACAACTTATTTACAACTTATATTATAAATTCTTATCAAAAGTGATTATAAACAAACTTGCATGATCTATTTCCATAGTAAAATATGAAAAAGATTTAAATTATTTTATATATATTATAAGTCTATTTTCATAAAATATTATAGAAAACTTATTATAAATAATATAAAAAATGTTATAAGTTATTTTGATAAGTTCTCTTAAATATTGTCATAAAATTTATACCAAGAAATAAAATTAAGTAAGACAATTTAAACAAATTTTGTATCAATTTTAATAAAATCTTAAGGCAACTAACACACTTTTTAAAGTTTGAGAACATTTAGAAGGATTATTAGATAGTTATATGATTCTTAAGACTATGTTTAAACCCAATTCAATTTTTAGAAAAAAAATCAACAAAAAAATATGGCGAAAAAAAAATTAAATTTGGTTAGATTTTAAATCATTTATATTTTATTTTAAGGGAATCTTCTGTTCCAATCCTAAATAAAAAAGATAAAACATGAAGACATATGTATGTTTGATTGTGTTTTTAAAAATTGACAAAATTAAAAACTTGTTTGATTGTATAATTTACTCTTTATCTATTAAAAATAAATTATATGAATTTTTAAATTGTCATTTCACTACAAATTATTTACTGTATTTATAGTAATGTTTATCTTTATTCATTTTCATTTCGTATTAAAAAATGTCACGTGTTCAATTTCGACAATTTATTATATTTCTAACTCTTTCTAAGACTGACATGTGTTATTTATTTTCTAACATTCACCAATTAAATATTACATTCACTCATTCTCTTTTTTTTTATTAAAATTTCAAATCTCACAATTTTCCCTACACTTTTTCACTTTTATTTTAATTTTTTATCTTTATTTATTTATTTATTTATTATCTCTAAAAATACTAATAATTTATTTATTTTATTTTAATAAAATTAACGATTTACTTTATCTCACGGGTCACTATCGACACAATATCTATTTTATTTTAATCAATCCTTACTTTAACTTGAGAGATAAAGCCTTATTTGTAAATATTAATGTTTTTTCTTTCTCCATCCGACGATTCTTTTTTTTTGTATGATTATTTAATACAATTAAATTTATATGATTATTGTTCATTTTACAATTAAGTATATGATTTCAAACTTTGCATGTATATATGAATACATTTTATATCATATCAAATAACTTTTTTATCTCACGAGTCATTATTAGCACATTGTATTTTATTTTAATCAACAATTTGCTTTGATTTGAAAGATAAAATCCTTATTTTAATATATCAAAAATTCCTTTCTTTCTTTCTTTCTTTTTCTGACAAGTCATGTTTTTTCTTTTTGCATGATTATTTAATACAATTAATTTTATATATTTATATTTTTCATTTTACAATTAAGTAACTCATTTCAAATTTACATCTGTATATAAGTATATTTTATATTATATCAAATAAATTTTCTATTTTACGGGTCACTATCAGCACGATACATATTTTATTTAATCATCAATTACCTTAATTTAATATACCATATAAGAAAGTAAGATGCTCTAGATAATACAAAAATAATTGTTGCTATTTGAATGCCACCTCATCTTTTTATGGGCAAATTGTGTCTAATATAACCAAATGTACCATTCATTTACATTGGAACCCAAAATGCTTTTGAGTCTGTTCACCTATCCAATGTGTCTTCACATTTTAGCCAATTGGTTACACCATCAATTACCTTTTTCTTTTTTCCAAATCCAATTTGCCTTTATATCTCCTCACATTCCCATCATGGCGGATACATTGCATACCATTAATCTTCTTCACTATTACAGTTTTACACCGTCCTAACTTTGACCTTTTCCAGATAACAAATTTAAAATTTAACATTTTATATTTCTAACATGTCTACTCGATCTACAAGCTCTACACGTATTCCCTCTATTTTACGATTTATCAACTTTCTCCACATTTCACCTACCACGCCTACCACATACTATCTTTCCTACCACATTTCTCTGTCTCAACCTATCTCCAAGTTCTGTCATTTTTCTCCCATAAAAAAAGCTTGTACCTCTTTGTTCTTCTCTCATTTTCTATCATTTTCGTTCGATTCATCTACATAATGGCTAGACCTTTCGAGATGATCAGGGACATCAGTGACCATAAAGAAAAAGAAATATGAAAGATTGTTGTCAAAATACACCACAAATAGAAGAGATAACAAATGTCCGTTATAAGCATTGGGTTCAATCATCCTGAAATTATGGTATTAGATATAAGTGTTGAAACATATTCTGTTAATGTTTTGAATATTACAAACTACTTTATCAAATAAACTCCAAGGTTATTTCATCATCTAATTAATCTAAACATTTCATTTAACATTGTGTTTCAAGACTTAATTATCAAAGAACAAAGCTTTCAATACATAATTAATTCTCAAAATCTCTATAGTAAATCTCAAAATTAGACTTAGAAGAAGCAAGAGTTACTCTCCCAGAATTACTGTCTCAGATTTTCTGTCCCATAGTTACTCTTCCAGAATTACCATCCCAGAGTTACTATCCCAAAATTACTCTCCAAGAGTTACTACCCTAGAGTTTCTGTCCCAGAGTTACTCTCCCAGAATTGTTGTCTCAGAGTTACTCCTCCAGAATTACTTTCTCAGAATTAGTCTTTGTAGAATGAGTCAAAGGTCAGAATATCCGGTGTCAGCATTACTCAGAACCAAGACCAAGTTTTGCCAGCATAAGACCAAGTCAAGCCAAGAATAAGACAAAGATCCCAGCATTACTCAAGTAATTCTCAGCACTCAAGCTTGGCTCTATAAATAGAAGACATATTCTATGTTCTCCACCACCGAAAAACCTTGCAAGCATACAAAGAAAGCCAAAGTTCTAAATCACAAAGTTATCATTCACTCTACATATTACCTTCTATATTCACTACCATATAGTGAACCCATAAAAATTAGAGTTATCATATTCAACCTCAATATATATATATATATATATATATATATATATATATATATATATATATATATATATATATACTCACTGCCACATAGAGAGTATTTAGAAACATATTGTAAACATCCTAAGATCACAAAGTATATCAAAGATATACAAAACCAATTATTTTGTAAGCTGTTTGTAAGCTATATCATTCAGAAGTGTAAGTCTGGTGAGGTTAAGAATACATAGAAGAAAGAAGTTATTGTAAGAAGATTCAATAAGGGATAATCTCATAGGGTGTGGAGACTGGACTAACCAAGTTGGTTAACCAGGATAAGTTTTCTTGTGTTATTCTTTCATAATCTTTTACTCATATTATTCACTATTATATTTGATTACACACATTAACACTCATTACTTAACATAAACTTTTAAGTTATTGCTTATCATCTTTACCTCTTTAAAGCTAAATTTTAAATACTTAAACAAATTTAAAAAGGACACAATCCAACCCCCCTTGTTGTGTATTACCTGTTTCAATCAATTGGTATCAGAGCTTCGGGCTCTGAATATACAAAACACTTAACCGTGTTAGAGTTAATCAATAAAAAAGAACAGGAATGGCTGATACAAAGTTTATAGCTGAAGGAGGATCATCACATAGACCTCCATACTTTAATGGGTCTGACTACTATTATTGGAAAGGTAAGATGAGACTGATTTTGCTCTCTCAAGATAACAACATGTGGTCAAATCATAGTCAAAACTCCTGATTTTTTGTCAACATCAAGGTTTTGAAGTTACATTCATCATTTGATAAAGGGTTGATCATGATTCATCAAGGAAAGCTCAGAAATCAACAAAACTCCAAAGTTTCTAAATTAGGGTTTTGACCTAAAAGTCAATTGAACTTTGACCAGCCATAACTTTCACATGGAATATCAGAAATTTCCCAACCAAAGCCTATATTTAAGGAAATTGAATTCTCTACAACTTTGTTTTAATTCCAAGGCCAAAAATACTTAATTTAAGAGATATGGTCCAAAAGATTATAGATCCTTTTTGAAAGTCAACCAAAAGCAGTTTTTTGTTAAAGCCCATATCATCAAGATGAAATCTTCAAATGGAAAAAAGGTTCCAAAGTGGCTTGTATAGGACATCTTTAGCTTTCCAAAGAGTCCTAGAACTCTTCCATATCTTAAAAATTGAGGGAGATATGCCTTGTCAAAGTTGGACAAATTTGGATGAAAATTGTGAAGCAAATATGATTCAAAAGGAGTTTTCTTGCAAATGGGCCCAATCCTTTTTTATTCAATCTTGATCCTCAAGTTATCCAAGACATCCAATCCAATTGCCACGAATTTATGAGATTTATTTGATTTTATATGGATTTTTTATTCATTTAAAAGTGATATAATTCACATAAATCATATAAAAGTCAAAGATGTTGATTAGGATATCTTTAAATCAATCACAATCATCCAAATATCACATTTATGATCTAAATTCGTGCTAATGGGAATTCAGAAGAGAAAATCAAAATTTTGACAATTTTGGAAAGATTGAAAATCAAGTTTCAATCAAACTTCAATCTTTGATTCAGTGGAGATTTGATGAAGTTTTGTTACCTTAACCTATTCTTATATATACATACAACCATTCCAGACGAAAAATAAGCATTGCAGTCTCAAGAACCTTTCACAAAAACTCAAAAAAATTCAAGAACAAGGTGAATTCGGTTTTGAGGATTGGAGTAAGTTCAAACGGTTTTGAAGATTCCTTCGCACTCCCACAAGATTCCTGAAGCAATCCAGATCGCTACCGAGTCATATAGCATCCAGAATCATCATCATTGTTGTCTCGGTTTGCATCATAAACATATTTGATTCATATATTCATGATCGTGATAACCTGTGTGATCTTTATGGATAGTTTAATTGAGTTTTAGATGCAAGATTAGCGTTGTGCTATTGTTATGTCTTGGAGCTCCAAATTTGGGGTCTTTCGATACAGGCAAAATCGACCCAAACCGATGCCACCAACACGTTCAGGAGAAGATTCTGAGTTGAATCGTGCTCTCATGTTTGGTTTATAGTTGTTATTCATTGATTGTGAGAATTTCAGGTGTTATAGCTATGGCCAGAAAAATCGTTTCTATAGCCTATCTAAGACGACGGCAAGGCGGGGAAGACGAAGACGTGGCCACCCGCGATTGGCCCAATTCAAAATCTGTTTGGCGCGCGTGTTTGGGAAACGAAGCATGATCCAACGTGTCTCGTCCTTGCACATACGGTGCGCCCTCGTGCCATCAACCTTCAGATCATATTATCTCCAGATCCAACGCATAAGGACAAGCAGGCGCACCATGAAACCTCAGAGTCTCGCTGCACTGGATTTTCGCCAGTTTTTATATTTTTATTATTATTATTATTATTATTATTATTTTGTTAATTTATTTATTTCCTCACCCCTTTTTTTTACAAAATCCTTTTTAAAAAAATATTCTTTTTTTTTTTAAAAAAAATGACAAACCTTTTGTTTATCAATATATTTTTATTTTTTATTTTATTAATTAATTTAAATTAATTAGAATAATTAATTGATAATTTTAATTAGGTTTATTTTTTATGTTAGAATAATTAGTTTTAATTAAGTAAACTATTTTTTTTAATTAGATAATTTAGGACTTAGTTATTCAATTAGGATAATTAATTTAATAATGGTGATTTAATTTTTAGGTTAAATAATTTTAATCAGTTAGGTAACTTAGGTATATAATTAATCAGGTTTAGGTTAATTCAATCAGGATTAGTCAATTAAAATTAATTAGGTTTATAACCAATAATTAATTTTAGGATCGCCTAGCCTCGATTTTAAACAAAACCCTAGAAGTCTTAGGTAGGTGTCGTCCGTTAACTTGATTATTTTTACTAACCCTTTTTATCAATTATTACAATAAGATTTGATTTAAAATCAGGGTTTGCCCTTCTTCAAAAAACCTTTTCCTTTTTTAATTTTAATTTATTTCCCATTTATTTTTGCCTTGTCTTCATTTGCCTTGCCTTGCTGGTATTCTATTAACTGTGGTTAACTTGTTCCCCATTTGGGGTTTGCCTTTTATTATGTTTTTATCGTTTGCCTAATTTTTGTATCTACCCCAAAGCCATGTAATAGATTAGGGTTTTATTTTTCTGCCTTGAAATCTTTGCCTTTTATTTTCCGTATTCACGGGTTTTTGGCTATGTAATCCCCCCACCTGAAGCTTTGTAATAGCGTAGGAACTTTTAATTCCGCCTTTATGTTTAACTACATGGTTAGTAACCCTAGGGAGTGATAAACCATGAATTGAACGTAGAATCACTAATTTTACAAGATAAAATATCTGAACCTAACCACTTGAGGTAACCTTCCTCTTATGCTGCCTTTTTGATTAAATAGTCAAGTCCCTCGAATACGAGGATACCTTAGCCTGCTGCCTACGAATAAAATCATCATATGAGATCTAGTCCCTCTATGTTGCCTCGGTAAAATGATGATCGTCCTTCGAACGCTAAGGTATCCTTATTGTTGCCTTAAAATGACTATTATATCCTTCCCTAAAGAGTGTCTGTCCTCTTTATGGTAGGGACAGTTTTAAGGCGAATGATAATTCCGATGACCCTTTCAAACAAAAGACTTAAAGAACAAGAAATAGGAACTTAGGGTAGGTGCTCTTAAATGCTTGCTCTATTCAAATAAAAAATACTTTTCCCACTTCTTTTCAAAATCAAATTCAAAAAGGCTACGCTTATTTACAAGCTAAAGTCCTTATTCAAAAATCTTTTCTATTCACACACGACACTCTTTCAAACAATTCAAACAAACAAGTGAACTAAGCAATTAAGAGCCCATGGATAACCATGGATACAAAGGGTGCTTACACCTTCCCTTTGTATAACCTACCCCCCGAACTCAAAATCTTTCAAAGGTCTTTCCTGTTCTTTTTGCCTTTCCTAATTGGATAAAATAAAAGTCAGTGGTGACTCTTGCTATCCGCAACATTTTCTAAAAGTCAGTTCTCCCACCGTATTACACCAGCCTTACTCATGTAATTCTCGGCACCTCTCATACAAATATTTCAAGGGTTATTCTGTTACTTACACTCAAGCTTGGCTCTATAAATAGAAGACATATTCTATGTTCTCCAGCACTGAAAAAACTTGCAAGCATACAAAGAAATCCAAAGTTCTAAATCACAAAGTTATCATTCACTCTACATATTACCTTATATATTCACTACCATATAGTGAACCCATAAAATTAGAGTTATCATATTCAACCTCAATATATATACTCACTGCCACATAGAGAGTATTTAGAAACTTATTATAAACATCCTAAGATCACAAAGTATATCAAAGATATACAAAACCAATTATTCTGTAAGTTGTCTGTAAGCTAAACCATTCAGAAGTGTAAGCCTGGTGAGGCTAAGAATACACTGAACTTACCAAGTTGGTGAACCAGGATAAGTTTTCTTGTGTTCTTCTTTCATAATATTTTACTTATATTATTCACTACTATATTTGATCACACACATTAACACTCATTACTTAACATAAACTTTTAAGATTGTTGGATGCTGTATTAGTATCATCCTTTCCACTGGACCTTTTAGCCTTCATACACATGGATTCTCTCCCATAATTGGTAAGGCTTGTGTTGCAAAACATAGTTTTCATATATGTTCCACGAGAAGTGGCTTTATTTTCTTCATGTTAGAATTATCATGTTTCCCTCGACGGGGAAACACACGTTTGGATTTATAACATGAGGTTCTTGAGTTACCAAAACTTCTGCAATGATTATATTGCACATGCTTATGAGGACTGTTGACCCTTTTCTGTGATGACTTCCAATGTCGAGGCATATGTCTTGACATCTTCGGAGTTGTCCTTGGTCGAAACTCCTTAGTTTCTGAATATTTGAAAGCACGAATGTGGGTAGTATCAAGGCCCTTATACCACTTGTAAGCAACTCTAGTTAAACTGTCCTAGAAATAATGGATCAACAAACGTTGATCATCAGTGTGAGTTGACATCTTTCTTACATACATCACCAGATGAGCTTGAAGACATGAATTTCCTTTGTACTTTTCAAATTCCAGTATCTTGAATTTAGCAGGTACCTTCATATTTGGAATTAGACATAGATCATGCACATCTTTCCCAAACAACTCTTTCCCACAAAAGGGTTTTCATCTCTTGGAAATCCATTATGTCATATATTCCTAAACCATCACTCAGCACAACATCATAAACAGGTGTCATACCCCAATTTTTGACCCTAAGATCATACATCAATTGCATTCAATCATCAATCAAGAGCACCATTGTGAAACTTTATCTTTGATACTGTGATTATCTCTGAGGGGAATTATCGAGCATTTATAGCCTTTTATTTGTTTATACTAACCAAAAATCAAAAAAATATATGTTTTGTCTCTTTTCTTTACATTTTACATGTAAAAGATCAGGCAAAAATCAAAACAGTGCAAGAAAACATTTTTTGGAAAATTGAAGGTGGAAATCGATTAACCCCTATGGGAAATCGATTTCCTGTGCGCAAAATTCAAAAAAATATAAGGAGGGAAGCTTGACATCATTTTGGCGCCTTTTTATTTGATCATTTTATCAATTTTCCACCTCATCAAAATTAACCCCTTCATTAAACCCACTTAAACCTCATTTTACCATTTTTTACCATTTAAATTCCACTTAAATACCAATTAATCACAAATTAATTACCAAACACAAAAAGACCAAACTACCACTACTCTTGCTCCAATTCTATAAATAGAGACCTCTACTCTCTCATTTCTCAAGGTTTGAGAGCCAACAAACCCCTTACAATTTCTCTCCTCATCCCTACCAAATTCACCAAAGCTCTTTGTTCTTTCATAAAGTTTGTGAGTCACACCTTGAACCTCACAAACTTTGAGCTAAGCCACCTTTCATTTCACTCTTTTTTCTTCAATTGTTGAAAGATCAAGATTTGTGTTGGTGATTATTGAAGTGGATCTAAGTTTTGTTCAAGAATTGGTAATTTTCATCATCCTTTTTCATCTACCATAATGTGATTCTTTTGTGCTTGTATGTGATGCATCTTTGATGCTATATTGGTCCTATTTGATGGTGATTTGATGGAAAATTAGTGCTCCAATGGATATGTGATCATAAGGTGTTTGTATGTTTGCCTAACTCAAGTTTTATAGTTCATAATGCTGTTTTTTTGAAAACTGTGCGCAGGAAATCGATTTCCTACAGAGGGAAATCGATTTCCACTCTATTTTTTGCGCCAGAATTGAACTCTGCACTCAGGAAATCGATTTCCTACAGAGGTAAATCGATTTCCAGTGTGGCAGAATGCTTTTTTTTGCCTTTTTTATGCTTGTTTTGGCTTCCTTCTTACTCCACTTCATTAATATCATTGGATCTAGGATGTTGATAGGTTTGAAATGACTAAATCCATAATATTAGATGAATGATATTAATGATAGTGTGAGTTGATTATCTTTTGTGCATTTATTCTTCTTCCTCCATTTCATTAATATCATTGGATCTAGGATGTTGATAGGTTTGAAATGACAAAATCCATAATATTAGATGAATGATATTAATGATAGTGTGAGTTGCTTATCTTTTATGATTTTATTCTTCTTCTCCTTTTTTCTTTTGATCGATGAAAGTCTTAACGCCTTGAGAATTCTTATGGATTCTTGGTAAAGACTAGATCGTTACCTATTTTCTTTTCGTGCGGTATTGCTTTCGGAGAATGATCTACATATCATTTCTCTCGCATGCATTAGCACATAAAGTTTTGACCGGCCTCGTTGTAGGGTGATTTCTACATAAATCACTTGGCGATCTGCTTAACATAGCGCAATATTTCGTGTCCCGAATAAAAAAGATCAAATATGGAAGAGAATTGTATGCGGTTGATTTAAGACTTATGGAAATTTATCGTGTAGTCGCTATGATTTTATTAAGCTTCTGATAAAGTTCCATTGAATTTAAATCCGAGAACATCCTTCACTCACCATTGATATTTCTTACTAACTTTGATAACATACTTGACAAGTTTCAAGATGGTTATCTTTAACATCTAACAACTAACTTTAATTTCCGCACTTTATTATACCGCTCTTTATATTTCTCGCTTTATCACTTTATTTTATCATTTCATCATATTTACATTCCGCTATTTTTCCTTTGCCCATTTGGACGTTTATATTCCGCTATTTTCTCTTTGTCCATTTGGACATATGTTTATGTTTCCGCCATTTTCTCTTTGTCCACTTGGACCATACTTTACTTTTATGCTAAAACACTAATAAATAACGAAAAATCTCAAAAAACACATAAGGCTCTCTTTTGGACTATTGGTTACTATCCCTAGCATTTTGGAGATTCGGACTTATGGACTTAGTGCCTCTGGACCCTTATTCTGTTGTTACTCTGCTGTTATTTTGTCTGTCTGGCATTGGATTGTTGTCTGTTTGTATGTGCAGGTATTTCCTTGAAAGCCCTTGACGGTTAATTCCAAGGCATTGACATAAGGATTTTACCCGAAAACAGTCGTTACTCTGCCCGATTTTCGTCCGAATTTTAATGTGTTATGGATCCCCAAGTGATAATGTGTTGGTTTAGTATTGATATTCCAAAGGATGGGAAATCTACCTTGACTCACAATGTCAAGTGTTGGCTTCTTATTTCGGTTAGACCGTTCTTTTCCTTAGCTTTTATTTTACGCAATAGGATAGCCTCTTCATCTCCTCCCCTTCTTTAATTTTCAAAATCTTCTCCCTTTTTCCAAAACATTCTTATGTTTTCAATCTTTTCAAAACCTTTTCTTTAAAAATATCTTTTGCCCTTAGTGGCTTTTCTTCAAAAGTTTAGACACTGTTAATTGTCGAAACGAGCGGTTATACCCCACGATTTTGAAATTGATTGATATAATGAGATTTTTTCCGCGTGAGAGAGCTAGTGGCATACTCGTTGATTTTATCCGAGTAGGAGCCCTTCTTTCATTTGCGAAGCAAAGAACTCGTTTGTTCTCATGCTCAAGATCAATGGCTGAGTATTTCTCTCCGACGACAATAAAGTGTGTATTCGTTTTTAAAACGTTTTCCCCTTTTAAGCGGAACTACATTAGCTCTGACTTCTCCATTGCACCGAGGAGGTATGTAGGCACAAGGCTTAATGTCTTGCCGAGCTTATTTTAAAAATAAAACAAACCCTTTTTAGCACACACGACACAGATTTTCAAAAAGGTTCCTGTGGAGTACCACAGATATGAGGGGTGCTTAAAACCTTCCCCTTGTATAAACAACACCCGAACCTGAGTTCTCTTTCTTGTTTTAAAAACAAAACTTTGGGTTTTTCGTTCTTTTCCCTTTTCCTTTGAAAAAATAAAGCGCGGTGGCGATTTCAAACGAAATATTGATTCGAGTCAATCTCATGGCTTCGATATCAGATTTTCCCCGCTACAGGAAAATGGCGACTTCACTGGGGATCCAGTTTTAAGTGTGTTTAGCCTATTTTTGTTTATCTGTGTGTTTTGGATTTGTATATATTATTGTGTGCTTTGTTTGTTTAATTTCTTTTTTTTCTTTTTGGTGCTCGATGGTTCCTCTGTGATGAGATAAAGTTCTAAACCGGACTTTGGTGAGTAACTTGAGATAGGAGGTGGTAAGGCCAATAGTTGCATGTCAAGAGCAATCCTTAACATGAGAATCATATGGTGGAACCCCAATCAGTGGAGGCCTCATGGAAGGTAGTAGAGGTTGTTACGAATTATCGTAAGAACGCTATTACTTTCAATAGTGAGTGTCCGTAGAAGCTGAATGGCCTAGAACCTTTTAACCCATCTAAGCCTTTTTAGGATGTAGTGCAGAAACAAGATCAAGTACCAATTTGAGCTTGTTGTCATGCGATACTACGCTCAGACGAGGTCTTTTTAGGCATATTATTGGCTCCCATGAGCAATTGTGCGTGCCGGTAGTATCCGATAGAAGATTGAAAACTCTGGGAACCTTTGTAGAACCCGATCGGCAGGTACAAAATTCCCTAGATCATACCTTTTGGGATGGTTGGACCCATGGCTCCATGCTCGTGACGTCGAACCTTTGAACTATGATCTTATGTGACCTTGCGTGCTCTTGGTTGTAGTTGATGCATAAACCATGCATTCATGCATCCATGAAAACTCTTTTTCTTTTGATTTTCAAGGAACTTAGAGGTCTTTCCTTGTAAACATCATAAGTTTCATCAAACTCAATGGATCTTGGGTGTTGATGAGTGAAAATTCTAATCCACCAGAATGGATGATTGATTTTGATGATAACTTAATCGAAGCTTTGATCCAATGTTTGAGTGTTTACAAGTTAATATCTTAAGTTCCTTGAAACTCAAAAATTAAAATTAAAAAAAAAAAAATCATCTGCATTGCATGCATCATTATGCATTTGGTTCTACTTTCTAAAGAAATTTTTTCCAGAGCCTTATTTCCTTTCTCCTGGTATCATCAGTACAACACTCTTGCTAAGAATAAATGGAAAGCATCAAGCAAGAGATTCGTGAACTCCGTGAAGAGGTGATTACTCTGAAGGCTGGTATGGAGCATCTGACTGCTCTGGTTGAGGCTCTAGTTGCTTCCCAAGTCAATCCTCCTATGATGGAAGAAAGGATGGCAAAAGTCTTTCTTGAAACTCTAAACTCATCCATTCCCAAGGGGATGGTAGTCCGTACACCTACTGACTTCCATGGAAAGATGGATATGAAAGCGATTCTAGAAAAAGATGTCTGAAAGGAATGTTCGCTTGAAGAAGGTAACTCAGCTGGTAGTGTGAAGAAGTTTGGTAATGAATTTTCAAAGAAGAGAATCAGGGGAGGAAACAATCATCACCAACATCAGCATGTTTCCTATGTCATTCTTGTATCCAATTCAGTTCATGCAATTCCAGATTATCAGCAGAGTACTCGTCAACAAGCTTTTCCACCGAACGAGCAAAATCAACCTCAAAAGGGGAATTTTGGTCCTATCCCCATGACTTACAACGAATTGTACCCTGCTTTGATTTGTAAGAATTTGGTTCAGATAAGGTCACCGCCTCCTGTTCCCGAGAAACTCCCTTGGTGGTACAAAGCTGACGCCACTTGTGCTTTTCATCAGAATGCTCCTGGACATGGCTTAGAGGATTGCTGGCCTCTAAAAAATGAAGTTCAAAGATTAATTCATGCTGGTATTTTAACTTTCCAAGATGTTGGTTATGATGTTCAATTCAATCATTTGCCAAATCATGATTGAATCACTATTGATGGTAGCCTGAAGTTTGTAAGATGTTTCCTTCAACACAAACCCAGATGGAGAGAGTCTTCTCAGTTTTTAGAATTCTTACTGGTTTTCATTTGTAATATTTCTTGTTTTCCAATGCACTGTTTGCATATAGAAACTTGTTTATTTTTGAATGTTAATGCTAATGCAATGATAATGTTTGTCTTGAAGTGATCCATTCGCTTCACTCATGTTTATTTGTTTTCATGCATTATGATACCAATTACTTTTGCCAAACTCTCGCTTAGGCAGAGATTGGAGGGAGGATGATGATCTGAAAACGCAAAATTTCTGGTTGTATGCTTTTGAATAAGACCCTGTTGATGATGTACAGGCATTGTTTCAAATTCCCAAACACCGGAGATATAAGGAAGATAATCCCTTGTTAACCCCTTTGAGCCTTGAAGTAGGAGTTTCTTTTCTAAACGAAAAATCCTAATTTTTAACCTGGGGCAGGGTAGTGTTCAGTTGATTTGGCCGAGTGTTCATGTTTCAAAAAGGATTATGCATCCAAGTGTCAATCACGTCATATCCACATCAATGGTTGGATCATGGAAAACCACAATGGTTATTCCCCACGCATCAAAAGGCTGAAAAATGTGAAACCACAATGGTTATCCTCCATCCGCCAAGGAATGAGGCAGTCACAACCCTCTCAACAAGTCAAGACAAAGTCAAATGTCACACGATTTGTTCAAATCAAAAGAATGAATAAAAAAAGGAAAGAAAAAAGAAAGAAGAAAAAGCTCGCTAAGTCAAAAACTTGAAAACAAGTGACTTAGGCAAAAGTTAGAGCATCCCGCTGGACGACCAATTCAAAAGAATCAGTCCAAGCAAAAGTTAGGGAAATAAATAAATAAAAAAAAAAAGAGAAAAGAGTGAGAAGTGAAAAGAAAGGACTACAAAGCAAAAGTCCTAAAAAATGAACAAATTTGTGTGAATACAAAAACGAAGACAAAAAGAGGTGACTGCTACTCCCAAGAAAGTTTCATTGGATCTTTAATGGCACAAAATCCTTTTGAGAGATGAATACTCATGTTGAGTTGACTGAACATAGGGCTGGAGAACATCACGAAGATGGGGTGGGCTAAATAAACTTTGAGCCTAAAAATCTTTTTTTCTGAAAACCGTGAACCAGGCCACGTTACAACCCTCAAAAGTCCTAATTGAAGCAGGGTTTATTTCGAAAGCATACTTAAACAAGAAAGCGTTCCTGACTCCTATCAGTTATGCTGAAAACTCGTGTTGGTATCATATGCATACAAAAATTAATGTCATCTCTTAACTAGTGATTCATTCACAAGGTTTTGCGACATCTTTTAAAAAAAAACTTCAAGATTTACATAATTGTTGCATTTTCATTATCATTCTCAGAATAAACATTTTTCTGCTTGTAAACATTTGTTTGACATCCAAGAAGTTTACATCTGATCATCAGTAGAAAACTAAAACATTGCCAGGGGCATGTTCTTTTCCCAGTATAATGCTTTTGCAAGTTTGATTACCATCATAGGGCAAATCTTGAAGACTCTGTCGAGTAAAAGAATGTGCCAAGTTTAGTCAATCTGGGGCAGTTACGTCGAGATTTGACAAATCTCTACAAGAATCTGTTGATATGGGGCAGATTATTCCAAGGCTTTATGACGCCAAGGATCTCTATGAACCTTTTTAAGGTAGTTTCCTTTCATAGACCATGTAGTCTGGGGCAAGTTGTGAATCAGAAGTTACCTTGATCACCTCATTAGCTTGAAGTACAAAGGTTGTTGCCATGATTAGTCCAGAGTATGTCACTCTCTACCAAGGAGTTTTGAGACAACAGTTGACTGTTGGGTTTTCTTTCTCACCTTGTGTTGAGTTTTGAACTAAAATCCCCCGCATGTTAACTTGTTTGCTTTGATGTTAACTTCTTATTTCCTCTGCAAGTTCAGAATGGTGATTTTCTCCAAAGAAATTTTCTCTGATTCCCCATAATAGAGCTTGAGGTGTTGTCCAATCTTTTTGATAAGAAGAAGATGATCTGTAAATTCCCCACAGAGATTGATAATCCCCACTGAGTTTGTTCCTCGTGGAAGAATTTTGCTTCGGTGTTCCTCCTCAGCTCATTTTTCAGGATGGAATTAATCCCCAGTTGAGTTTATTCCTCAAGGGGCAAAGCTTTGTTTGGCCGTTTCTATCCAGTTTATTCCTGGAGTTGAACTTTGGTCTCTTGCAATACTATTTTGAACCTCTCTAGGCTGGGAAATCTAGATTGAGAAGGCATTTATTTTGCACCTATTGAGGATTCTTCTTTCCTCAACAATGGAAAATTCATTTGTGATTGATGTTCTTATCAGATATTGAAAGGCTTATTTTCCAGCAGTGATGTGCTTGAAAGCAAGGGGCAGGTTTTGACTTTAAGCAACTTATGTTATCCCCATCATGTTTTGGTTGACAACAAATAGAAGCCTTTTAATTTGAGCAAGTTTGTATGTCTTCACACATCAATCTTATCTTCAAATCAAGTGATAATCTCTCATACTTTATGAACTTCTTGATTCCAAGTGGAAGAAGCTTAGCAAATGGTAAGTCCCTTCATCAGAAGTGACAGTTTGCATCCAAATGGAAGAAGCTCAGCAAATGGTAAGTCGCTTCAGTGTAAGTGACAGTTTGCATCCAGTTCCTTTTCTCAAGCCATGTCCTTGATTAAAGAAGAAGTTGATCCCTATTCTTAGCGGCAACTTATTGTTCTCAGCAGCTTATCGTCAACCATTGAGGCGGTAATTCAATTTTCTTCTACCTTCAACTATTGAGTTGGTAGCTTATCGTCAACCATTGAGGCGGTAATTCAATTTTCTTCTACCTTCAACTATTGAGTTGGTAGTTTATCGTCAACCATTGAGGCGGTAATTCAATCTTCTTTTATCTTCAACTATTGAGTTGGTAGCTCACCTTCAGTGGAACGTGGGTGTATTTTGTTCATCGTCAGTGGTACGTCGATGAATTTCTCTTTAATACCTTCAGTGGAACGTTGGTATATGATATCGTCAGTGGTACGGCGGTACATCTCTTTCATCGTCAGTGGTACGTCGATGAATTTCTCTTTAATACCTTCAGTGGAACGTTGGTATATGATATCGTCAGTGGTACGGCGGTACATCTCTTTCATCGTCAGTGGTACGTCGATGAATTTCTCTTTAATACCTTCAGTGGAACGTTGGTATATGTTATCGTCAGTGGTACGGCGGTACATCTCTTTCATCGTCAGTGGTACGTCGATGAATTTCTCTTTAATACCTTCAGAGGAACGTTGGTATATGTTATCGTCAGTGGTACGGCGGTACATCTCTTTCATCGTCAGTGGTACGTCAATGAATTTATCTTTAATACCTTCAATGGAACGTTGGTATATGATATCGTCAGTGGAACGGCGGTACATCTCTTTCATCGTCAGTGGTACGTCGATGAATTTCTCTTTAATACCTTCAGTGGAACGTTGGTATATGTTATCGTCAGTGGTACGGCGGTACATCTCTTTCATCGTCAGTGGTACGTCGATGAATTCCTCTTTAATACCTTCAGTGGAACGTTGATATATGTTATCGTTAGTGGTACGGCGGTACATCTCTTTCATCGTCAGTGGTACGTCAATGAGTTATCCCTTTTTATATTGTCAGTGGTACGGCGGTACATCTCTTTCATCGTCAGTGGTACGTCGATGAATTATCTCTTTTTATATCATCAGTGGTACGGTGGTATATCTCTTCATACCTTCAGTGGAACGTTGGTATGTGTTATCGTCAGTGGTACGGCGGTACATCTCTTTCATCGTCAGTGGTACGTCGATGAGTTATCTCTTTTTATATCATCAGTGGTACGGTGGTATATCTCTTCATGCCTTCGGTAGAACGTTGGTATGTGTTATCGTCAGTGGTACGGCGGTACATCTCTTTCATCGTCAGTGGTACGTCGATGAATTATCTCTTTTTATATCATCAGTGGTAAGGTGGTATATCTCTTTAATACCTTCAGTGGAACGTTGGTATGTGTTATCGTCAGTGGTACGGCGGTACATCTCTTTCATCGTCAGTGGTACGTCGATGAATTATCCCTTTTTATATCATCAGTGGTACGGTGGAATATCTCTTTAATACCTTCAGTGGAACGTTGGTATGTGTTATCGTCAGTGGTACGGCGGTACATCTCTTTCATCGTCAGTGGTACGTCGATGAATTATCCCTTTTTATATCATCAGTGGTACGATGGTATATCTCTTTAATACCTCCAGTGGAACGTTGGTATATGTTATCGTCAGTGGTACGACTGTACATCTCTTCATATCATCAGTGGTACGATGGTGTGTTTTCTGTTAACGGAAGATTGGCATTCTGATTCAGGATGCGTACTTTCTCATCCCCAGTGAAAGAGGATACCCCATTTTCTCACCTCCAGCGAAATCTGATGCTTTAACCTCTCTGGTGCGAAATATTTTCCCCAGAGAAGTTTCATTTCCCACCAAAGTTTCGTCTCTCCAACAAAGTCTTGCTTTCCCCAGTGGAGTTATGCCAGCAAGACATTTGTTTTCCCCAGTGGAGTTCCTTTTTTCTCCCCAGTGTTGCCGTGTTTTATCCTCATCATATGCATTCATTAAACATTGCATAGCATCTTAGGTTCAAAAATTGTGTTTTATATATTTAAGTCTCTTCGATTTCGTCAAAACGAAGATTTCCAATCATCGTATCTCCAAATCGAAGAAACTTAAATAGGGGCATCTGTCATACCCCAATTTTTGACCCTAAGATCATACATCAATTGCATTCAATCATCAATCAAGAGCACCATTGTGAAGCTTTATCTTTGATAGTGTGATTATCTCTGAGGGGAATTATCGAGCATTTATAGCCTTTTATTTGTTTATACTAACAAAAAATCAAAAAAATATATGTTTTGTCTCTTTTCTTTATATTTTACAGGTAAAAGATCAGGCAAAAATCAAAATAGTGCAAGAAAACATTTTTTGGAAAATTGAAGGTGGAAATCGATTTACCCCTATGGGAAATCGATTTCCTGTGCGCAAAATTCAAAAAAATATAAGGAGGGAAGCTTGACATCATTTTGGCACCTTTTTATTTGATCATTTTATCAATTTTCCACCTCATCAAAATTAACCCCTTCATTAAACCCACTTAAACCTCATTTTACCATTTTTTACCATTTAAATTCCACTTAAATACCAATTAACCACAAATTAATTACCAAACACAAAAAGACCAAACTACCACTACTCTTGCTCCAATTCTATAAATAGAGACCTCTACTCTCTCATTTCTCAAGCTTTGAGAGCCAACAAACCCCTTGCAATTTCTCTCCTCATCCCTACCAAATTCACCAAAGCTCTTTGTTCTTTCATAAAGTTTGTGAGTCACACCTTGAACCTCACAAACTTTGAGCTAAGTCACCTTTCATTTCACTCTTTTTTCTTCAATTGTTGAAAGATCAAGATTTGTGTTGGTGATTATTGAAGTGGATCTAAGTTTTGTTCAAGAATTGGTAATTTTCATCATCCTTTTTCATCTACCATAATGTGATTCTTTTGTGCTTGTATGTGATGCATCTTTGATGCTATATTGGTCCTATTTGATGGTGATTTGATGGAAAATTAGTGCTCCAATGGATATGTGATCATAAGGTGTTTGTATGTTTGCCTAACTCAAGTTTTATAGTTCATAATGCTGTTTTTTTGAAAACTGTGCGCAGGAAATCGATTTCCTACAGAGGAAAATCGATTTCCACTCTGTTTTTTGCGCCAGAATTGAACTCTGCACTCAGGAAATCGATTTCCTACAGAGGTAAATCGATTTCCAGTGTGGCAGAATGCTTTTTTTTGCCTTTTTTATGCTTGTTTTGGCTTCCTTCTTCCTCCACTTCATTAATATCATTGGATCTAGGATGTTGATAGGTTTGAAATGACTAAATCCATAATATTAGATGAATGATATTAATGATAGTGTGAGTTGGTTATCTTTTGTGCATTTATTCTTCTTCCTCCATTTCATTAATATCATTGGATCTAGGATGTTGATAGGTTTGAAATGACCAAATCCATAATATTAGATGAATGATATTAATGATAGTGTGAGTTGCTTATCTTTTATGATTTTATTCTTCTTCTCCTTTTTTCTTTTGATCGATGAAAGTCTTAACGCCTTGAGAATTCTTATGGATTCTTGTTAAAGACTAGATTGTTACCTATTTTCTTTTCGTGCGGTATTGCTTTCGGAGAATGATCTACATATCATTTCTCTCGCATGCATTAGCACATAAAGTTTTGACCGGCCTCGTTGTAGGGTGATTTCTACATAAATCACTTGGTGATCTGCTTAACATAGCGCAATATTTCGTGTCCCGAATAAAAAAGATCAAATATGGAAGAGAATTGTATGCGGTTGATTTAAGACTTATGGAAATTTATCGTGTAGTCGCTATGATTTTATCAAGCTTCTGATAAAGTTCCATTGAATTTAAATCCGAGAACATCCTTCACTCACCATCGATCTTTCTTACTAACTTTGATAACATACTTGACAAGTTTCAAGATGGTTATCTTTAACATCTAACAACTAACTTTAATTTCCGCACTTTATTATACCGCTCTTTATATTTCTCGCTTTATCGCTTTATTTTATCATTTCATCATATTTATATTCCGCTATTTTTCCTTTGCCCATTTGGACGTTTATATTCCGCTATTTTCTCTTTGTCCATTTGGACATATGTTTATGTTTCCGCCATTTTCTCTTTGTCCACTTGGACCATACTTTACTTTTATGCTAAAACACTAATAAATAACGAAAAATATCAAAAAACACATAAGGCTCTCTTTTGGACTATTGGTTACTATCCCTAGCATTTTGGAGATTCGGACTTATGGACTTAGTGCCTCTGGACCCTATTCTGTTGTTACTCTGCTGTTATTTTGTCTGTCTGGCATTGGATTGTTGTCTGTTTGTATGTGCAGGTATTTCCTTGAAAGCCCTTGACGGTTAATTCCAAGGCATTGACATAAGGATTTTACCCGAAAACAACCGTTACTCTGCCCGATTTTCGTCAGAATTTTAATGTGTTCTGGATCCCCAAGTGATAATGTGTTGGTTTAGTATTGATATTCCAAAGGATGGGAAATCTACCTTGACTCACAATGTCAAGTGTTGGCTTCTTATTTCGGTTAGACCGTTCTTTTCCTTAGCTTTTATTTTACGCAATAGGATAGCCTCTTCATCTCCTCCCCTTCTTTAATTTTCAAAATCTTCTCCCTTTTTCCAAAACATTCTTATGTTTGCAATCTTTTCAAAACCTTTTCTTTAAAAATATCTTTTGCCCTTAGTGGCTTTTTTTCAAAAGTTTAGACACTGTTAATTGTCGAAACGAGCGGTTATACCCCACGATTTTGAAATTGATTGATATAATGAGATTTTTTCCGCGTGAGAGAGCTAGTGGCATACTCGTTGATTTTATCCGAGTTGGAGCCCTTCTTTCATTTGTGAAGCAAAGAACTCGTTTGTTCTCATGCTCAAGATCAATGGCTGAGTATTTCTCTCCGACGACAATAAAGTGTTTATTCGTTTTTAAAACGTTTTCCCCTTTTAAGCGGAACTACATTAGCTCTGACTTCTCCATTGCACCGAGGAGGTATGTAGGCACAAGGCTTAATGTCTTGCCGAGCTTATTTTAAAAATAAAACAAACCCTTTTTAGCACACACGACACAGATTTTCAAAAAGGTTCCTGTGGAGTACCACAGATATGAGGGGTGCTTAAAACCTTCCCCTTGTATAAACAACACCCGAACCTGAGTTCTCTTTCTTGTTTTAAAAACAAAACTTTGGGTTTTTCGTTCTTTTCCTTTTTCCTTTGAAAAAATAAAGCGCGGTAGCGATTTCAAACGAAATATTGATTCGAGTCAATCTCATGGCTTCGATATCAGATTTTCCCCGCTACAACAGGCTCTGGAACAAAAGGACCAGTATGCACGATTGGCGGTGCAGTGACCATGACAGGCGTCACAAGACGGATCACTTCAGGAGCGGACAAGTAACCTTCAGGCATGCCCTAGGGACAACCAGTGGGCATATGTTGCTGAGTATAATTAACATTGGGATTGGCAGGAATTGTCGTAGAAATGAACTCTGAGAGCACAACAGTTTGCACTTGATACTGGTTATAGGCTTAAGCATTGAACAAAGGAGGAACCTGATTCTGGACTAGAGCTTGAGTCTGCACAGCAACCAGAGTTTCCACTAGCGCATTGAGGCGCTCCAATCTTGATTTCAAGGTAGTAACTTCTTCACGCAACTCTCTGTTCTCTTGTTCTAGACCTTTTATCTTCCTCTGATAATTAGCTCGAGTTGAATACTGGTGAAACAACTTGATTGAACGAAAGATCACTAAATCAGACTCTGAGACAACTCCAGAAGGTAAGACATAAATGCAAATGATGCATGATATGCAATGCACATGGTTTATATTTTCAATTGTTTTCAAGGAACTTTAAGACATTAATTGTAAACATCACAAAGATAACACAATCAACATATAAGTGAAAAACTCTCTTATTATTAATAGAGGAAGGATTACAAAGTTTGAAGTACAACACTTCAAAGAATCCTAAACAAACTAAAAGAGAAACGAGAAAGCTAGCAAAGAATCCTAAAGTACAACCACACGAAATCATCAATGATCAATGAAGTCGCAATCGATTGTTTATTTATCCCACAAGATGTGAAAGTAAAACATTGAGTAAGACCTAAAGGGGAAAACAAACAAAGGTCTTACGACCAAGAGAAAGGGTAAGGGAGTCGTTTACGCAAGGGGAAGGGATTAGCACCCCTCACGTTCGTCGTACTCGACGGGATCAAGTCTTGTTTGTTCTAATCTAAGGGTGTTATCTAAAATCTAGAACCTAATGCTAAAGGGAAATGCATGAGAAAGGAAGAAAATAAAATGTCGGGAAAAGAAGGAAATATTTACAAAGTTGTGCTAGTTCAGGCCCCGCGACCTAATGCCTACGTATCCCTTTTAAGGAATCAGAGCAGTCGTAGTTTGACTTACAAGTTTTGATTTGTTTTGTGTTTTTTAAATGAACCATGTTAAACGTCGCATTCCACTGCTGCTTGACCTTTGGATACTTAAACAATTGTCGTGGAAAGGAATTAACATGTTCTTAAAGAGAAAAGAAAAATTGATTTGGTTGGTATTTTTTGATGTAGATAGTTGTGAACTAGATCCCAATGCAAGGATGCTCACCTTTCTCTACTTTTTAATGTTTGAAATTTATTACGTATTTTATGTGTTTTTGTTGGGTATTTTTTAGGGGGAAAATGTAGATAGTTGTGAACTAGATCCCAATGCAAGGATGTTCACCTTTCTCTACTTTTTAATGTTGGAAATTTATTAAGTATTTTAAAGGTTGAAAAGAAAAAGAAAACTAAATATAAGATGAATGGGGGAATTCTAAATGCTAAAATTGCTATGTTAATTCTATCTGATACTTTTGGGATTTTTAATAAGAAAATCTAAAACTAAATCTAAAATAAAAGCATGTTTTGGTATTTTTGTTATGAAATAAATAAGAAATCAGAAATGATAAACACATGTTTAAGTTAAAATAGAAAACTAAATATAAATGGGCTAAAAGAAACAAAAAGGAGGGGTGTGAATAAGAAGGGGCGCTGCAGAAGTAAAGAAATCACTGGGCTCTGACAATCAGCCCAACAACAATGGCCAAGGGGAGGTGTAATGTTAGCAGTTTGGTGATTGAGTAAAACGAGTGGGCTCCATGATTGCTGGCCCTAAACAGATTGAGTTCTATCCTAAAGTGGTGAAACGTTGAATCATAAGGTGATGAGCAAGCAAACATAATTGGGCTTTTAACATTACTGAGCTTAAATTAACTTAAAGCAAAATATAAAACCTAAAAGAAAGCAAGCTTATCCGCCTCCTTCCCCTGTTTTAATCTTTTCCTACATCTCAAACTCACTCACCTCTAACTCGGTTTCTCTCTCCCAAACATCATCATCTTTCACGTCCTCAATTCTTTCCAGAAAAATGTTGCCACTCTTCCATTTCAAATTCCCAGCAACAAATACACATCCTTCAATCTATCATCTCTTCTTAGTCCGCCCTCTGTTCCCTCTTATACTCTCTGTTGTTCCTCTACCGAAATACCAACAACAAAGATTCACTCAACACAAATAACAACAACAAAACACGGTTCAGGTAATAACAAGAATCAGTTCGGAGGTAAACAACCACAACGATCTAATGATATTTGAAAGGCAAGATGGAAAGGCAATATACAAATTCGGCTTACAAGAATGCAAAGTAAGATGTGGTTACCAATCGGAAAGTTATTAGAGTAACGAAATCCACGAAGCTGCTCCGCTGATGCGTTTGATTGTGCTAAAGCGATCTATTCTCTTCTCTGGTTTCATCGATTTGGCGTTGATGTTATTGAATTTTTGTTTCAGTTACGAGATGATGATGCTGATGATGGATGAAGTTGGTGCAGAACATGTGATGTAATGATACGAAAGCAAATGGCAGATTCGTTACAAAAGGTGAGTCGTGATGATGTAGAGTTGAAGGTGCAGAGTTATGGTTGTAGTGTTGAAGTGTGGATTACGGATCGATATTGTTTGAAAATTGATGAGATGAAATTATTGGTGGAACGTGAGTTTAATTGAAGGTAATGGTGTGGCTAGTACCAATGAGATAAAAAAATTGTTGGAAATTGTTGTGGTAACAGGTGAAATTGAATTTCAATTCAGAATATTAACATGGAAGTTTGAGGAAGATGGAACAATAATTGATACATCCACCCTTCTTCAGAGTTCGTAATGAATGGAATGGTACGTATCTCCAAGCAAAGTATGTATAGGATTTCCAATCATGAATATCCGAATGGAATTAACATCAACAAAGTTGTTAATGTTAGGAAAGAGCACCAAACCATAGATGAGCAAAGCAATAATAGTCTCAAAAGCAATCATACTTCCTTTACTAGCCAGCATAAAAGCTTTCCCTATCAAGAACTTAAGAAGTCAGACCCACAAAACCTCCTTTGTCAATAAAGTTAGCCTTCACATCTAATATCTTCAAATGAAGAAGCTCTGGTATAGCATCAACCTTAGGAACTTTCTCTAATCCACTGGAAGGTATCTTATTTGTAACCGGTAGACCAAAAAAATAGGAATACTCCTCCAAATTACACACAAGCGGATAAACTAGAAAAGTGAAACAATTATAGAGAGGATCATAAAATTGCACAAGCATCTCAAGAACTCCCTTCTCAACCTTAGTCCTCAATATAAATAACAGCTTTCCATAACGATTCTTGAAGTTGTCAGGATTAGGTACCAATGATGCTAGTTCTTTCAACTCTTTCATATTAGAATCTCTGAAACTGTACTTCTTGATACTCCTCTTTTGGTCCATAGTACCTGTGATGTTTAAAAAGAAGAATCTCTAAGTCCCTTGAAAACCAATGACAAAAGCTTTTTCACGGATGCATGAATGCATGGTTTATGCATCAATCACAATCAGGATCATACAATATCACACAAGATCACTAAAATCACACAAGATCACGCAATCAAAGGTTCGATGTCACGAGCATGGAGCCATGGGTCTACCCAACCATAAGGTTTGTTCTTGGGAATTTTGTACTTCTATCACGGGTTCTACAAAATTCCCAGGGTCTGCAATCTTCTTTTGGATACTACCGGCTCACGTAATTGCTTGTGGATGCCAATAGTATTCTCAAGAAAACTACGCCTGAGTGTAGCATTGCATGAAAACTAGTCCAAGTTTGCACTTGAACGGTTTCTGCGCTACGTCCGAAAAGGCTAAGATAGATTAAAGGGATTCTAGGCCATTCAGCTTCTACAGACACTCAAAATTGAAAGTAATAGCGTTCTTACGATAGCTCGTAACAAAAAGTACTACCTTCTATGAGGCCTCCACTGATTGGGGTTCCACCATATGTTGCTCATGTTTAGGACTGCTCTAGATATGCAACTATGGGTCATACCACCTCATATCTCATTGTGCTCACAAATCTGGGTTAAGACTTATCTCATCATAGTGGAACCACCAAGCACCAAAAGAAAAAAGAAACAAACAAAGCACACAATAAGAAATAACAAACAATAGTATACAAAGATAAACAAAATTAGGCTTAACATGCATAGAGGAAGATCCCCAGTGAAGTCGCCAATTTTTTGTAGCGGGGAAAATTTGAGATCAAAGCCATTGATTGACTTGACTCATATTTAGTGAAAGTTGTCATCGCGCTTTATTGTTTCCAGAGGAAATGGGAAAAGAGCGAAATAAACCCAAAAGAAGTTTTTAAATCAAAAATAACAAAAAGTAGAGATTTTAGGTATGAATGTTAATTATACAAGGGGAAGGTGTTAGCACCCCTCATATCTATGGTATTCCACAGGAACCATTTTGAAATTATGTGCGTTAAAATATATTGTGTGCAAAAAAGGGTTTGTTTTTAAAATGATGTTCGGCAAGACATAACGTCTTGTGCCTACATACATCCTCAGTGCAATGGAGAAATCAGAGCAAATGTAGTTCCACTTGAAAGGGAAACAAAAGATTTTAAACGGAATAAACACTTTATCATCATAGTAGAGAAAACTCATCCAACCATACTTGAACATGAGAACAGATTGATCTTTTGCATCGCAGATAAAAGAAGGGCTCCAACTTGGATAAATCAACAAGTATGCCACTATCTCTTTCAAATGGAAAAGGATCATTCATATCAATCAATATCAAGGGGTTAGGGGATTATAACTTAATCATAACAATTAGTCATGTCTAAACTTTTGAAATAAGAGCCATTAAGGGAAAAAGATTTTAAAAGAAAGTTTATAAAAGAAGTTTGCAATCATAAGAAGATTTTGAAAATCAAAGAAGATGGGAGGAGATGAAGGGACTATCCTAAAACATAAAGTAAAAAGCTAAGGACAAGAACATTCTAACCAAACAAGAAGCCAACACTTGACATTAAATATTGAATGTAGATTTACCATCCTCTAGACTTAAACCATAACCAAGCAAGCAGAATACCAACTATAGGATTCAGATGAACTTAGCATCTTCATCTATAACTTGCAAAAAGCCTTGGAAATACACCATGAGAACTTGAGGCAAAAATTGGGCAGAGTAATAGTTGTGTTCAGATGAATTCCTTATCACAATGCCTTGAAATTAACCATCAAGGAATTTTAAAGAATCACCTACATACACAAAGAGAAATAACCCAATCCCTTGGACTAAACTCCAAGGACTTCCAGATAAACAAACACAATACAATCAAAGTATCAAGAAATCAGATGAAAATCCAAAGTGCTAGGGTCAAGATCCTAGTTCTAAGTCCATAGGTCCATCTTCCAAGCTTAGGGTAAGGTAGATAAAGTCCAAGTCCATATTAAGTCTTTTATAGTTCAAGTTGATTATTAGTGTTTTTAGGCACAAGGTAAAAGTATGGTCCAAGTGGACAAAAGGAAAAGTGCATAAACATAAATATGATTGTTAATACTATGAATTATGTGATTGGCATTTATGTTTGGCTAAAATATAGTAGCAGTAACACGTAATAGGATGTATAGAACTTGCAAATATAAACAAGTACAAATCAGGTACAACAACAAGATGTCCTTGCCTGGGTTTGTTTGTTTCTAGAATTAAGTAGCTAGTTTGTAAGGTTTTACTCCAAGAGGAGGTGCTGGTCCTGCAAGAGTCGTGTGAATTTACAGTGTCTGATGATGCCAGATGTAAGGATGAGTTGGAAATACAACATGTGATACTTTGAAAATATTGCACATGTGATGAGTTAGTCAAATCTCCTAAGTCCTACTGTAAGAGTATCTTGAAGTTGGGTGCATTGGTTAGGCCAGGTAGCTGGTATGTCATTGTTGAGTGAACCACTCAATAAGTAAGAGACTCTGGTTCTGGATTATTTTCCCAAGGATATGAGTGTATTCACTAGTTGTGGTTCTTCATTGTAAGCATGTGATGAGATACATGTGGATTTTATTTTGTGTTGAAGTGGTTACGAGCAGCAGGAGTACTGTGTCTATGTCAAGGGGGGGTATTTTGTATCTTCTTTATCATGTACTCCAAACGTAATCCTCATGGGGTCATTGTTAGAAGGAGTGTGTCACAGAAGGATCAGATCTAGTGTACTGCAGTTGTGCTGGTTTTTAGAAGATGTCACACCAGATGTTCTAACATGGTTCCGCCCTATTATCTTTTTCTCAATGTTTGACTTTGCCTTATTATGGTAAAAAAGGGGAGAAAGAAATCTAGGGTGTTGTAGCAGCTGTATGGTGTTGGTTTATGTCTAGTTTTTTATGGGTTTTTATTATGCTTTGCTGATAATTATGTGTTAATGTTTTAATGCTTAGATGTATAGTTTTAGCCAAAATAAACCAAAGGGGGAGATTGTTAATGCTCTAAAGTATGTGATTGGCATTTATGTTTGGATAAAATATAGTAGCAGTAACATGTAATAGGATGTATAGAAATTGCAAATATAAACAAGTACAACAGCAAGATGTCCTATGGAATGTTGAGACATGTTCTGTGACAACATGTCTTATGCGATGTCATATGCAAAAACTCATGACATCGTGCCTACTGAGCTGGAATATGAAAGATACAGTATGTACTCAACAAATGCAGAATATTCTATGGAATATTATGCAATCCTATGTGGCGCAGGTTTAAAGGTCAAGAGAATCAAGTCAGAATATTGAAGATTATGCAGTTTCTAATTATGGAGATAATTTAGGAAACTTATGATTGAAGACCTTTCTTTTAGCAGAAGTTTTCTGGTGATTTGTAACAGCAAATAAGGCTATGATTGAAGGCCCAAGTCCAGTTGGGAATAGGTTATAAATATGAAGCTTTGTAACCTAGTTTGGCGAGCAAGTCGGGTATTGAAAATATGTAGAATTCTAGGGTTTGTCAAGATGAACCACTCGGGTTGTGAGATGGTCATCATGTTCTCCTCGAAGCCTTTAGGTAAGATAGAGTATTGTTCTTGGAGGAAGCTTTGAAGCAACTCCAAGTTGTATTCTTAGTTATGATTAAGGTTGTAAACATGATGTTTAAACTTTAGGTCTTAAGCTAGGTATTGTCATTGAAGTATGTCTTCTATTAGTTTCAGAATTGTGTTGATTCAATCACTGTCTGTGGTTGATGAGGGATTGAGGAGGGCCTCATGTCTAGGTGAGTCTTAGATAGAAATCTAACTTAGGTAGTGATTAAGTGAGAAGTTGTAAACGGGGGAGTTTAGCTTTGAATTGATACTATCATAGAGGATTTATCCCTGGCTTGGTATGCCTCCAGATGTAGGTTGTTTGACCGAACTGGGTGAACAATTCATTGTGTTATTTATTTTCTGCACTGGTTTATTAATCTGGTATAAGATGTCGTAACGTCCAATACGACATCAAGGAATACTTCCAGAGCTTGTGCTTTTACAGCACCAACCCAGATCAAAACCTGTTTTTGATAATTGTGTTATCATTATACATAAATGGTTCCAGTATTCTTATTATCTTCTAGCATACCAGTGTTGAACCAAAATTGAAATTTTTTTCAGTGCTGATTTTAAATACTATATGTCTGGCCATGTGTGTGTTCTGTCAGACCTGATGTCGCATCAGATGTTGAGACATCAGGATTATGCTATACCATAATTTCAATGATAATGAATGATAGATGATAATATAAAGCATAAAGCATAAAAATAAAGAAGATAATAAAAAAAATATAAAGTACAAGTTAGATGTTATAAGTTAATTGTTAGAAATTAATAGTAAGTAGTTAACTTGAATGATCAATAATGGATGACCAATGAACTTAGGTCAAATTTTATGAAAACTATTTAGAAGATTGATAGAATCAAAGCCTCTACACAACAAGCCTTCAAAGTTTTTGAACCAATTGTCAAGTAGTCAACCATCTGTGGGCTTGTAAACATAAGTTTAGGCCACGAATGATCATTTTCTGATACGGGACAAAGAAAAAGAAAGGGGAAGAAGTGAATTAGAACCATAATGTCGAGAAGAATTTCTTTTGATTTTTATGGGATTTATCTTGATGATTCATCAGAGGATTGATAGAATCAAAACCTCTATACAATGAATTCAAACAAAACTTACACCCATTAATCAAAGAAAAATAGATGGAAGAAAACTCAAACTATCATTAATATCATTCATCTAATATTATGGATTTGGTTCTTTTCAACTTATCAACATCCTAGATCCAATGATATTAATGAAGCCAAGTCAAGGTATCACAAAATATTCACAATATCAGAACCAAATCATAAGTAACCAAAAACTTTAATTAAAACAAATAAAAAGAAATAAAAATAGTCAAAATGTAAGAAATTATTGATGAAATACTCAAGGGGTATCAAAACACCAAATAAATTTCTCACAAGACCAAAATAAAATCAGGAAAACTATGTATGATTTTTAGAAAAAGGTTTCAAGATTTTCAGAAACTTAAAACTATTTAAAAATGACCAAAATGATTAATCAATTGGAAATTTGTGATGAAATACATAAGTGATATCATAACATCAAACAAAAATCCCAAAAAATTAGCCATAGGTCAAACACAAGTTAACAAGTGTTGGCAATTTTTTTTTAATTTTTGAAAGTCAAAAAACAATTTTAAACCAATTAAAGTAAAGCTAATAATGCAAAAATCAATAAAAATAGTAAAAACAAAAATAAAAAAATATAGAAAAAATAGAAATCAGAAAGAGAAAAATAAAAGATAATTTTAGCAAAAACAATGGTATTTTTTGGAATTAAAATGAAAGAGATATTAATTTTTGAAGTTTAATCAAATAAACAAAAAGTAAAAGAAAATAAAATATGTGGACCATTGGATAATGTCAAAACGCGTTAGTAAACAAATTCAAGAGATCTGGCGTGTTGTGCATATCATGAACTCTCTCAAATAATACACTGAAGCACTTTTAAAAAATGTTTGAAAAGTACGTGTGGCATTTTGTCATTGGTTGAAGACGATTCATTGTCACTGAATTACTCTGAAATGGCATCCCTCAAATGGTAAAATCATAGGTTTAAACCTATTTCATTCTCTTCGTCTCATCAAGACGATTCAATTGGTACCTTCGCGAAGCATTTATTTAAAACGTAGCTTAGATGTTTTGGAAAAAACCAGAAGAAAATTTGAAAAGGGATTTGAAAATAAACAAGCATAACTCACTTCCAGTTGAAAATAAACTATACCACGAGCATCAGAGTGATGAGAGTTACATTGTAGCCACAAATTTGAAATGAATTGATGAAGGAATCTATCTTTAAAAATTCAACTTGGAAGCTCTGAAAATGGAGTTCGTGTGCTTGATTCAGGGAGAGTTAAGGCTTGATTCTTGCTCGGTTAGCTTCAGGAAGTAACAAGGAAGTTAACTCAGCAAATAATTTTGAATGAATTCAAAGGAAATAATGAATTCGAATCTCAATTTCAATTAAGGGTAGTGTGAGTTGTAGTAGAGGTTTTTTGGCTCTCTAAGCTAGGGAAATGAGAGGAGAATGATCCTCTATTTATAGTTGAGCTCATGGTGTGTTCATACATGTGAAATGATGAAGAATTCCTTGAAATCGTGTGAAGTTGCAAGCATGAGAAGTGTGACTTGTATATCATCCAAAACGCATCCAAAACTCAAGTTTTAATGCACTAAACAACCTCTGGGAAGTTGCTAATCATATTTAGATGCAAAAATGCGTGCCACATTGGATTAAATTTGAGTAACTTGGAGATTTGCAAAATTGATTGTGAGCTTACTTCAGCTTCAATGTACCAACTTCAAATTCATGGGGCAACTTGTATAGGAAGCTTTATGATGCAATCTTGGTATCTTTGAAAAGAGGAACTTGCAAGATTTACAATGTGGTGAGAAAGGTAGAATTTGGTGATTAAGGATTTAGCTTCAATGAATGATCAGTAGATTAAGGATTACCCTCAAAACCCTAATTTTAGGAGAGGTGTGGATGCACTTAATTCAACACCTACCTTGCATCAAAAAAACATTGGAAGACAAAGACATATTTTTGTATCTTGGTTAGTTTAATACATATACAAACTAAAATATAGGAGCTTGATGGTCCCTCCTAAAGATAAAGGTAAGCACAACATCAAAAGAACAACTCTCAAGATTGTGATCTTGATTAATTATTAGAATGCAAATGAATGGATAATATTAGGGTCAAAATTTGAGGTATGACACTTACTGTTCGAATCTCACTGGGTTTGTGTTTAACTTGATGGTTTTCGTGTAACTTTGAAATATTTTTTTACTGCATTTTACATCTTAATGTTTTGGTTTTTTGGATATTTTTCTGGGCTGCATATTATAGTTTATGTTTTAGAATGTATAGTTAATGTCGTCATAAATAGAATTTAAGTTTATTGTTCGCAATGCTTCTGTTATATGGTTATCCTTGATGTTTTTAGTTGTTTTAGGTTTATTTGTTAGAGCAATGTAGGATGCTATGTTAGAACATGGACACTAGGGTTGAAAGGTTACAAAGGAACCTTTTATCCAAAAGGAAGTTGTCTTTTATCTGTACAAGAATTATATCTCAATGCGTTAAGGAAAATAGGGTTATTAGCCGAGACGAGAAAACAGAACCAGATGTCTACTTATATTCACTTCTATCTTATCTTATGTTGAGATTGTAATTTCTTGTGTCGAAGCAGGTTGTGTCAAAATAGTTTAGCCTAGTGTGTGTTGAAATGTCAAAGGAGTTGCCTCGACGGGTATTTACACTTAGGATTAATTTGTAGTGTTAGATGAATTAGATATATTGGGCTTTTATATTTTGGGCTTTGGCTTAGGCAGCAAGCAAGCTCAATAGATGGAGTATCCCCTATTTTCAAAAGTACTTGTATTCACATATATTTGCTGTTGCAAAGTGAATAAGATTTTTCCACAGTTTGCGGACAGAGAGAAACTTTGCAGAAAATATTCTTCTTCCTTATTTTAATTTTGTTCAAACCCTAAAACACCTTTCTTCCAACATTTTCTTTCTTCCTTCTTTCATTTCCATTGTGAATTGTGTAGCGATAAGGAATTACTCAAAGTTTTGGGTTTAATTCCAACAACTTATAACTCAATTCAAAACCCTAGCTTCTACCCTTACGGACATTGCCTAGCATTGAGAGATTTATTAATACTTATAGGATGGAGTGCCCTGCTACAATTAACCATCTTTTTCTATTTGGTGTGCCTGCTACGGTGGAGCATTAAGCCATTGCGGAGGGAGGCACATCCACCTCGGCTGCAATTATGGCTGAATGTGTTCAAAATTTTATATCAATGGATTCCTTGAAATTTAACATAGTGGTTGTGGATTAGGTGCATGTAAGTCAAGTAGGATTATTAAACAGTTTACTAAGTTGTTAAACAATTTCATGTAAGTTTCTTATTATGATTGCAAACCAATATTTGATTATTAAATAGTTTCATGTAAGTTATTACTATGATTGCAGGCCGATTTTACAAAAAAACTAACTAATGAAGACATCTCACTTGGTCCATGGTTCATCGGTCTTGAAGTCAAGCATGTTGATGACTGCAGTATGTATATAATCACGAAATATGTAACCAACAAACACTCCTGAAAGATGATTAGAACTTAATGTTTTGTAGACCGAAAGTGGAAAAGGCAAGTAGGTTGATAGACAAAGCTAGGTTAAATTCTAGATCTAAGTTGCATAAAAAGAAATAGACATAAAAAAACAACTTTGAACTTTCTTAGCTTCATTCAAAACAAAGTTACAATACAAATACTAGGGTTATGCCAACATAATGGGCTGTGACCCAAGATAATAAAAACAGAATGCTATAATAAAAAGTTACTAACAGCACCTATTAATAATAAAAATCTTTTAAAAGGACTGATATTTTCTTTTCTCTATTGGGCCTACCCAACTTCTTATCAATACTCATAGGCCCAATAAGAACCTTGTCCTCAAGGTTCATTGAAGAGGAAATAATTGGGATTGGGCTTTGGCTGGAAACATGTGGGATTGGGCCGGGTACAGCAATAGAAGAAGTAGGGTTGGTGAGATAACGCGGTGGCCACGTGGCAGGCAGAGAAGCAGCCGCGGTTTGAGAAGTGGAATACAGCTGTGTTGGGGAAGGAAAAGAGACGTTAGGGCCAGCTGTATCCAGAAGGGCATTGGGAACCGCTGCTTTATTTGTTGTGTCACGTGAATAAGTGTCTAGAGCCTTGTGAGAAATTGAAAAATTAGACACAGTGGGCCCCTTTCGTACTTGAAACGTGTGAGGTACAACATATAAAGTACAAGACTTGGAACCCATTAGATTCTCAAATCTATTCTCTCTCTCGGTCTAAAACCCATTCTCTCCTTCCTCAAAAAAAAATTCTCCGCCATTTTTCTCAAACACTTTTTCTCTGCTTGTTGCATGCAGTTGTCTCTGAACCAAGGATGCCTCATTCTTCAAGGTTTGAAAGTTGCAATCTTGTGGTGAGGCTTCTATCTGTTGTTGTATGTTTTCCGACTTTGTTAAGAGATCCGACATTAACTCACTCTTACTCTGTTTCAGGTCACACTTTGGATCTATTGGAAGTGACGAACCGGAGTCCATACCGTTATGAAGCGGCGGAGAATAACCAGGATGGAGAGGTTTGAAGTCATGCACCGGGTTTTTACCGTAGTATGGTCGGAGTAAAGAAACATGGAAGACCGGGTGAACTTTAGAGGAAGACGGCAGATCAAGCATGTAGGCAACCTGACCAATACGCTTGATGACGATCAAGGGGCCAAAGAATCGAGAAGCAAGCTTCTGAGATGTGCGTTTTTGAACTGTTTGTTGCCGATACGACTGGAGCTTAAGCAGAACGTGGTCTCCGATCTGAAAGGTGAAATCCATCCTTTTTAAGTTTGCTTGCTTTTCCATCTGGATCCTGCTTCTCTTTAGATTCTCGTTTAACATCTGGAAAATGGTTTGTCTCTTTTGCAAGATGTCCTCAAGGAGGCTGTCTGATGTAGATCCGTTGATGTAGTCTGACACCAAGGGTGGATCACGACCGTAAAGGGCCCGGAAAGGAGTCATTTGAATGGCGGAGTGGTACGAAGTGTTATACCAATATTCAGCAAGATGAAGAAATTTGTACCACTGACGTGGTTGGGAATTGATCTATTAATAACCTCTGTTTGTCCATCCGTTTCGGGATGGTACGCTGTACTGTACTTTAACTTCGTTCCTTGTTCTTTGAAAAAGGATTTCCAAAAGGTGCTAAGGAACAGAGGGTCCCGATCTGAAACAATGGACTTTGGTTGACCGTGGAGGCGTGCGATTTTAACTGCAAAACGCTTAGCAAGATCTTGTGCGGTGAACTGAGAGGGCATAGAAATAAAATGGGCAGATTTTGTGAGACGGTCACATATAACCCAGATCGTAGTGTGACCAAAGGAGTTCGGCAAATGAGTTATGAAGTCCATCGAGATGTCCTCCCACACTTGTTTTGGGACAGGTAACAGTTGCAATAATCCCTTCTTCTTTTGAGTTAGATATTTGTTGTGTTGGCACTCACTGCACTGTTTAACCAGGGTTTTGGTTTCCTCATAGATACCTGGCCAACAGAAAGATGTGGAGATTCCGGCTAGTGTTGCCTTCAGTCCTGAGTGTTCTGCAGTAGGTGTAGCGTGGAACTCTGTTAGAATGTTGTGACGAAGGTGTTCTAAGTCAGGTATGAAGATCTTTTCTTTGTGTAGAAGTAATCCATTAGAGAACTTGTAATCTGTCTTATTGTTGCTTGTAAGTGTAGTGACCATATCCTGTCCTGCTTTATCTTTTTCATAGAAAATACGCAAGGTTGAGAGGAGATATGGAATAGGGGAAGAGATTGCCATCAGCGTAGCTTCAGTGTCTATATACTTTCGATTCAATGCGTCTGCAACCAAGTTTGATTTGCCAGGTTTGTAAAAAATCTCAAAGTTAAACCCTTGAAATTTTGCTGCCCATTTCTGTTGCTCTGGTGTTTGAATTTTCTGGAGCAACAGATTACGTAAACTCTTTTGATCTGTGTATATGTGAAAATGCTTTCCAATTAAGTATTGACGCCACTTTTTCACTGCTTCTGTAACAGCGAACATTTCACGGACGTAGACTGAAGCGGCTTGCATTCGAGGGCACATTTTCTTGCTGAAGAAAGCAATTGGATGGCCATCTTGGGAAAGAACAGCTCCAACAGCAACTCCTGAGGTGTCTGTCTCTGCTATAAATTTCTTTGTAAAATTAGGTAGACTCAAGACCGGTATGTCGGTCATCTTCTTCTGTAAATTTGTAAAGGCTGCGGCATGCTCTGTACCCCAAACATAATTAGTGGAACGCAAAAGATCGGTGAGAGGAGCGGCGAGTGAGGCATATTGATGAACAAAACGATGATAGAAACCAGTTAGGCCCAAAAATCCGCGGAGTGCCGTGAGTGATCGTGGTTGAGGCCAATCCAAAATGGCTTTCATCTTTTCTGGGTCAGGGGCAACAGTGCCATGAGAAATCAGATGTCTTAGGTAATGAACCTTATCCACTGCAAAAACACACTTAGATAATTTCACAACATAGGCATTAGACTTTAATAGTTCAAAAATAACCTGCAAATGTGTTAGATGCTCATTGAAATTAGCACTGTAAATAAGAATATTATCAAAAAAGACTAAAACGAATTTGCGTAAATGGGGCTGCAAAAGATCATTCATCGCGGATTGAAATGTAGAGGGGGCGTTAGTCAGCCCAAAGGGCATAACTAAAAATTCATAGTGACCTTCGAAAGTTCTAAAAGCTGTCTTATGTGTATCTTCTGATGCCACTCGGATTTGGTGATAACCGGAGCATAAGTCTAACTTGGTAAAAACCTTGGCTGAGCCAAGTTCATCTAACAATTCATCAATGGTGGGTATGGGAAAACAGTCCTTTATGGTAACAGCGTTAAGGGCACGATAGTCAACACAAAATCTCCATGTTCCATATTTTTTTTAACTAATAGAACTGGTGAATAAAATGGGCTATGACTGGGTACAATGATACCATCTTTTAACATGTCTTCAATGATTGCTGTCATAGCGTTCTTTTGGGAGTAGGGGTAACGGTAAGGTTTCACGTTAATGGGTGAAGTGTTTGGTAGTAGGTTGATATGGTGATCATGGGGTCTAGGGGGTGAAAACCATTATTTGGTTTAAAAATGGTGGGGTACTGGTGTATTAGGTCAGATAGCCTTTGTGGTGTGTTTGGTGGTAAGTCTGCCAAAGTTAAGGAAGGATTAGAAAGAGTGGTATCATGAGATATTTTTGGTTGGAAAATCATAAGATGAAGGGAAGCTATGGAATCTGTGTGGACAAGATGTTTTAGCTGGTGAAAAATGGTTTGGGTGGGTTGGGAGGTAGCATCACCTTGCAAGGTCACAGAAGTATCATTATACTTGAAAGAAATTGATGGGACAGAAAAATCAGCTTTGATGGTTCCTAAGGTCCGAAGCCAGACCATGCCCAATACAACGTCAGCACCTTCTATAGGCAACAAGTAGAATGGGAGGGTAAAAGGTTTATCTTGTAGGATAATTTTAACATCATTGAAGATCCCTTCACATTGTAAGTGTGATCCATTGCCAACCATAACAGAAAACTGGGGAATAGGTGTAGTTGTCAAATTAAGATGGTGGGCAATCCTTGGCTGTAAAATATTGTGTGTGCTGCCTGTATCCACTAGCACCATGACACTTAAGCCTCCAATAGATCCTTTAAATTTGAGAGTTTGGGGGGAGAAAGATCCTGTTAGGGCTTGGGGAGATAATTGGAAATAAGTATCCCCCAATTCTGTTTGAACTGTGGGTTCAGGGAGAACCTCATCAATTTGCACATCCACGATTTCTTCATCTGCCAACAGAATTAGAAAACGTCCCGCAGAACATTTATGACCCGGAATAAACTTTTCATCACAATTAAAACATAAACCTTGAGCTCCCCGCTCTTGTATTTGGGATTGGGATAAACGTTTGATGGGGAGACGTTGCTGGCTGTTGGGTAAAGCAGTTGTGGGGCTGGAGGCGGACTGAATTATAGGGTTAAGGGGCTGAGATTGGACCTTTGGTTGGGTTGAAAAAATTGAATTTGGCTTTTGATATTGGGAATTGTATGGTTTTGAAAATTTGGGTTTAGAATCTTTCAATTTAGCTTCAATTAATTTAGCTAAACCAATTGCTTGTGGAAACGTGGTAGGTTTGTGGATTGCAATTTCATTACGAATTTCTTGGGATAAACCAGAAATAAAGCAATTTAAGATTGCGTCGGGTGGTAAACCAATAACTTGATTTCCTAGTTGTTCAAATTTGGATTGATATGCAGCAACAGTACCCACTTGCTTTAGCTTAAATAATTCTGCCTGATGGTTTTCAAAAGTAGAGGGACCAAATCGTAGTTCTAATGCCCTTTTAAAAGAGTACCAATCGGTTAAAAACTGGTTTTGGTGCATTCACTTAAACCAACCCAATGCATCACCCTTCATATAAAAAGATATTAAAGATAAACGATTTTCTGGGGGCATATTGTAAAAACTGAAAAATTGTTCAGATTGAAAGAGTCATTCTAAGGGCTGTGTACCGTCAAAAAGAGATGATTCCAATTTTGGGGTTCGGAATGGGGGTATATTTTGTAGTTGTGGGTAGGGGGGTTGCTGGTTGAAAGGGGGGTAAAAATTCTGGGCAGAAAAATTGTGGGGTGGGTTTTGAGAGTAAGAGGGAAAAGGTGGAGGTGGTGGTGCGGCTGTGAAAAAGGGGGGTATGGTGACGGTGGTCGTGTTGGGGGCTGGGGAATATGTGGCTGTATAATGAAGTGGGGAATGTAATGGTGTGGAAATAAAAGGGGCTGTAGTAGTAGTCATAGGAGAGGAAGAGAGGTGGTGAGTAATACCTGAAACACTTCCTGCAGAATGAGAGGGAGTAAGCTGTTGTTGCTGTTCTTTTTGGACAGCAAGCTTGTTTAGGATGGTCATGACCGAATCATGTCGAAAATTAGCGAGTTTCTTCTCTTTCTCAAAGAGGTTATGTATTTCCCCCATTTGTTGTTCGAGTTCTGCTGCAAAATGGTGGAATCTTTCATCAATTTGCTGCTGATTTTCTTGCAAAGCATTATCCAAATGGAGATGGGCTGTTTGGGCAGCTTCTTCAACAATGTCCTTAGATGATGGGTTTGGGGGTTTGGGGGGAGCCATGGGTTCAATGAATTGAAAGCACCAATGATAGAAAAAGCTAGGTTAAATTCTAGATCTAAGTTGCATCAAAAGAAATAGACATAAAAAAACAACTTTGAACTTTCTTAGCTTCATTCAAAACAAAGTTACAATATAAATACTAGGGTTATGCCAACATAATGGGCTAATGGGATGTGACCCAAGATAATAAAAACAGAATGCTATAATAAAAAGTTACTAACAACACCTATTAATAATAAAAATCTTTTAAAAGGACTGATATTTTCTTTTCTCTATTGGGCCTGCCCAACTTCTTATCAGGTAACATATGCAGTGAAAGGGATGGAGCTATTTGGAGTGCTTTATTTTAGAGACGTATAAAATTTCACTGTATGCTCTATGCTGAATCTTGAATGAAAACACCCCTTTTTCATGAGTTTGCATTTATATTAGTGAAACTTATGTTTATTTGCACAAATAGCTTAATTAAGAACTTATTCATTAAGTCATTCTAGAAAGTTGACTCAAGTGTTTATTGATAATGCGCATCAAGGAGCTTATTGGAATAAATTGAAAAATAATGTGCCACGGTAATCTATTTAGTGTATTGTGATATGGATATTTCTTGATGCGGTGTATGTTTCTGTGTTTTGGTATGGCATGTAAAAAATGCATTGTTGAGGATTCCTACATGAACTGGAAAAACATTGTGTCTTTGTTGCACCCCAAAATTTGCCCTCTTTCTCGGTGCTATAAGTTATGAAAGACGTTTATTTCGTCTCTCAAAAATCAGAGAAAATAATAAAGAGTTTCTTATAAGGTGCTTGCGATGGTTAATTCAACTGAGCTTCATTGAATTTCATGTTGAGGAGTTCTTATGTGCTTCGATTCTTATCTTCCTCAAGAATTCCTCAAAGCTTTATTGTTATGTTGGATTGAAGTACAGTGCATGTCATGGCGTGAAAGTTAGACTTGTGGGTTCATTTTGTTCAAGGCGTGCTTATTCTTGCATTTTACTTTTGGCTTGCAATGGGAGTTTGACTTGGCTTGGCGATTGAAGTTAGGGTTACATTTCGAAGAATAAGATGATCATGTGAAGTTTGATTCCATAAATTCAATTTGTGTTCGAGATTAATTAGTTGAATCCAAGATCTTAAATGTTTGATTGGTTAAAGAATTGATTCAAGTTGGAGGATTCATTCATATGGATTATAGCATACAAGTTTCAAGATTATTCAACAATATTCATCATTAAAAGTAATTCCTTACAAGATTCACAAAAGTTCAAATTCAAGTTAAAATATCATTACAAGTTCAAATCCATTACAAGTTCAAATCCATTACATTACATTCAACAAAGCCCAAGTCCACTCCATATTACAAAATCCATAAAATTCTAAAGAAGACTCAAAGTGAACTACAAAAGAAGTGAGCTACAATAAAAGTTCTCAAGTGTAAAATCAACTACACAGCCAAGGAGAATCGAAAATACTACAACAAAAACCAAACTTGCAGCTCTGCTCTTCAAAATACAAAACCGGTTCAAGAAGCTTCACAAGAGCTAAACCTGCATAATCGAACCGAAACAAAAAAACCAGTTCATACACATAACAAAAATGGAGTCAGAAAAAGCCAGCAGGGTGGATAGGAGAAGAAAATCAGAACCAAATTCATAACACAAAAACTCAGATAACAGAAAAAACCGAAAAAACGTAACAAACTCTTTCTCTCGGAATCTTCTTCCCCAATCTTCATCTATCTTCTTGATCATACCAAAAAATCAGAAAAAAGAGAAAAAAAGAAGGGTAACAACCTGTAACCGATTCATCATCTTCAACCTTCTTCACAGATTCTTGAATCCTCCTCAATCCTTAACCTCCATCGTTGAATTTTCATCATCACTTTCTTCACATCTGAGAAAATTGACACAGAAAAATCACCTTCAATCTCCTTCATATTTTCCCTCACCCTATCTGAATCTCGATCCTGAATTCATCACCAATTTCTCCTCAATCATCATCATCTTCATCATTCAATCACCAGATAACAGAAACGGAGAATTGGTAACAAACTTGAGAACCGAACCTTCAATCTTCACCATCGCTCCTTCAATCTTCACCTTCCACAAATCCTCAAGAAAATTGCAAATTCACAGAAGAAGCTCTCCAATCTTCTTCATCATTGATTCAATCGAAACTAGAAAATCAATCTTCAATCTCCACAATTCAGAACGGAATCACACTTTCGCTTCAATCTTCTGCATCTCTATAAACCTGCAATCAAGAAGAACACAGCATTATCATCATTGCGCCACTGCAACAAATCTTCCATGCATAACATCATCACCAACAGCGCTTCACCGATCAGAACAACTCAACAACACTTCTCCGCCACGATTCGACGGCACATATCAAAACACAGTCGAGTTCAGAAAGAAGAAGGACAGAAGGAACAGAGTGCGCGCAAGGTCTCAGAGAACTCACCGCACTGTTGAGATAGTCACCTTCTCCACGACGTCGAAGAAGCATCGAATTCGAATTAAGTTCGAATAGCGAACGAAATCGGAACGTTGAGAACGAGAGCAGATCGGAAGAGATTGAGACGGAGGCCTGCGATCGGAGATTTACGAGATGTGAATCGGAAAGATTGAGAAGAAGAGAGACGATAGAGATTGGGACGATGATGAGATTTGGATGGTGGCGGAAGGATCATTGAAAGGACTCTGTCGCGGATGTTGGTTGATCGATTGAAGCCGAGAGAAATCCGAGAGAGGAGAGGGTGAGACGGTCGTGTTTCTTGGTGGTGAAGGTCGTTAACATCACGGAGGTCTGAGCTTTGACCAGAGATCGGCCGGAGAAAGAAGAATTTCCGCCGCCGTCACCGTTTGTACGTGGAGAAATGGGAACATTGCTTTGAAACGTGAAAGCTACCAAACATGTAACCTAATCCCCTTTCTGTTCTAATTTTGTTTTTAATTCCATTAATTATTATTGATCAGAAATTAATTGATATAAAAATCTGATTAGTTGGAACTAATTGACATTAATTGAAATAATAATAGTCATGTGATTAGAAAGTATGATGTTGAATTGGATCCTTGGGCCTAGACAGTTGCTGCATGCTACACCTCCCTGTGAGCCCGATATACCACTCTTTTTTGGCATGATATAAAACTGTAAAAAACTCTGTTGGGCCAGCCAGCCATTTGGGCCATGCGCCCTTGCTTACTTGGCTATACCACCAACTTCAACTCTGAACCCCCTGTGTACATATATTCACATTAGATTTAATTGTTTTACCTAGTTTGTTTTCTATTCGTCTTTAGTGTAATAAATACATGAAAATCATTGTAGTTTTGTTGAATTTTTGCATGATAAAATCGATAATGAATAAAAATATGTAATCTTTTTAGTTAGAATTAGACTTTGTTTTCTATGTTTGTTTTAAATAATAAAAATATGTACTATTTTCCGTGTTAGATTTAATATTTTGTACATAGTTTTGTTCTATTGTTTTAGATAAAAACACCATGAAAGATAATATTCTTGTTAGATTTTATTCTTAGAATTTAATTAGAATTTTACCTCTATTTTGTTTCATAATCCGATTAAGCGACTTTGTTCGCATTGCCTTGTTATTTCTAACAAGTGTGCTAGCTTGTGCAAGGTACTTTGAGAGAGTTCGATTGGGATTCAATTGCGTTGCGTTCCACTTTATTTGTGGGACACAAACTTATTCTTGATCTCTCATCCATTAAGATGTATTCCTGTATTGTCTGGATTGTATTTCTTGCAGGTTGCTTGTGTGGTTGTGTTTGATACGCACCACATAGCGGTTGTGATTTATTTTCACACCGCGTCGCTTTGACGCTTATGCTGGACTCCTGACTTTGCTGGATGTTAGATTACGTGAAGTTTCTTAGTTCTGCTTGCGTTGATAGCTCACTGCGGAGTTGCTATCCGCTCGGTATCCCCTTTGTCCTTTTTACTCTTTCGCGCACCATATCTTGCCATGAGAAGTAGGGTAGGCATGCAGCATCATATTTGCCATGAGAAGTAGGACCTAGGCATTCATCTGGCCAAGCCCTCGAAAGAGGCTCTGTTTTTGTTTGTTTACTATTTCCTGTCTCTTTCTTTTTACTTTTAGCCTGTCTCGGGTGGCTTTCCCCGTTAGCTAACAGTCTGTGTTGTGCCTGTCTCGGGTGGCTTTCCCCGTTGACAGTAGCTTCGGGTGGCTTTCCCCGTTAGCTAACAGTCTGTGGCGTGTTTATCTCGGGTGGCTTTCCCCGTTGATAGTAGCTTCGGGTGGCTTTCCCCGTTAGCTAAGAGTCTATAGTGTATCTATCTCGGGTGGCTTTCCCCGTTGATAGTAGTTTCGGGTGGCTTTCCCCGTTAGCTAAAGCACTTCCCCTGTCCCCAGGTCACTACTTCGGTAGTTTGCTTGCTTTACGAGCCGAGCTCGTTTGTGTGTTGCATTTGCATTTGATTACTACTTTGGTAGTTTGTTTGTTTCTCGAGCGGAGCTCGACTGTATGCCATATGGTTGTGATGCTTGTTCACTATCTTTGTATCTGCTATGCCTGTTAGTATGATATCTTTGTGATGCTTGTTCACACACCTGCACATGTATGCCTGTTACATGTTGTTTGCGATGCTCGTTCGCATTTTTATTCGTGATACTTGTTCACACTTGCACATGTATGCCTGTTACATGTTGTTTGCGATGCCTGTTCGCATTTTTGTTTGTGATACTTGTTCACACTTGCACATGTATGCCTGTTACATGTTGTTTGCGATGCCTGTTCGCATTATCACCTGTGATACCTGTTCACACACTCACATTCGTGTATACCTGTTACATGTTTGTTTTCTGTTTGCGATGTCTGTTCGCCTGTTCTTATCTGTGATGCCTGTTCACATGCCATGTTTGCTAGGATCTTTGTGATGCTCCTTGTTTGCATGCTCCCTTAGGGTGCTCGGTTCCGTTTCGCTAGGAGACGCGAATCGAGATAGAAACATAAACTTTTGGGCCGAACTACGGCGCTCTAATTTCTCCATTGCACATTGGAGGTACGTAGGCACAGGGTACGGACACCCTAGCGAGCGAACTTTTCTTTTTTTGTTGTTTTGTTCGACCTTTCCTTCTTATCTTGTTTGTCTATTATTTGCATGTTTCCTATTATCTGTATATCTTCCATTGCATGTTTCCCTTAGCACATAGCATGATACACACACACCCTTAGATTAGAAAATTAGCAAGAATGGATCCTGTGGAGTACCACAGACGTGAGGGGTGCTAATACCTTCCCCTCACGTAACAGACACCCTTACCCTTTCTCTGAGACCATTGCTTATTACTTGGTTTTCTTCGATATTTTCCATTCCTTATTGTAGGATAAATAGATGTTCGATGGCGACTTCATTGTTTTGTTTCGATGAATTTTCCAGTTGCTTCAGCTGGCGACTTCACTGGGGAGATAAGTGTCGTTCCTAGTTCTTGCTTGATTTTCTTTTCTGTGGTTGTTTGTGTGTTTACTGCTAGCATCATTTGTATATACTGCTTGCATGCATTTGCATCTATGTGTTTACCGCTTTCCATATTCTGGATATACTGTTGTGCTGTGCTGGTTGTTTTTTCTTGGCGGGCGGGATGTTACTGTGAGGTAAAAGGTCCATTACCTAGACCAAGTATACACTTAGATTAGCGTGGATAGTTATGTTGGCTCTCGTGGCGCCTGGCACGTAGAGATGGCATAGCATACCACAACCAGGAGAGAACTCGGTGAGGCGATCTCTGTCCGGCATGCTTATTGCCAGAGGCAGTCGCTCTCATTGTTTGTTCGAAATTCCTGGCTACCATTAGGGACATCCTGTGTGTGTTTAGGATTCCTACCCGTGAGGTTTGGGATGGGACAGGAAACCTTGGCTCCTACATACCATTTACTTCTTCAGATTCGAGGTTGGACCTTTATTTGGTCTGTTCTCATTGTGCCCGATATTTTGGTATTTTGAAACGACGGCGGAGCTTTGATCCTGTTACTTTTGGTTCTATTCAGACGTGGTACAACAGGAGTGGTTCTATAAGCGGTTAATTGATTCTTGGTATTCTGAAACTACGTCGAACCTTTGAACCTGGGTAGTGTGATTTTGCGGCAGTGCAACTATATTCAGTATTGTAGAGACATTGGTTCCCATTATTTTGCATCATTGCATGTTTACTTTTTGAGAAAATGATGTATAAAAAATAACCAGCATACATGTCCCTTCCATTTTCAACGAATCATATCTTTAAGCCTCGTATCGAGCTTTTCCATCTCTTCCTTGCTAACAAATCAAAACACGAGGATTCCTTGGAAATCGAATGAACATGGCATTGCATTCATATCATGCATCTCATACATTTCATGCATAACAGGTATTCAGGATCGAGGATCTTTTATTCAGACTCAGTATTCTCTCCAAACTCAGAGACTTGACCTGTTCCTATTGTGTGTTCAAGGATTAGTCATGGAACAACTTTGTGTGGAGTTTTGCCAATATGAAAGCTCAGTTGGGGTTGTTTATGAAGACATGCAAGTTGTTACCCATGCTCAAGGATTCCTAGTAATAAAAACTCAAGGAGCATTTTGTGGATCTCTTCCACAATTGTGCGGTTTCTGAAGTTCCTCGTCAGCGACTAATCTCCTTTCTCTTATGAATTCAAGGGGTATGTTCTCGACAGAAGAGGACCGAAAGACGAGTCTATCTGATTCTCATGTCCTATGATCATTTGCTTCCATGCTTACTTTATTTGCAACTGGTTCAACTCCATACGGTGTTGATGTCTACAAAACTCTCTACTTGATGACGATGACACTAGGTGTGAGTTCTATTCTGGGGCACCTGGTCGTGATGTTAGTATCTACAAGTCTTTGAAGTTGCTTGGGGCTCCCGCACGAGGGATAAGCAAGACATTGTCTATCTTGAGCATTGCACCATTTGCATTGTTCGAATCCCTAAATCATTACAAATTCCGCGTGACTTTGCCATAATCTTCTGCCAGTAGTAATCAAAAGTGATCTGCAAGGGCACACCTCTTATTCTCAAGGTTCTGCTTCACATTCCAAGTCACCTCTTCCTGGAGTTTCCTTTTTCGTAGTCTTCGCTTGTCAACGGAGACAGAAAGAGTAAGAGAAACAAGCTGATGAGAATCCTAATGCCTTGTGTCCAGTTACATCCTTGCTTGTTGGAATTTCAGCGGGTTGAGATTCGTGCTTTGGGTGTTTCTCACCACAGATAGCTCTCCTGATTTCGATAATAATACTCTGTGTTTTCCATTCTCGGGGAACCTGATCATAATGTCAAGCCTTACAAGGTGTCGAGGTACAAAGATTCTAGGACTTGCTCGATGCAAAGATGTTTGAGTTTATTCAAAATGGTTTCCACTGGATGATCCCATTTCATCTTCCACAAGTAGAATGTTGTTCTTTCCCGAGGAAGTAACTAATGAGAATCACTTGCTACATGTACTGCCAGAGGCTTTCTTCACAACAACTGTTGTATGTTCCAAGTAACGACCTTCATGGCCAAGCGTCAGAGGTTATTGTTGTTCGCTGATAGTAATAAAAGTTTCCTCCATTCATGATGGTGTTTTCTGTTTCAGCAGCTATATTTAGGACTCCCGATCGAGGGATAAGCTAGACTCCATGTTCTTGAGTTCGCATCATTGGCGGCTCAAATCCCTAAAGCATTCACAAATTCCAATCGCCTTGTTTAGGGCTCCTGACTGAGGGATAAGCAAGACTCCGTGTTCTTGAGTTCGCACCACTGGCACGACTCAAATCCCTAAAAGTTGGACGCTTACAATTTCTGTATGACTTTGTCAGAATTTTCTGCTGGGAAGTAATCTGAAATGTTCTACAGGAACATATGCAACGCTTGGTGTGTTTTCCACTCAGGGGCACTTGGTTATCTGATTGAAGACTGTAAGTCATTCAAACACAAGGTTCAAGACTTGATTGACTCAGAGGCTATCACATTCGAACCTAAAGGCTAGAATTGAAGTTCTCCTTCGACTCAACGGATCTTTTGAAGCAATAAGTCCATACGGAGAGGATCTCCTCAACATTGGCAATTCCTAATTCATCATGCATGTTCATGTTTAAGCTTCCTTGTTTTGTGCAATACTGTTGCATGTAAAACTTGTTTGTTTTTGAACTGTAATCATAATGCATTGGATATGTTTGTCTTGAAAAATCCATTCGCTTTTGCTCTTATATGTTTTTCTATGCTTTTTGTGATACTCAACTCTTGCTACATAAAGTATGATAACTCTGAAGGGAGAATGATGAACATAATACCAAGAACCTCAAATGGTTTGCTTTTGAGTAGAACCCTGTTGATGATGTACAGGCATTGTTTCAAATTCCCAAACACCAGAGATATAAGGGAGTGAAACCCTCGTTAACCCCTTTGAGCCTCGAAGTAGGAGTTTCTTTTCTATACAGAAAAAAATCTTTTTTTAACCAGGGGCAGGGTAGTATTTAGTTAACCTGATTGAGCAATCAAAATTCATCAGGAGCCCACATCTAAGGATACAACAATGTTTATCCTTCAACAGATTGAGGAAAGTCAAATCCACAACGATTATCCCTCACCTCAGGAGGTCGAGACATCAAATTTATCCCTCACATCAGGAGGTCGAGACCAACATCAAAGCCGTTGTGGTTTATCCCTCACATCAAGAGGTCAAAAAATGACGATACCACAATGGTAATTCTTCATCAATCAAGGACTCAGGCAGTCATAATCACTTCCAACAAATCAGAGATTCAGGATCACACGACTTGTTCAAAAAAAAGAAAAGAATGAATAAAAAAAGAAAAAAGCTCGCTAAGTCAACAACTTGAAAATAAGTGACTTAGGCAAAAGTTAGGGCATCCCGCTGGACATCCAAATCAAAATTCAAAAGAATTCGTCCAGGCAAAAGGTAGGGAAACAAAAAAAAAGTGAAAGCAAAACAAGGATTACAAAATAAAAATCCTCATCAAAAGAACAAAGTCGTGTGATCAGACACCAAAAACAAAAGGTAAAGTGACTGCCATGTCCGAACGTCTCATTGATTCCTCAATCATCTCGAGTTCCTCTTAAAAGATGAATGCTCATGTCAAGTTAACTGAACTTAGGAATGGAGAACATCATGAAAAGGGTGGTCACCAAATAATTTTGAGCCTAAAAGTCCTTTTTTCTAAAAAATGTGAACCTGGCCACGTTACAACCCTTGAAAGTCCTAATTGAAGCAGGATTAATTCGAAAGCAGACTATACATTGGAATACGGTAAACTGACTCCTAGGAGATTTGCTAAACGCTTGAGTTGGTATCATGCCATCTTTCTTTCACAAAAAAATCGATGATACGACATCCTTTCAAAAAGTTTCTTTTAACTTCAAGACAAACATACTCTTTGCATTAGAATTATATTTCTCATAATAAACATTCTTTGCATATAAACAAGTGCTTAACATCAGGAAAGTTTCCATCATGAACTTCAGATGAAAAGTTTTATCCTCCCGAAGGACGAGTTGTCTTCAGAACTCCGTTGAATTGAAGCAAGAATATTTCAAAGTCTGATCACCCTCAGAGGCACAAAAGCAGTTAAATACTTTGTCGAGCAAGTTTTCAGTCAATCTGAGGCAATCAGGTCAAGATTCGAAGAATCTCTCAAAGTGCTAAGCAATCAGGGGCATTCAACCAAGTGCATTTGAAGCTACCTACAACGCTGGTCAATCAGGGGCATTGTTCTAAAAGTCATGATACTGGGGCAAGTTTTTTTATGATAGCACAAATCTCAGAAAGTCTTTACGAGATGAATCTTTTCAAAGTCCTCGCAGGCTGGGACAAGACACTATGCATTAGCATTCTATCCTCATCAGGAGATATTCAGTTTAAAGTTCAGGTGTGAGCTAAACAACTTATGAACTTGAGAACCGTCAGGGTCTTCATCCTCATCAGTTAGAAGCTGAAAGTCCAATACTTATTGGCATTCTTACAACCAATACGAATATACACAACACTATGAAAGCCAATGCCTGTTTGGTCCCTTTGAAGTCAACACTTGCTTGACCCCTTAAGCCCACTTCCTGGTGGCATTCTCTCGGAAAATCAATGCCTGATTGATACTCTGGCCGATACTTGTTTGGTGTTCCAATCACTGCTTTCTTATCAACTCGTGAATCCATTGCTTGTTAGGAAAGTTTCAAGCTCATATGTTTGACAATCTGTTTGCTCCCGCATCTGCCTATTGTGGGTGAGCACCACTATCCTCTGCCATGTGAGGAGATCCCGTGGATGTCATGCTATATCCTTGGGAATTTTCATCTGTTTATCTCACAGGTACATCCTTTTGAGCGCCATGTCAGCGCGTTGGTGGATCTAGCCGAGTGATTGATCCTCATTCCCCAGTCGAGTACATTCATATGAGGCTTTCTTTGTTCCAAGATTCTTATCTCCTGAGCAAAGCACATCTCAATGCAGTCTCCGTGCTTCAGAAGCCTTGTTCCCTAGTGGAATGTTTTCTCCCCAGTTGAATCATGATTGAATGGTATCTGATTCCCCAGCAAGCTCTAAATGAGGTTCCTTGCTCGAGTTCCTCACTTTCCCCAGTAGAGTGCTTCTCTCCCCAACAGATTGACATGTTTCCCCCAAGAGAGTCATCTTATTCCCTAGTGGAGTTGTCTAAACAAAAGGTTCTTATGCTAAGTTCCTTATCTCCAGCGGATTTCTTATCTCCTCAGTGGATCGTTATGCAGAAGTATCCATATTCTCCACTGAGTCTTTCCTTAGCAAAGATTCACATGCATCCTTAGCAGAATCTGTGTCCGTCAAGGATCTCCCCAGCGGAATGTGTCCTACACCAGCAAGTGGTACTCCCCATCCGAGTTGTCTTCATGACTTGCCTTTATCTCCACATCCCCGAAGTGTCGAGAATTTGCTTCTCTAGTGAAGTTGTCAGGGTATTCCCCACGCAGTCAATTGGGATGTTCATATCCCCAAGCAGGATTTATTTCCCCAGCCAGAGCTCGCGTTTAGATTTGATCGTCTCCAGCAGATTTCTGATCCATCTTTGCCAGCTCGCAGTTTGCGACTTCTGGTCACTCGTCTTGTCCTCCCCACAGAGTTCCATACTCTCTCCAGGACTACTTCAGCAATTCAGTGCTCCTCCGTTGTTTCCTACGCAGCGTCCCAATCATGCATCATTCGCATTACATTCTCAAAAACGTGCAACGTCCTCCTTCTTGGGGACGTTATTTCACAAACATTCATACATGCATCATGCATAAATCATATCATATCTGTTTCTCTCTGCAGGAAAGTTATCAAGATACAAATGCCTCCCAGAGAGCAACTCACCTAATCATTACAGGCGCTTATCCTGATGTTCAAATCAGAAGAAGTTTGTTTCCCTATCTTGACATCGTCAGATCAGTTGAATGCATTCTTATTCCCGATGCCCTCAGACCGGTTGAAGATATTTGTTCCTATCCTGATTTCAATTTAGTCGAAGGAACAGCCTCCGGATCTCTGTCGATCTTCCGAAGGAGCAAGCCTGCTGATGCCTCAGATCAGTTAGAAATATCTACGTCCTGACGATTTATTTTTGTTCAGAAGAAGAACTCATCTGCCCAGTCCTGATGCTTACTATCATTTGAAGATGTTTTCTTTTCCCGGCGCACACAGTTCGGAAGAGATATTCGTTACTATTCCTGATAAATCAGACTTTCAGTTGAGGGAACCGCCTCCGGATCTCGTCGATCTTACGAAGGAGCAAGCCACTGATGCCCATATCAGATGGAGATATCTGCCTGATTGACTTTGTCATTCAGAAGAGGATTATTCTACTTATTTTCTGGCATCGCGCCCAGATCAGTTTAAAGACTTCCTTTCCCGGCGTACACAGTTCGGAAGAGATATTGTTCCTGTCCTGATAAACCAGACTTTCAGTTGAGGGAACCGCCTCTGGATCTCGTCGATCTTACGAAGGAGCAAACCGCTGATGCCCAGATCAGTTGGAATATCTACCTGATGATTTAATTGCATCAGATGGAGATGTCGCCTTGATGCCCAGATCAGAGATACTTACTACCCGTTGATGCCCAGATCAACCGGAATATCTCATTTTGATGCCCAGATCGACTTAGACATCTATCCCCGATTCCTGTTCGGAAGACATCTACTACGTCTGATGCCCTGATTAGTCGAAGATGTTCCTTCTTTTGATGCCCAGATCAATTGAAGTTTTTTTTCCCCTGCCTGTGGGGTTGCCCGTTCCTTCTTATCGCAAGTTGGAGCTTAATTATTATCCAGGTCGATTGAAGTTTTTTCTCCCTGCTTGTGGGGGGGTACATTCCTTCTTATTACAAGATGGAATCTTCTGTTGATCAAGAGCGCAAATTTTCGAGTTCATTCTGGTATTCAATCTCCTTCCACCTCAACGGTTCGAAACTTTCGTTTCTCTCTCGTCAGGTTCAAGAAGTTTGAATAGGGGCAGCTGTTGCACCCCAAAATTTGCCCTCTTTCTCGGTGCTATAAGTTATGAAAGACGTTTATTTCGTCTCTCAAAAATCAGAGAAAATAATAAAGAGTTTCTTATAAGGTGCTTGCGATGGTTAATTCAACTGAGCTTCATTGAATTTCATGTTGAGGAGTTCTTATGTGCTTCGATTCTTATCTTCCTCAAGAATTCCTCAAAGCTTTATTGTTATGTTGGATTGAAGTACAGTGCATGTCATGGCGTGAAAGTTAGACTTGTGGGTTAATTTTGTTCAAGGCGTGCTTATTCTTGCATTTTACTTTTGGCTTGCAATGAGAGTTTGACTTGGCTTGGCGATTGAAGTTAGGGTTGCATTTCGAAGAATAAGATGATCATGTGAAGTTTGATTCCATAAATTCAATTTGTGTTCGAGATTAATTGGTTGAATTCAATATCTTAAATGTTTGATTGGTTAAAGAATTGATTCAAGTTGGAGGATTCATTCATATGGATTTTAGCATACAAGTTTCAAGATTATTCAACAATATTCATCATTCAAAGTAATTCCTTACAAGATTCACAAAAGTTCAAATTCAAGTTAAAATATCATTACAAGTTCAAATCCATTACATTACATTCAACAAAGCCCAAGTCCACTCCATATTACCAAATCCATAAAATTCTAAAGAAGACTCAAAGTGAACTACAAAAGAAGTGAGCTACAATAAAAGTTCTCAAGTGTAAAATCAACTACACAGCTAAGGAGAATCGAAAATACTACAACAAAAACCAAACTTGCAGCTCTGCTCTTCAAAATACAAAACCGGTTCAAGAAGCTTCACAAGAGCTAAACCTGCATAATCGAACCGAAACAAAAAAAAACAGTTCATACACATAACAAAAACAGAGTCAGAAAAAGCCAGCAGGGTGGATAGGAGAAGAAAATCAGAACCAAATTCATAACACAAAAACTCAGATAACAGAAAAAACCGAAAAAATGTAACAAACTCTTTCTCTCGGAATCTTCTTCCCCAATCTTCATCTATCTTCTTGATCATACCAAAAAATTAGAAAAAAGAGAAAAAAAGAAGGGTAACAACCTGTAACCGATTCATCATCTTCAACCTTCTTCACAGATTCTTGAATCCTCCTCAATCCTTAACCTCCATCGTTGAATTTTCATCATCACTTTCTTCACATCTGAGAAAATTGACACAGAAAAATCACCTTCAATCTCCTTCATATTTTCCCTCACCCTATCTGAATCTCGATCCTGAATTCATCACCAATTTCTCCTCAATCATCATCATCTTCATCATTCAATCACCAGATAACAGAAACGGAGAATTGGTAACAAACTTGAGAACCGAACCTTCAATCTTCACCATCGCTCCTTCAATCTTCACCTTCCACAAATCCTCAAGAAAATTGCAAATTCACAGAAGAAGCTCTCCAATCTTCTTCATCATTGATTCAATCGAAACTAGAAAATCAATCTTCAATCTCCACAATTCAGAACGGAATCACACTTTCGCTTCAATCTTCTGCATCTCTATAAACCTGCAATCAAAAAGAACATAGAATTGTCATCATTGCGCCACTGCAACAAATCTTCCACGCATAACATCATCACCAACAGCGCTTTACCGATCAGAACAACTCAACAACACATCTCCGCCACGATTCGACGGCACATATCAAAACACAGTCGAGTTCATAAAGAAGAAGGACAGAAGGAACAGAGTGCGCGCAAGGTCTCAGAGAACTCACCGCACTGTTGAGATAGTCACCTTCTCCACGACGTCGAAGAAGCATCGAATTCGAATTAATTTCGAATAGCGAACAAAATCAGAACGTTGAGAATGAGAGCAGATTGGAAGAGATTGAGACGGAGGCCTGCGATCAGAGATTTACAAGATGTGAATCGGAAAGATTGAGAAGAAGAGAGACGATAGAGATTGGGACGATGATGAGATTTGGATGGTGGCGGAAGGATCATTGAAAGGACTCTGCCGCGGATGTTGGTTGATCGATTGAAGCCGAGAGAAATCTGAGAGAGGAGAGGGTGAGACGGTCGTGTTTCTTGGTGGTGAAGGTCGTTAACATCACGGCGGTCTGAGCTTTGACCAGAGATCGGCCGGAGAAAGAAGAATTTCCGCCGCCGTCGCCGTTTGTACGTGGAGAAAGGGGTACATTGCTTTGAAACGTGAAAGCTACCAAACATGTAACCTAATCCCCTTTCTGTTCTAATTTTGTTTTTAATTCCATTAATTATTATTGATCAGAAATTAATTGATATAAAAATTTGATTAGTTGGAACTAATTGACATTAATTGAAATAATAATAGTCATGTGATTAGAAAGTATGATGTTGAATTGGATCCTTGGGCCTAGACAGTTGCTGCATGCTACACCTCCCTGTGAGCCTGATATACCACTCTTTTTTGGCATGATATAAAACTGTAAAAAACTCTGTTGGGCCAGCCAGCCATTTGGGCCATGCGCCCTTGCTTACTTGGCTATACCACCAACTTCAACTCTGAACCCCCTGTGTACATATATTCACATTAGATTTAATTGTTTTACCTAGTTTGTTTTCTATTCGTCTTTAGTGTAATAAAAACATGAAAATCATTGTAGTTTTGTTGAATTTTTGCATGATAAAATTGATAATGAATAAAAACATGTAATCTTTTTAGTTAGAATTAGACTTTGTTTTCTATGTTTGTTTTAAATAATAAAAACATGTACTATTTTCCGTGTTAGATTTAATATTTTGTACATAGTTTTGTTCTATTGTTTTAGATAAAAACACCATGAAAGATAATATTCTTGTTAGATTTTATTCTTAGAATTTAATTAGAATTTTACCTCTATTTTGTTTCATAATCCGATTAAGCGACTTTGTTCGCATTGCCTTGTTATTTCTAACAAGTGTGCTAGCTTGTGCAAGGTACTTTGAGAGAGTTCGATTGGGATTCAATTGCGTTGCGTTCCACTTTATTTGTGGGACACAAACTTATTCTTGATCTCTCATCCATTAAGATTTATTCCTGTATTGTCTGGATTGTATTTCTTGCAGGTTGCTTGTGTGGTTGTGTTTGATACGCACCACATAGCGGTTGTGATTTATTTTCACACCGCATCGCTTTGACGCTTATGCTGGACTCCTGGCTTTGCTGGATGTTAGATTACGTGAAGTTTCTTAGTTCTGCTTGCGTTGCTAGCTCACTGCGGAGCTGCAATCCGCTCGGTATCCCCTTTGTCCTTTTTACTCTTTCGCGCACCATATCTTGCCATGAGAAGTAGGGTAGGCATGCAGCATCATATTTGCCATGAGAAGTAGGACCTAGGCATTCATCTGGCAAAGCCCTCGAAAGAGGCTCTGTTTTTGTTTGTTTACTATTTCTTGTCTCTTTCTTTTTACTTTTAGCCTGTCTCGGGTGGCTTTCCCCGTTGACAATAGCTTCGGGTGGCTTTCCCCGTTAGCTAACAGTCTGTGTTGTGCCTGTCTCGGGTGGCTTTCCCCGTTGACAGTAGCTTCGGGTGGCTTTCCCCGTTAGCTAATAGTCTGTGGCGTGTTTATCTCGGGTGGCTTTCCCCGTTGATAGTAGCTTCTGGTGGCTTTCCCCGTTAGCTAAGAGTCTATAGTGTATCTATATCGGGTGGCTTTCCCCGTTGATAGTAGCTTCCGGTGACTTTCCCCGTTAGCTAAAGCACTTCCCCTGTCCCCAGGTCACTACTTCGGTAGTTTGCTTGCTTTACGAGTCGTGCTCGTTTGTGTGTTGCATTTGCATTTGATTACTACTTTGGTAGTTTGTTTGTTTCTCGAGCGGAGCTCGATTGTATGCCATATGGTTGTGATGCTTGTTCACTATCTTTGTATCTGCTATGCCTGTTAGTATGATATCTTTGTGATGCTTGTTCACACACCTGCACATGTATGCCTGTTACATGTTGTTTGCGATGCTCGTTCGCATTTTCATTCGTGATACTTGTTCACACTTGCACATGTATGCCTGTTACATGTTGTTTGCGATGCCTGTTCGCATTTTTGTTTGTGATACTTGTTCACACTTGCACATGTATGCCTGTTACATGTTGTTTGCGATGCCTGTTCGCATTATCACCTGTGATACCTGTTCACACACTCACATTCGTGTATACCTGTTACATGTTTGTTTTCTGTTTGCGATGTCTGTTCGCCTGTTCTTATCTGTGATGCCTGTTCACATGCCATGTTTGCTAGGATCTTTGTGATGCTCCTTGTTTGCATGCTCCCTTAGGGTGCTCGGTTCCGTTTCGCTAGGAGACGCGAATCGAGATAGAAACAGAAACTTTTGGGCCGAACTACGGCGCTCTGATTTCTCCATTGCACATTGGAGGTACGTAGGCACAGGGTACGGACACCCTAGCGAGCGAACTTTTCTTTTTTTGTTGTTTTGTTTGACCTTTCCTTCTTATCTTGTTTGTCTATTATTTGCATGTTTCCTATTATCTGTATATCTTCCATTGCATGTTTCCCTTAGCACATAGCATGATACACACACACACCCTTAGATTAGAAAATTAGCAAGAATGGATCCTGTGGAGTACCACAGACGTGAGGGGTGCTAATACCTTCCCCTCACGTAACAGACACCCTTACCCTTTCTCTGAGACCATTGCTTATTACTTGGTTTTCTTCGATATTTTCCATTCCTTATTGTAGGATAAATAGATGTTCGATGGCGACTTTATTGTTTTGTTTCGATGAATTTTCCAGTTGCTTCAGTCTTCTATGTGCTACTTTAGCCTAGTGGAAGAGTTTGGGCAGTTTCACGACTGGCTTAAGCTTAAAGACCAGTGATAAGGGTAAAACTGAAATTTCTATGACATGGTTTATAGACGATCAATCTATTATTTCTATTTTCTATGATATAGTTCTTTTTTTTTTGGTAGTGACCAATCTATTGTTTCGATGATATACTGCTTTTTTTGTCTATGTCATGTAGGATGAACATTAGTTCACCTAAAAAAATTGAGACATTCGCTGGCACTTTCCTTGGAGTTTTTTCAGCTATGTTCAAAGTAACAATAAGGCACGGTTATACTACTTGAGTCAACATAGGGGTTGGAACTTGGAAGCACTAAGCACATATTTGGAAATAATTTTTTCGAAAATTTTGTAAATATTTGCCATAGTAGGAAGCACTAATATTTGTTGTATCAGGTTTTCTATTTGACCTAGTATCTGCATATTTGTTATGCCTAGGGGTGTTCACGGTGCGGTTTAGGCGGTTTTAACGAAAAAAAATCATCCGAACCGCAAGAGAAAAAATCGTGCGGTTTGGTTTGGTTCGGTTGGCTTTTAGAAAAAAACCAAACCAAACAAAACCAATGCGATTTAGTTCGGTTTTTTACAAATATTTTATTGAGTCATACATACACAAATAGATGACAACATAACTTTGTATTTAGACATTCATATACTATAAAATAACAACAAAATCCGTCATATTTTGACAACAACTTTCCATTTTATAAGTAAAAATCAAATTAGACAAAAGTGGAATAATAAACATAAAATAATAGCCTAAAACAATATACAAATTATTATAATGAAACAAAAAAAGATAATTTCTCTCTCAACCCCATGGCCCTCTTACGCACCACCGAATTGACCATTTTGCCCCCGTGTTTTCGTAGATGGATCTCCGGAAGCACCTTTTTTTATTTAACGTTGTTCTGTTCCGTAGATGCACCTACGGAAGCCTTATGTATATGCATCTACGGAATAAACCCAGCACTCAGAAAACCAAAACAGAAGCATTTCTAAACATAAAAGACATTGCAATGATTCATTGATTAATCGATATTACACCGAAATTTCAAATTGAAAATTAAGAAAACTAATAGATCTAAGAAACTACAACGGTTAAAACAATCTCATCTAATCCATGCATCATTTGAATGCAATCCATGTCCCATTTCACTTCAACCCACCAACGTTCCGTTTTTCTGGTCGCAAACGAGGTACTTGTTATAAGCCTCTGGATCCTTTTGATTTCTTCTCCGAGTTTGTACTTCCCCTCTAAAAAAGACATGATAGTCCTCTTGAGTTGGTCGAAGGAATGGATATTCCAAAACTCGGCACGGGTGGTTTGACGGGAGATAAAATGACATGCCCATCCCTTATGCGGTATTCCGGTTCAGGATCGGGATGCTTCATTGATGTTCGGTGACATCCATCTGGCCTAATACGAGACATTTTTGTGTTTGTGTCTATGTGTAATGCAAACCTAGAAACCCTAAATTTATAGAAGCCTTTGGAGAATATGGACCACATAATCTCTTTCACAGAAAGTTCCGTAGATGTATCCACGGAAGGGTCATACGTAACACCTTTCCGTAGATGCATCTATGGTAAAGACCTATAATTTTCATTTTGATACCCTTCCATAGATGGATCTATGGAAGTTTTCCTACTATTTTTAAACCAGAACAGAAAGCAGTAGCAGCACAAAAAACACAAAAACACAAAAACACAAAAAATGGTTATATTGCAATATTATAGAGTGCATATATTACACTTTGAAACTAGATAAATACATCAAAAGATCTGTCGCCGGCTAAATATATTGGCGGTTCCAATTTTGACTTTTCCGCATTCGAGATTTTATCGATATTCTTTAATCTTTCGAATTCATGCATCCTATCAACAAATACATTCGGCCACGTCTCGGAAAGTTCAGTATGATGAAGATTCCATTCCGGTGACGTAGGTGGTATGGGGCATCCCGGTTTCAAGTAAACTTGTACAAAATGACGCGATTTGACGAGCCACCCAACACATATAATATGATCAATTGGATTTGTAGGAGGTGCGGAGCGGAAAAAAGATTTCCGAAAAACCATAACGCGTCAAGTCAATGCATACCATGTCATATGCACATGCAATAAGATGTCCTATTTCCGAGAATCTCATCCAATGCGAAACCGGTGCGTAGGCGCCCTCCCAAGGAACATGAGCTTCGTTGACCGATTAAAATTTGGTTTCGTCTCCAAATACCCGCGTGTACGAGTCTTTATGGTTCACCAAATCGACGATAAGATCATGACGGACTAGCTCATGGGCATCCTCTCCCTTACAAAGTAAAGCTGATACGGCCCGAAATCCGCAATTACCGTCCCCCACCACATTGACGATCCGGTCGATGTATTTATGCATAAAAACCGGCATCTCGTCAATGAATGGAATTTTTGGAGCAATTTGTACCTCTTCAATTGATGGAGCAATAGGTGTTGGAATTGGAACTTTTGGAATAATAGGTGTAAGAGGTGTCGGAGGCGGTTTGCTTAGGCGGGCTCCCTTGTTTGAACTCTTTTGAGGTTTTTGCGATTTCGGAGTTGGTGAGTCGGGAAAGAGTTTGTCGACGTGCTCACAATATGAAGGAGACCGTGTTGTTGAGTTGTCATTTGGCATAGACCTCACTTTCTTCGGAGCACCTTTTGTCTTAACGGGTTGAGACGATGGTTACATGTCGGTTGTTTCGGGAAATCCAATCCTCTGCAATTGTTCTTTGATGTATAATTTCGTGTTGTCATCATCCTTCAAAAATCTCTCTTGTATCGCCTCCAATTCGGAAATAATAGAGATATTCGAATCTTCTTCGACACAACCATCATCATCAAAACTAAGTCTCTTCCAATAAGGAGTGATTTCATTCATTATTATTGGCTCACCTAATCTCACTTTTTTAGCAATAGCACAAGCACACGGGAGACCATATGTGATAGTAATATTGCAACCACACTTTGCGGTATCGCCACCAATTGTTTCACCTCGATTCGCCTCGTGAAAGATATAATTCAATCCGGCCCGAGATACATTGCCGATCAATTGAGAGTAAAGGATGTTGTTCTTAAATCGATGCTCCAAAACCGTAATGCTCTGACCAAACGAAGTTTGTATTTCGTTGTGTTGGTTCGAAATTATGTGATTTATGGTGTCTCATGCTTTACACAAATCACCTTTGCTATCACACAACCAATTTTTCAAAGTAGTATGTGCCGACTCAACTCTATTGGTGGTTGTATTCCCAAGGTGTCTGACCATTTCAGTCCACGCACAAATAAACTTCTCCTTCACTTTGTCAAGAATGTTGCTTTCAATGTATTTCAATAAATCGGGATATTTTTCACATATTTTCCGAAATTGCAATGCGACATCGGCATATAATTCTTTTGTCGACGAACTTGCAATACGAGCCCATGCATCCATTATTTGGTCAACAATCACTCTAGGTTTCAACACTTTCCCACCTTCGGTCGCTACTTGTTTTGTCCCCACAACGGGTTTAATCTTACTTCTCACATTACATGATATGTGATATCGACAAAGTAATGTATGAGAAGAAGGAAATGCCTTTTCAACCACATTCATCAAAGCGAAGTCGCGGTCCGTAACAATTGTCTTGGGCATCTCAACTTGTTTTTTCAAAAGTGAGCGACACACCTCCAAGGCCCACCTAAATTTATCCTCTTTTTCACACTCCAAAAAAGAAAAACCAACGGCAAATGTCTTCTCGGTGGATGTAACACCGACCATCTCGAATAATGGGAGTCGATACTTGTTAGTCATGTAGGTAGAACCGAGAATGAGCACCGTCGAGAAAGTGTTGAACAACTTTATGGAATCCGGTTGAGTCCAAAAAATATCTCGGACCGTAACCTCGTCATCGCAATATTTGTACCGCACCACATATTTGTTATCATCCAACATTTTCAAAAAATGTTGCATCTCACTCCTATCTCCCCTACTCGCCTTTTTATTGCGGTACCGTTGATTATACACTTGTCTTATATTTGAAATGTTGTCGGGTTCCTTCCTTTTCAAAATTCAAGGACATGTCTTTAATAGATGCTTTCTCAATCGGATTGAGCCTACATGCCACCGGATGGCCTTGTACTTTTGCGCACAAATCATGGTTATGCAAACCACAAACAACAGAGCATATCCACTTCGTGATAGCCAACATGTAACAACGGATTTTAAATGGACACTCGTATTTTCTAATACCCGTGTCGTCTCTTTTAAAATTCTTTAGAGGAGGATGGTATTTCCCGCTTATTTCGCACAATATTGTTACAAACGGGTTTCTTCTTGCCGTACCATTATCCGAGATCTTCCTATCACCACACCAAAACCAAGACTAGTTGCGTTCCTACGAATCCATGTTAGCATGCTTTCACGATCATCAAAGTCTTGCTTGCTACAAAATCCACCTCCGACATCTACCACATTTGTGACTACCCCATCGATACTCGTAGCTACATTGAATAAAGTAGCTAATTCTCTTAAAATATTATCGGGGTGCACCATACCTATTTTGAAAAAATCACACAGAATTACAAGATGCGGGAAAAAAACTGCTGGGACTATTCCGTAGATGCATCTACGGAAGTGTTCACCTTCAAGATGTTCCGTAGATGGATCTACGGAAGCAACGTAACTTTTTTCCAGAAAATTTCATTGATAATGTGAAGAATGTAGTGGTTGAAAGTGATTATTTACCTGAAATTCAGACTCTTCTTGCTCCCTTTTATTTGTTGCACCAAAAACTTTGAGTGTTGGAGTGAAATAAGGTATTGATGATGTAGGGTTTTTAGGGTGTGGAGTATGATGAGTTTGGAGAAATGAAACAATGAGGGGAGTGATCATGCTGGTTCAAACTATATCAGACTCTTTCGTAGATGCATCTACGGAACAATGTGGCGCTAAGTTATTCCGTAGATGTATCTAAAGAAGCTTCCATTAAGATATTTTAATGTGTATTTTTATCTCATATACACTAGTTTATTACCTTCCCGTAGATGCATCTACGGAAGGAATCAATTTTTTTCAAAATTTGGGGTGCTTCCGGATGTGGATCTACGGAAGCTGAAGTCAAATGTGGAATTTTGTGTGGTGTGTAAGATAACCATGGGGTGGGTTGAGAAAATTTCCAAAAAAAAATAGAAGAGACGAAAGATTAGTGAAGATGAAAAAGAAAAAACAAATTAGAGAAGATGTGCGATAAAAACGAAACTGAAATAGGGAACATATGCATAAAAATAAAAAGGTGAAAAAGAAAGAATATAAGAGAGTAAAGATGAGAAGAAGAGGGAAGATGTATGTGGCAAAGAATGCGCGATAATGCTACTAGATATTTGAGAAGATCGGGACTGAAATCATGTGTAAGGATGAGAAAATTGTTCGTAATCATAAGGCTAAGGTATAATAGGTTTAAGTTTAGGTTGGATGTGAGTTAAGTAAAAGTTAGGTTGTAATATAATGCAGCTTGATTCGGTTTGGTTCGGTTTACAAAATACAAACCGAACCGAACCGTGCGGTTTTGTTAAAAAATGACCCAAACAAATCCAAGCCAAATGCGGTTTCTTACGGTTTCGATTTGGTTTTATTTGTGATTTTTTATTGGGTTGATTTGATTTTGAACACTCCTAGTTATGCCATTATTTATTTATTTTTTGTTAAAATTAAAAATATTTAAATATTTTTAATGTATTTATTATAAAGAGATATAAATTATAATTAGTATTATTAATAAATTAGATATGACATATTAGACAAGAACTATCAACTACAAAAATATTATTTCATTTTTATTATATTTTAAAATAAATGTGCATACTATACCAATATTCATGCGACCGCACAGATATTCCATTAGTTTAAAAGATAAAAATTTTATTTTTAAATATCAATTTTTTTTCTTTATATTTTAATACAATTGAGTTTATATAATCATGACAAAATATTCATTTTGGTCCCTTAATTATACTATTGGGTTCTGATTGGTCCCTTAATTTTTTCCATGTCACCTTGGTCCCTTAACTTTCTAAATGTTTCATTTTAGTCCTTTTTGTCTAATTACCGACGAAAAAACTTTGAAATCGATCGCTAAATCCATCTCTAATTAGACAAAAAAGTCTAAAATAAAACGGTTTAGAAATTAAGAGATCCAAGTGACAGAAAAAAAATTAAGAAATCAATTTGATCTTAAGTGTATAGTTAAGAATAAAAGAGAAATTCTCCAAGTTGATTTAGATTACTCTCACACAAATTTATATCAAGTTTTTTTCTCCGAGTTTGAACCTCTTTCATTTCTTTCAAGGGATCCTTTTATAGCCAGTCTCATCTAGGGTTTAGTGAGGTATTGGATCATGGGCTTCTTGATTATCCATCACTTATAGTCCATGATAATCAACATATTCCCTCTATTTCTTATCCTTCGTACCATTACTAGGATAGGTACACAATGCATGCAGGGGACAAAGCGTTCGATGGTAAGACTGTTGTGAAAAAGGGGCAAGTCGCGTGCTACAGTGGCTTTACTATTTTAGAGTCTGTTGTCTTCTAGTACTTTGATCTTATCTTCGCTAGTTTTAGCTCAAAGGCACTCCAATTCTCTGGTTGATGCCACAAATGCCCTAAAGCTATGAACATCCACTCTTCGTAACTTCCATTGCATTTTACACTTAGCTGAAAATTGGGGTTAAAATGGTGCTCCAAATCTGTCATACCAGAACTTATCAGAAATCAGTCCTACACATGTAACAAACTGTAATACGGTTGGAGAATTGACTTTTTATTTTGTTATTTCGTAAAACATGTTACGTTAAGCAAGAGTCACCACCGACTTTTATTTTATCCAATTAGGAAAGGCAAAAAGAACAGGAAAGAACTTTTTAAAGATTTTGAGTTCAGGGGATAGGTTATACAAAGAGAAGGTATTAACACCCTTTATATCCATGGTTACCCATGGGCTCTTAATTTCTTAGCTCACTTGTTTTGAATTGTTTGACTTGTGTGTGTTTGAAAATATTTGGTAAGAGAGTTAACTTTGTAATGATTCATCATTCGAATATATACAAAGTATTTATCTTGAAAATATTTTGAGAAAGATGCTTGAAAACGCTTTTTACTTTGTAATGATCCTTGTATGGATATATACAAAATATTGTGTTTGAAGTTGTTTTGAAAAACGTGAGGTGTAAAGAGCATTGTGAGTAAGCAATCAGGAAGACCTACCTATTAAAGATTGTCTTTCCTATTCTATGCCTTTTCTTGAGATAGAGTACTATCTATACCATTAGTGGGTAGGTAGTCCTATCTATTGGATGTGAAGGAACATCGAAGAGTCATCGAATGGTCATAGAAGGCAACATGTAAGGATACCTTAGCAATTCAAAGGGACTATCATCATTTTATCGTAGCGTCATTGAGGGACAAAATCATTTATTCGTAGGCAACTCGAAGGGACTATGATCTTTATATCAGAGGGACTATGATGATTTGAATCGTAGGCAACATTTGCTAAAGGTACCCCTACGCTCGAGGGACTTGACCATATATCGAAAGGCAACAAGAGAGGGTTACCCTAAAGGTGCAAGTGTGAAAAGTGTGTTTGATTCAGACATTTTATCTTGATTATGGTTAGCTATGTTCAATTTTAGTCTTGCCATACAATCCTAAGACATACATCTAACAGATAAATATAAGGTGCGGAAAATAAAAATCCTACGCTATTACATGGCTTCGAGATGGGGGATTTACAATTTGCCAAACTGGGATAAAAAATTATTACAAATCCAAACAAAAATTAAAGCGAAAAAAGGAAAATTAATATATACAAAAATAATTAGAATTGCAAACGTCCATGAAAAAGAGTCTGATGCCTCAATGATAGGAGTACCTCACAAAAATAAGAAATGTTAGTGCGGATATATATATATATATATATATATATATATATATATATATATATATATATATATATATATATATATATATATATATATATATATATATATATATAAAAAGAAGCATATCAAGTGAGATGAGAGGAATAAATATCAACCATTGGATTCATCAAGAGAGAGAATGTCAATGCATTAATGTGGCTATTAATTTCTCTCTCTTGATGAATCTAATGGTTGATATTTATTATATATATATATATATATATATATATATATATATATATATAATTATAGATAAGAAGTAATAAAAATAACTAACAAATGTTAAACATATTAAATTCTAAAAAGGAAGTTAAAATTAAACAACATATTAAATTATTTTGAATATGAGAAATTAAACTAATCTATTTTTTTAATTTTATCATTAAATGAAAAATAAAGAGACAACTATTTAAACAAATTATAAAAAGCACAAACATGTAAATTGGCTAAAAACTAAGCAAATACGGGGTGGAGTTCAAAAATAGGGCGCTGGGCCCAAACGGAAATGAGGCGCAAAAACAATTAGAACATAAAACCTCAGAGGGAGGTGCAAAGTGCAAGAAGAGGTGATAACAAAAAACGTATTGGGCTGAAAACTATTAAAAACAGAATATGATATTGGGCCTAGCTAAAGCCCTAATTCAATTTTGAAAACACATCAGGGAGGGGTATAGACGCCAAAGAGAGGGTGCACAGAGAGATTCGGATGGGCCATAAACGCCTTGGCCCAAATAACACCAAAAACTCTAAAACTAAAGACAATTTCTTTATAGACCCCCCAACCTTCTAAGATACCCGCGACGAAATTCTCAAAATGCCCCTATATTTCTAAAATTAAAAGCTATAGAAATCTAAAAAATAGTAATAACAATAACAAAAAAAAAGAAAAAAAGAAAAAGACAAAAGTGTCAAAATAATAGAGGTGGTGGGGTTTGAACTCAGATCTTTTCACATATTTAATTCCTCACACTCACCATACTATCCGCTAGGCCATTACATTCATTCGACATAAGATTGCATAGCCAAATGAATCGTGGAGAAAACCCAAATGACCAGAAATTTCTTGATCTCATACCTTAAAATCCTTTTGAACTAAGGTGTTTAATTGTGTGATTGCACGCGGTGCAAATGACTTAAGGGAGTGTATGCATGTGAAATGAGAAACATAAGTAAGACAAAAGTGAAATCAGGAGGGAAAATTTTGGGGTGCAACACAAACACATAAAAAGTCAGAAATGAGACCACCTATTATGCTTTTCACAAACTTACTTAAAACAACAAAAATTAACTCAAAGTAACCTAAATTCTTACTTAATAATAAGATAAAATCAAGTATTAAGTGCTAGAACACCTCACACATAGTGAGTTATCTTGTCACATGCAAGTAAGTGTGGCATTTATTCTAGGGTGCCTTCCAAATGTAAGGATAATTTCTCGAAGTTCTGTGGTCAGAGTCATTTCTTGGCTAAGGCCAGATTTTACGTTTATCTTCAGGATGGCTTGTATCAAGAAGAGAACAATTATTTGGTGATGGTTTCCTTGATTCCCTTGATAACTTGTTTTCATATAATATGAAGTGCCACAAAGAAAATGATTCAAATGAAGAGGACGCCTGGGGCCACTTATTTTCTTTTAGAAGTTGTTTTTGTCTCGGCTTTGGGAAGAACTCTAAATATGGAGCCCACTATTGAATTGTCCTCTTTTACCATTCCTACCCCACCAGGACGGAGGTTCCTAGTTCACCCAATCAAAATGAGGTAGGAGATGCTCCATATTTGTCGTCACATGAGATTGATGATAATTACTTGAAGGGATATTCCCCTAATGCGCCTTATAGTCGGGGGAAGAACATCAAAAGATCTTGGATAATCATGCAAAACTTCAGAGGATTTGATCTCGGGGGATGCTCAAACTTAACTCGGGTGCATGGTCATTGCTACTTCTATCCCGCCCTAGTCCCTAAATGACTAGGGAACTTCACTCTTTTAACAGTAACGAATATTATGAATATTTTTCAAGCAAGGTTGAGGGTGTTCATTAAGAAGAGTTTATAGAAAATGTCATATCAGATGTGTTAGGAGTCAGTTGTCCTAGCCTTTGGTTCCACCAGTAATGGAGATGTCTTCTTTCTTAAACATCTTCAAAAAGAGAAAAAGGCGCTTGTCGAACGTGCTAGTACACTTACTATCAAGTGGAACTATTTTTTTTGGAAGATCTCACAAAGACGGGTGGTCTGTTGGCGGAGATGGGGAAAAAGATACGGTATTTAGGGTACCCTCGTCTATAATTTGAAAATGTGGAGTTGTTAGCTCTAGAGATAAAGGATTAGGACGCTTCCCTATCATATGCTTAAATGATACTATCCAAAACTGAGGTTGCTAAGTCGATGCCACTCAAGCACAAAATTCCTCTCGTAAGAAGGTAAAAAAAGCTAGAGATGGCTTTGAAAGAAGCTCAAGAGGGTTGGTAGAAGGCTTAAGTTGACCTTTAGGAGATGCGTCTCAAAAACCTGAATTTATCCAAGGAGTATGCCAAGTCAGTGAAGGAAAGTTATTCCGTTCTACAAATTTCATTTGAGAATGCACTCAAGCAATGGAATTTTTCCATCTCGAGGTGAAAATTTCAAGGGAGCAAATTTGACTTAAGCAATAGGTGATGGATGGATGGCCGGTTAATATTAAGTCTTATTCATAGTTTTTTGTGGTGCTCTTGCTCGATGTAATACGTGTTGTTGACTAAATTAATATTCACCGATATGACTTTATTGCATTATCTTTCTTAATTTACTTCTAGGGGTAGAATAGGTCAGGCCAACTAACAAGGGCCTATGGCCTAGCCTACATAGGTCCATACCAGCTCAGGCTTTTTTTAAAATAGAAAAGGCCTAGGCTTTTTTAAAAGCCTAATTAGCTAAAAGGCTAGGCCACATGGCATACAAAAGCCTTTTAAGCCTATTTGGCAGGCCTACTTAAATATATATATATATATATATATATATATATATATATATATATATATATATATTCACATATATATATATATATATATATATATATATATATATATATATATATATGTATATATATATATATATATATATATGTATATATATATATACATATATATATATATATATATATATATATATATATATATATATATATGAATATATATATATATATATATATATATATATATATATATATATATATATATATATATATATATATATATATATATATATATATATATATATATATGAATATTTTGATTATTATAATATTGTATTTATACTTTGAATTAAAATACAAAAATCAAGCTTAGTCATTTTGAAGAGCTGGTGAAAATTAATTACAAAAACCTTATGAACAATGTCATAAGTTGTTTTCATAAGTTCTTTCAAACAAATAGTATTACAAAATTTATTTTAATATGTAAACTTGAATAAAGAAACACAAATAAGCATTTAGTCTTGTTGATCTTTTAATTTGTTAGTTTATTTCAACATTAGTTAAATTTGTTATTTACAAATGCTCAAATAAAATAGGCTTTTATGTAGGTTCTTTGGTCAAACAGGCCTTCAAAAGGCCAGGTTTAGGCATAAAAATAAGCCTTTGATAGGCCACAGGCCAAACTTAGGTTTTAAAATTTTTTACATGCCAGGCTCAGGCTTGGCAAAGCCTAGCTGAGCCCAGCCTATTGTCACCCTTATTTACTTCCCATTATTTTTACCTGTTATGTACGTTGCCTCGAGTCTCGAGTTCTCTTTATTGGGAATTATGTGGCGCTAGAGGTCATGCTCAAATTTTTTATTAGACCTCTCTGGGGACCATGTCCGACCAAGGGTCGGTACCCCTTCCTCGCCCCAAGATTGAACTTGGTTTGAGGTTGACGTATTGGGGACTCACCTTTACACTCTAGATACTTAACTAAGAGACTATGTCATTACTTAATAATCTCTAGGCACCGCACCTTAGTGTTTTGCACCATGGCTTACTCGAACATACTTTTTATAGCTATATCTTGAAATTATCATTATAGAGTAATTTATGCCATACCTAGTGAGAGCACCAACACCTTTCTTTGTAGGTCGTTCATCATTTCTCAAATTATTTTATGAAAGACACCATGTTGATCTTCATTTCATTCTATTCGCATTTCCCACTTCAATTGCAATGCAATGCTTTATGTATCCCTCGGGCTACAGATAGATCAACACATATTGTTACCACATTTTTGTGGACATTATGATATTTTATCTTCACTTGGACATGGGAGGCCACCATGTCGATTATTGCTACAAATGACCTACCTATGGTGCAATGTAGATGCTATTCCAAGGGACTACCAAAAACTGCAGATCAAACATTCTGTGTCTCTTCCTTCTCTGAGTGTGACCATTAGTTTGATGTATCCCTAGAGATGAGTTACTGTGTCATTAAAGGCTTACATTTTGAGCTTCTCGAAACTCTCCGCATACATGATATCACATGAGCTCCCCCACTATTTGAAGATTATCGATACGTCGAAGTTGGCCATAGTCGTGGTTATTACAAAAGGAAAGATTTTATTTGGGAATCCACCCACTTTTTTGCTATTGTGGAATCGGAGGACAAGTTTATCTAGCTTCCCGTTAAAGGTTACCACTCCTTCTTTGCTGACCACTGTTAGATCGACAATTCTTCTCTTAATGGTGCCCTTGGACGGGTTCCTTGGCCTGGAAAGACCTATAGTAATAGATACAATGTACTAATGTTTCACTTATCGATTGCATTCTTCTTCTTCTTCTTCTTGTTATTCTTCTTCTTCACTACTATCCTCCTTCTTCTCTTTGGTCCCTCATACAACCTTAATAGTTTTCTTAGGAGACCCTTTCCCCGAGGGGGGATATTTTCTTTCTCTCTTTCTTGGTTATTTTTTTGTCCACCTTCCTGGGTGTATTGGATGAGTATTCCTTTCTTTATCAGCTCCTTGATCGTGTCCTTCAAATGGTCGCCTTGGTTTGTGTCATGGTATTGGCTCTTTTGGAAATGTTAGTACCTTATTTTGTTAGCCTGGACAGATTCTTTGATTGGGTATGGGGTTCTTAGATTGGCTTCCTTAAATTCAACATTTTCACAATCGTTTAGGACAAGAGCCTAACTCAAGGTCCCCCGTCTCCAACATCCCAATAACGGTTGTTGTCTCTCTCTTGTCCCTAGTCGTTTTCCAAGTGATCTACTCCTCTACCCTTTTCAACCTCTTCGACCATGATGGTTTTGCATTCAGTATTTAAGTTTTGATGATAATAATACATATATTTGTATGAAACAATTTGTACTCTAATAGTTTCTTCGGTGTGAAGATTCACTATTTTGGTTGATTAGGATTACTGTCCAGATAATCACCAGAATCAGGGTCATCACACATCATAAGGACTTTTCATCTTAATTCTGAAGAGACGTCAGTAGTTCTGAAGAATGTTGAACAACTCATCAGAAAAGGATCTACAAATATTCTGAAGCAAAACGACTATTCAAATATAAGAATTTAGTTCAAAAATGCTTATTGCTTCCAATTTAGAAATTAGAATGTGTCGTTCAGATAGGTTGTTGCTCTTGACTCTGAAAACCTCTTTCTGTATCTGAAGGATTCTCTCTCTTGGAACGTATATATTACTTGATCTCCTCACTGCATGCTCTATTTCAGATAAGAAATACATCACAACTGAAGAACGATCATAAACTTGCAAAAGAAGCAACATGGTACAACAGTACATCACCTTTTCCACTTTTGTAGGACGTATTGTATGAATCCGCCGTTTGTGTGCTCACTATTCCCAATACTTTTTAGAGCTATTACTTGAAGGAAAGCTTCATCTTGTCCTCTCTCAACGGTCATCTTTTCAAGGGATTATATATTTGAGACACTTTCTCTTGAAGAAGCTGCCGATCTGAAAAACTACTCAAGCAATATTCTCAAACTCACCAAATAAACTTCAAAGAGAAAAATAGAGAAAGAAATTTCTTAAAGAAACTGCACTAAACACTCCATTGTGAGAAGTCTAGTTTTTCTAAGAATCTGTAAGAACACAAAAGTTGTTGCTCATAAATTGTGTTAACATTTGAGCTAAACTGTTTATATTTCAATCTGCTTTTTAGAAGCAATATCTTGTAAACATTTCATTTGTAAATCTATTGAGATTTGTTTTCCTCAAGTGATTAGGTTGTTAGTCTGTATACTTGAGAAGGCTAAGGTTTCTTTCTAGACTCTTAGAGGTTGTTTGTAATCTTTCAAGATTAGTGGATTAAGTCATTTTCTAAGGCAAAATCACATTGGCGGGTGGACAAGATTAGCCTTTTCTAAGGTGAACCAGGATAACTGAAAGTGTTCTTTTTCTTCTTTCCTTGAACTATCTCTCTAACTTTTGAAACCCATTTTAAAAGAATCAAAGTTTTTAGAAAAAACAATTCAAACCCCCTTCTTGCATTTTTCTCAACCTTCAAGTTCTTCCTCTTAATTGATGTAGGGATGGTCCCTAGTCAAATGACTATTTAAGCTAAAAACCCTTTATAGCCCTAAGTTCTCACAGAACAAACAACCCTATATTCGTCCCTTTTTAAATATCCTACACTTTAATATGTCATTTGTTCCCCCACTTCCATTGCTACTTTGGTGAATCACTAAATGTACTCTCAAAGATTCTACTTCTTCTTCCTCTAGATCCTACTAAGGATGGCTATCATAGTGGGTTATTTTGGAGCGGTAAATTGGGTGGCAAAAGAGTCATAGACTTCCATTTAGAAGTTTACGCTTCTGTCTATGAGGGATTTGAACCACATCATTGCGGCTCCTTTGAGGGTTAGCATGTACATTTTTATTTCACGACCTCTTGGGTGTGGTAGTAGAAGATTCAGGTGTCCATGTGTTCGATATGCTCGTCTAGATCCCCAAAGCCGTCATAGTTTTCAAACTTAGGAGGTTTCTCGAGGGACTTTAAGACTCCACTGTCGAGGATATGCTTCAAGAGTGAATTCCTCTTCTTTTGGGAAGCTTGATTTTTCAACATCATGCCCCTTGTAACGTCCGTTTTATTTTTGTATTTTTTGTATTTAATTGTGTGCCATGTGATTTAATTGTGAATTATGTGGATTAAGTGTGTTTATATGTGCTTATGTGGCTTTATTTTATTTATTGAGTTTTATTAATAAATAACATAAGTTAGTGATGGTTATTAGTTATTGGGCCTAAGTTAGTGTTAGTAATTGTGGGGTACTAATTAGAGCCCATTAGCAATGCGAAAATATAGTAAGGGTTTAACAAAACAAGGGTTTTAGAGAATTAGAGAGTTAGAAGCTTGTTTTGTGAAATTGGGAAAAGAAGATAAAAGTGTGAAGAAGAGGAGAATTCAAGATTGAAGTATAGAGTTGGTTTCAATTCAAAACCTAAGGTAAGGGTGGGATTCTTTCATGCTAAAGGGATGTATGACGATGTTTAGGGTGGGTTTGATCATATGTTGTTTTTCCATGAATGTGTGATTTGAAATTATTAGGGTTTATGATAGAATTCTTGAAATTGTGCTATTAATCATGTTGTAGATGTTTGTATGAGAACTCATGCCTAGAAACATGAATAGGAACCCATAACATGTGATAAACTGATGTTTGAAATGAGTTTGAATGGTTAAAATGGAATTTGGGTTGGTGTTGGAAGTGTTGAAAACACACAGATTTTTTCTGGTTCTGGTGTAAAGCGTTGGGCGAGCGTTTTGCTTCGCGGGGCGAGTGTTGTTTTGTGGCTTCCGCCGGGAAAGCGAGTTGCTTCGCCGGGCGAGTGTAGCGGCGAGAGGGTGGCTAAGTTTCTGCCTCCAAGCGTCGGGCGAGTGATTGTTTCCGCGGGGCGAAATGCCTGGTTTGTGAAATTTCAAATGATCATATCTTTTGATCCGTAACTCCTTTTTAAGTGTCGTTTGAACCTCCATGAATCTCTAATTAATGTCTTTCTAGTGTATATGACTTGAAAACCTTTCGATATCTCTTTGAAACCTTTCCTTGACTTGTATGTTGCTATTTGATGATGTTTTGAATTGTCGTGAATGATAACGTTGATGTTGTTGTTGTTGGATTTCAATATTGATTATATCGTTGAAGTTAATTAAGTCGTTCAAGTTGATAATGTCGTTTAAGTTGATTAAGTCGTTCAAGTGTGAATATAGGTGTGCATCATTGAGTCGCATCCATTGCATTATTTGAGACGACCCTTGTGGCAATTGTTTGAGACGACCCTTGTGGCAAATGTTTGAGACGGCCCAATGGCAAACTGTTTGAGACGGGAGTTTACTCCAATGGTAGCACATGCATTTGCATAGTTTGAGTTGCATAAAGTAAAGTCGCATGATGAGCTATATTTGAATGTTTGTGCTTATGATGTGGATGTTAAGATGTGTGATGAGATAGTTGCATCATTGGATATGTGTGGAAATTAATTATATGTGTCATAATCGAACTATTGACATTATCACCGTTTGTAAGTTGTTTAAGTGATGTGAATTATGGTATATGATATGTGTTGAGAAGTGGTGACCAATGTATGATCCTTTCTCTTGCTTTGAATATTATCATACGTTTCTTTATAATGAATGATATCTCACCCCTTCTGTTTGAATGTTACCATCCGTTGGTAACGTGCAGGTAACGACATGGAGTAGCCGTTTACCTATTAGCTCGTTTCGGTGTGTCTATGCTCTAATACGTAGCACTCGGGGACGTCTAGCTTGTTTTGATTATGCAGTGTTGTCTTGTTATTTCTTGTTGTTATATTTGGATATTGTTATCTCTTATTGGAATATGTTGTTATGCCCCAAGGAGATATGTTGGATTTGTTGTTGCCCATGATCGGCATGTATGATTGACTATGTCGTTGATGTCGTTCCGCTGCGATGTTATTACTATTGGGTTTTGGTAATTAATGAAGTATGAGTTATCCTCCATTATACCAGCTATGTCTCTTTATATGTGAGCATGTTTATGATTTAGTTTAAGTCAAAATTGTGACGCCTCAAATGTGATGTATGGTTTGAGACATTTATACTCTGATTTTATTGTATATTTGCATGGTAGATTTGGGGTGTTACACCCATCGTCTATTCGTGAGTAGTGTGACAACGGACGATATGGGCAATAAATTTCCAAGGGGCGTGACTGCTCTTCTTTCTCTGGATTCGTGTGGTGGTGTATGATGTTATCAACACCGGGTGTGATATAGGGATTTAGGGATCATCTTACGCTGAGAGACGGTGTCAATAAAGATCAGTCTTAGCTCGACTTCTTTATTGTCGTGTGATGCCTTGCACATAGAAGGGTCTCACAGGGAGCATATGGAGATTTTTTGATTCAAAGTATTATTTCAACCAAAGAGTGTGATTTATGTTGTTGCACCAATTTATAAACATTGTTGAGTATATCATTAGTCCCTTGCATACCTAGATTAGTTTTTAGCTGATGGAGACTTTGAAATATCTCTTGTCTGAGAATTATTGGTTGCGATAGAAATTGTGTCAAAGTTTGGCCTTGGAGTGTTTGTTGAAAAGACTGGAAAATTGGGAGGATATGGAATATGCCTTGGCCGATTATTTAAGGACCAAGAAAGGAAGTTACCAGGATATGATTGTCTTCAACCTTAGGAGCGAGAATATTGACTACTAAAGCATTCACAACGGCGGTGCATTTTGAGGTTGATCAAGTAGGTCTCAATGTTTCCAGTGTTTCAAAAGTTTGATCGGTGATTCAAACGGGAGAATATGAGACAATGATTTCTCGTGGAATTTTATGGGAATCATATGTAAATTTCAACAGACGACTTCATTGTTTTGTTCATGAACCATAAATGGTTGATAATGGAGTGAAGTAGGACTCATGTGCGATGAAACGAGCTTATGGTATAGTGGAACGGGGTGGACCTGCAAGGTTAGCATTCTAACACCAAAGTCATTAAATGAATGAGAAGTAGTATAAGTGTGAGAATGAGTAGAATATATGAGTCATAACGGATAAAGGGATTTATATAGAGAGGACAGTTAGAACCACTCCCACTTGATTCAACATCTTGTGTAGATCATTGTCTAATTAGACTTGACAATGGAAAATTTGAAGGAGGTCAAAATTCTATGCTCTGAGCTTGATTGAAATCATATATAATCCTATGTTCCTTGCTTGTATTTAGGCCTTGACATGTGAGGCTTATGAGCAACATCCTATTGTATTTTTTCTTGAATTACGTTATTTGTACTATTTGTGCTTGAAGGCCACTTAGTAGATAAAATCTTTATGATATTCTTGTAAAGTTTGGATCCAAATTATTTTTATAATCTTTAAAGTATACCTTCTTGTTAACTTGACTTCATAAGGACTAAACATTTTGATCTTTCAGAGGAATGACTCCCCTAAGACAATGAAGGATGAATATATTCTTTGTTCCAAAATCTTGTGAAGAATCTTCAGATAAGAGACAACACACGATTTCTTATCATTAGAGGATTGTGACTTATTCTTCTCCAAACTGTATCCTTCTTTCATACTTAAAGTATTCACTCATGAGCGATTTTGTTTAGTCACCAGAGACAACAGTTGATTAGAGTTTTTGTTTGTAAAACTTACCCAACACGCTTAAAAAGATTATTATTAGACAAATTATTCTTTTATTTTGTTGGTAGTTTGTATCGGGAGAAATCCAAGTCCCACAAGGTTAAAGAAAAAGCCTACCGATGATTTATATATAGAGTAACATCCTTTCACATGACGAGTCAATTTTATAGGAATAAATTAAAGCAAATTCTAACTTCAACATAATATTATTGTATTAATGATCGGACCATGGGTCATTCACTGTTTATATACATGCAAAAAACTCAATAATGTTGGAAGAGAAGAGGCGTATTAAAAAAATTATCAAATCTCACATTGATTAGACATAAAATCTCTAAAAAAATTATAAAGAGTTATGTCAAACTCTAAGAATATTCCATAATGGTTATACAAGCTGATTTTTAGACCAAACTCTAATTATCATGATATCAAGAGCTTTTCGATTTGGTCAACCCACCTTATCCAATAATGTTTATTGAATAAGGTGTATTGAAAAAATCAAGTCTCTCCTACCAGTAATTTGGGTCACTCATTGTTTATATTCAAGCACCAAACTCAATAATAGTGCGCGTGAAAGGATGAATGTATTGAAAAAAACTCATGCCTTTGTTGGTTAAAAATAGAGTCCCCAAAGAGTTCATGTAAATGACATCCGTCACGTTACAAGCAATTTTGCAAGGATAAATTATGAGTATATTTGATTTATCTTTTGAAAGAATAAAAAACAATTCTAAATGTGTATAATTGATTCTAATTTTTTTTTTGAAGTGTTTGGTTATTCTAAAATAGAATTGATTGTCTCCATAAAATTGTATGACACTTATACAACACGTGTCGAACAATTTAGACGATTGTTTAAAAATAATTTGTTTTTTGTCCTTTTCTTCAATACAACCTATACAAGTTTTAGATAAATTTCACACACATGTATACGAATTAAACATGAAGCAATGTTATCAATGAAGAATTAAAGATAATAATTTTGATTAAATTATTTTTAACTCTTTTAATAATAGATGGATAAATGAAGTTTAAATAATATCATATATATGTAGCAGTGTCAGTGTCCTATATTTTTGACATTATCTATGTTAAAATGTCTGCGTGTATCGTATTTCAATGCTCGTGTCGGAGTCTATGCTATGCTTCATAGATCTTAGGGTCTGTTTGGTAAGACCCAAAAAAGAGCTTTTAGCTTTTAGCTTTTCAGCTCACATTAATGAAAAAACTCTGTTTGGTAACTCTATTTTAGTTTTTAGTTTGTAGTTTTTTTACTAGCTTTTAGTTTTTTTTTCAAAACCTATTTGAAGTAACTTTTGAGCTTGTAGCTTTTAACTTGTGACTTTTTTTCCATTTATACCCTTATTATATCAACAAAATATTATTATCTTTATTAATTAAAATGATCTTTTATGTCATTTTGTATCTATCAGCTAATAAAACAGCTAATTTATCAAACACTCATGTTAGTTTATCAACTACTCCCTCCGGCCTGAATTATAAGCAAATATTCTCTTTTTAGGTTCATTGAGTAATGAATGTATCTGGTCTACATAAAAGACCAGATACATTCATTATTCAATAAACTTAAAAAGAGAATATTTGCTTATAATTATGGCCAGAGGGAGTATCAGTTAATTTTATGGAACAAAGCCTTTATCAATCCGTCACTCTTTAATCAAAAGTCATGAACTGAGAATCAAATTATATGCAATTCAGTTATACAACTAGGGGTGGCAAAACGGGCCGGGGCCCGCAGGGCCGCCCGCGCACCCGCCAAAAATTGGCGGGTTGGGTTGGGATTCTAGGCTCGCCGCTCGCCAAAGCCCGCCCCGCCAAAACCCGCCGCCCGCCATACCCGCCCCGCCAAAGCCCGCCGCTCGCCAAAACCCGCTCCTCCTCCAAAACTCACTTTTTTTAGTTAATTCTAGTAATTTCAATTCTTGATGGTTTATTTTATACATTTATTTATAAATATATGTAATATTTTTGAGTAAATTTGTTAAAAAATTACTTTTATAAAAAATTGTTTTAAAAAATAAGTGAAAAGTTTAATTAAAAGGTAAAAAAAAAAGCATATTAATCTATTGAAAAAATATAAATAAAAATAGGCGGGTAAGCCCGCCGCCCGCCAACCCGCCATCTTGGCGGGGCGGGCATGATTTTGATGCCCATTTTACTTGGCGGGCATCCCGCCCCGCTCGTTTTTTAGCGGGCATAAGGCGGGGCGGGCGGGGCGGGCGGCCCGTTTTGCCACCCCTATATACAACACACATTCACAAGTATGATTGATTTGAAAGTTTCACATAAATAACATTATTTAGAATTTAATGGATGTTACAAATATCTTTTTCTTGACGAGCAAACTCATTGTGGCAAAAATAATAACTTTTATCCCTACTTTGACAAAAATACCCTCCACATAACAAAGAAACCATCCAAGGGCCAGTTTTCATCGCCTCATGCAAGAATCAACGGTTGATATCAATTCAAACAACAACCACCTTCTCTTAAACCCCTTTTCCAAAACCTCGCTAGGGTTTAAGCAGAAGAGAAAATCACCGAGAACAAATTCAAGGTACGTTCTCTTCCTCCAACTTTCTCTTCATGCTTATCTCAATTTCAGCTTCCATTTCTTCATATAAGATGAAAATTTAGTTATGATCCTTGTTCATTACATTAGTTTTTTCTTTGATCATAGATTCATAGTGAAATATAGGTTAATTTTTTTTGATAATTTTCATCAGGTTGCAGAAATGGCTTTCTTTGGAAGAATTGGGAATATAATAAGGAATGCGGCGAATGCAAAGATCAGTTCTGAGATTAAGCTACGTTCTTTTCCATCTGTTTTCCAAGCTATTCGGTGTTTTTCGAGTGTTCCGTCTACAAAGCTGTTTGTAGGAGGTGGGTTTTAATAACAATCTACTCTATTTTGTATACATGTGTTTTGTTTTTCTCGTATATACTGAAAGCTCTGTAGCACCGACACTTCTGAAAAATGTGTTGTTGGTGTATGAAACAGACACTTGTGATTATGTTTAAATTATTTATTTTTTTCAAATTATTACCGGTGTCGACTTGTCGGTGTCAATGTTGTGTTTCTGGTGTCTGCGCTTCATAAATTGAAAGGAAACCTTGTCGGAGGTTCTCGCAGTCACCGTTCAAGCTGTGAAGCTATGAAGTACTGACACAATACAAACACCGAATACGTAGACACTGATGAATCATTTTGGACATTAGAAGTGATTGAATATAAATCTATGAGTTTGTGTTGAACATGACACGTGTCAGACACCTAACACGCCTTTGATTTAAATTTTTGATGCTACATAGTTGTGTAGTCAATATCTTGTAAAAGCAAGATAAGTTTGCTATGATAAATCTGTAATAGGTTTGATCCTTGTTTTATATTTATACCCTGTCATGTCAAGGTAGAATCTTTATAGTTATATTCAGTGTTATCAAATATCCACAATTGCGGCGCTATAGCAGATATACGCCGCGCCGCGGTTTTTAAGCTCGCCACAATGGTAATTATCGTCAGATATTGCTGGTTTTTCCGCTACAACAGTGCCACAAAGTGTCCTGTGTAGCGGGATTTTGGCTCTCTGGCATGGGCTGCCATTGCCATGAAGAACACTGGTTATAGTTGATAATGCTTATAATGATTACATCTACATGTGTGTTGCAGGTGTTTCATATTCTACTGATGAACAAAGTTTGAGGGAAGTTTTTGCAAGATATGGGGAAGTTGTCGATGGTAAGTAGTCAGTTTATCCGCTTTTCTTCTGCCTTTAATAAATTCTTTTGCAGGGGAAGGGGATTCAATTGAAGAACTGTTGCAGTCGTTTGTGTTGATTGAAGTCATTATTAATTTCTGTTTAACCTCATTGCTTTTGTAGTGAGGATCATTATGGATCGTGAAACTGGTAGGTCCAAAGGATTTGGCTTTATTACTTACAATACAGTTGAGGAGGCATCAAGTGCCCTTCAAGCTTTGGATGGACAGGTAGATCAGACTGTTGTTCTTAGTATTATTAGTGTTTCATTATTAGTAAAATTAAACTGCAGAATGATCGTATACACATAACACATATACAAATGATGAAACTTCATAGGTAAGCCATTAAATGAAACTTAGGTGTCAATTTTTTGCGCTTCTTAACTGTCAGTGCATGTGTCTGAGTTTGTCGATGTTGTTGCTTTTTTGTTACATGTCCTTAGAAATGTAGGGCTTTTACAAATGTGTCTAACTATTTACATTACTATTAATGTGGCTGTGACTAATACCATTAGTTTGGGTTCTGATCTTGACAAGTTTCATAAACTAGTATGGTCTCGTTGTCTCATTAGTTTGAGCTGTAAGATTGAGTATTATTATTAAATAGCTAATCATTGTGAGATTCATAATAGATAGAGAGAACCTCATCCTTGCGGTTTACCTGCTATTGTGGTTCCTTCATTTGATAGGTCATAACTCATGAGTGAGAAGATATTCATACGGTCTCCCGTTAAAATTTTCATTATTAGGAACTTATAACGCTTCTACATGTCGTATTTTATTTGTAAATCTTAAGTAACTCAACTGTGATAACGTAAACTAGTTTATAACTAATAATTCTTAAGTAACTCAACTGCGATAACGTAAACGAGTTTATAACTTCAAAAGTGAAGTGGTACCTGGTATGTTACATTCTTTGACCCTTTGTGTTTATTTAGTTTGGCATATATATTGTTGAGTCAATTATTGACTGACAAATTACATTTACATTATTATTTCTTTTTTATGAATGTAATTTTCTTTACAGGATTTACATGGTCGCCGGGTTGGTGTAAATTTTGCCAACGAAAGAGCCCGTGGAGGGTATGGCGGCGGTGATGGTGGTTTTGGTGGATCTTATGGAAATACTTCCTATGGTGGTGGAGGTGGTGTTGGATATCAAGGTGGTTATGGTAACTCTCCATATGGTGCTGCTCCAAGCGGTGGTGGGTATGGTGATGCTGGTGGTAATGTCACTGGAGGTTATGGAAGCACTTACAATGATGGAACTACTAGTGGAGGTTATGGTGGCAACAATGCGAATTATGGTGCTCCTGTGAGTGGTGGTGAAAGCAATACACTTAACTATGGCAGTGCTCCCGCTGTTGGTGGTTATGGCGGTGGTAACAATGGGAATTATGGAGCTGCTGATACTGTTAACTATGGTAGTGCTCCTGGTGCTGGTGGTTATGGTGGTGACAATGCAAGTTACGGTGGTGGAGAAAGCAATTCTGTTAACTATGGTAGTGCTCCTGGTGTTGGTGGTTATGGCAGTGGTAGTGCAAATTATGGTGCTGCTGTAGGTGGCGTGGAAAGCAATTCTGTTAACTATGGTTCTCCTCCTGTTGATGGTGGTTATGGTGCTTCTTCTGTCGCTGCTGCCGGTACGAGCAATGGTTTCACTGGTAGTCAATACCCTGGAAATGCAACAGGGTATGGCAGTGGCAGTTTAGGTACTGGGAGCAGCTTTGCTGGTGGATATGGCGAAAGTGGTCAAGAAAATTTCAGGAATGATGATCATGAAGCAGATGCTTTTGCTAAAAGGGCTTGATGGAGCCTTGAAATGTCTTGGGTGTTTACCAATATTAGGTGGACTTGTTCCTGATATTATTTTCTAGCTTGTATAATCAAAAAGAAACGAAACTACTATTCTGCGTCTCTTTGCTTTGTCATGAGTCAGGAATCTAAATTTTGTTGCATGTTTTGATTAGTTGAGATCTTCACTAGGAGTTTGAGTCTCATTGACACTGCTTTAAACATTGTGTGGGTTTATATACTGTTAGAAACTGGTATATATCATTCAGAGAATTAATGAATTAACACTGAACTTTCATTTTCTCATATTTTTACAGTTTTTAATGTTAGTAATTGTAAGTTTGTAACTAATGTACATAGCAATCATGTTAAGTTTCTTCCTCAAGCAATCTAAAAATTTCTGTTCTTCATAATAACAGTTAAGCTGTGTTTAATAAACCCAACAAAATGGAACTGTTTTACTGGCCTTTACTATACCTCAGGTTATTTTGACAGTTCGAGTGAGGTTTTATACCAGCCCAAGCAATTTAAGACGGTTGAACTATAATCTCGCTATTTCAATGTCCGATCCATTTTTCAAAGCATCGGTGTTTTAAGGATTCGTGTTGTGAAAGCCACTTTCTGGTCATTCACTCTAGTTTCATTTTTTTGACAGAATATTCATTCTAGTTTCTTGACGACAGTAAGAATATAATTGTAGAATCAAAAGTTACTATTATCAAGACAAGACCGGATCAAAGGAACCTTTCACTGTATCCAATAAATAATACTTTTTTTCTTTCTATTACTACATTTCTAGTAACTAGATGATATCAATGTTGTTCATCTTCATCCATAGAATACAATATCTTTTTTGCATTTTGAAAAAGAGGAGAACCTTTCTTGGTTCTTTCAACAATTTGCCTTATCAACTGCCTCTCGATCTCATCATTATCACAATCGCGGCTTTCATCTCCACTAACATTTAATTCACTAGAGCTTTCTCCTTCCAACATTGTCTCCTTGCTAAAATAGGGTTCCATTGAAAGACTTCCTTCATCAACCACCGAGTTCGTTGCTGAACTGTGCTCAAAACCTGTTGCATGCCAGTCATGTGAAAGTGGTGAACCTTGTTCAATATTGGTTGATGGTGAATTGTCTTCAGAATCATTTATCTTTATTAGTTCTTCATAGGCTTCATTGTATGCATCAAGTGCTTCACCTGATAAATTGAGAATTAAGGGCTGAGACATAGTGTCGCAATCTTCACGAGTCATCAACGAGTTTTCTTTAGTAGGAGAAGACGCCTTTTCAAAACTACCATCATGCTTGGATTCCAAAAACCTTACTCGCCTTTGGCTATTTTCAAGGGCAATCTCAAGCTCCTTCACTCGTTTCTCGAGTTGGTGTTGTATGACTTCGTGCAAACGTACACTCAGTTCATGCGGCGAAACTCCATAGTTTGAAGGAAGAGGTGTAGTGACGTTGGCATCTGTTCCGATGAACTTGTTCGCTGGCAACTCACCTTGAGCAAAATCTGCTACAAAGTCCGGGTCAATCTGCAAAAATATTGCAAATTTTTAGTTTTGCATCGAGCCCAATACAAGTAGTGAGTGAAATAGCATATGATAAATCGTTTGTTGGTTTCGTCGTAAATATCAGTATTTTCCATAAACATTATGTGTTGTAATTTCAAGGCAAAACAAGGCATGAAACATTGAGCCAGGAGAGCTAAAACCATATCTATAGCTTTGGGAGGGTTTTCTTTTTCCTGTTGTTATTCTACACACCAACACAAGATAGTCGCGAGAAACTCAGTTACTGCCACAATTCCGTTTTCTATTAGACGTAGCACAAATAAGTATATGTTGAATTGACAGTGAGTTTGGCAGAATCACGGTGTGCCATCGTGATTTTGACAAATGTTACACTTTGGAGTTTCAACAAAATCATGGAGGCACATTGATTTTGCCAAAGTCGGCGTCAATTCAAGCATGCACTAAATGATAACAATGCTGCAACTAATTTTATCAACAAAAAAAAAGAATGCTGCAACTAAAATAAGAAAGAATGAATGTGTCAAAGAATTGCGTAGTTACTCGAAAATGTGACAGTTATGCTTACCTCAACAAGCTCGGATAATTTTCTATCCAGACTTGAATTATTCATGTCCAACCCTAATCTCTCAAGTTCTGCTTCAAGCTCGGCTTCAATTTTGCTCATAGATTCGGAACTTTGTTCTTCCTTCTTATCATAGGATGATTCTTTGCACTCTATTCTTGGAGAGCTATCCACATGCTTTTCAGGGGAAAATTCATGTAGCTCCTTACTATTGAAGGAATGATCACATGTTTCTTGTGAACCGTAATTTTCATTATGTAACTCCTTCACGGTTAACGAATCTTTCATATCAAGTTCATCTTGAAGATCTTGAACCAAGTTCTCACTCTGCTTTAACAATTCTCTGAGCTTGATTATTTCTCTTTTATTTCCCATGATGGAAATTATTATCCCAAGAGAAATCCCAAAGCAGAAGAGTAACGTCGGATCTGATGATTGCAGATGCGTTAATATTAATAAACAACTATCAGAGTAAAACATATCACATGACAGAAACCGAGTATAAATGTTCATCGAGTAAACGGTCAATTTGGTCGATAAATGTATGAGACAGTGACTATCTTCTTTGAATGTATCAAAATTACAAATATATTCGTGATCGTATATTTTTGTAATTTTGAACACCTCAATGACTTACATTGAACACATAGGAGAATGTTTTTGTAATTTTGATTAATTCAAGGACTACAGTAAAATCGCTCGACACATTCAAGGATCAAAATCACCGTTTACTCAGTGTTGTCGATGGCGGATGACAGTCCATGGCAGAGCCAAAATCTCGCCATTCCAGCCACTTTGCGGAGCTGTTATAGCAGATTATGGCGAAAATATCCGCAATATCGGCCGATATTTACCATTGCGACCACAATATAACAATTTTGTGGTCTCCGCAATGGCATCACAGCCACAATTCTGACCACATTGGCCGCATTTCCGCAATGTAAAAGTTCGCAGCTTAATCGCAACAACAGTTTAAAACCATGGTTCTTAACACAGGCATGAACATGAAATACGTGAACAGTTATTTCAAACACAACACAGGCTAATGAGATTTGCTTTAAATCAGAAATCATACCATGTCGGGTGAGTTTTCCACTAAGCACGTCACTAAAAATGCTTGAACTTCGATTTCGTCCAATAATTGTGTCTAGTTTCATCTTCTTGGTATCACTTTCGTCTTTTGCTCGACTAGCTTTATGCAGCTTACGCTCCTTACTTGCAGTTGATGAATTGATCGAAGTAGCATTGCTTCTATTGACTATTCGGCTTCCATTGCTTACACGAAATGATCTTGTAGCCATACATTGTGATGAAAGAGGACTGAAAACATACTCTTCCATTTTAGCATGTTCTTTATATATCTGAGCCATGAAACAACTTTCTAAGGAATTCAATGGTCTACTAACATGCCTGGGAAAACGTTTCGGCGACGATAGACAGGTTTTATTTCCGAAAGAATTGTGTATAGGAACCACATTGGCAGAAAAATCAGAAACAAAGAAACCACGGTTGCCAAAAGTATCACTATTTCGCTCACTTCCATCTTCACCATGCTTAAAGCTATCATCATATTCATACGGTGATAATGGCATACCTAAGTTCGATAGAGACAACAAATCAACCTCATTATAATTCCGCAAATTTTCACAATTCAACCCTCGATTAGACGACATGTCTCTTGTCGAAAAACCATCCAAAGAGCTCGAATCTGACGCCTTCTCATCCCAACCTGTTCTATCTAAAGAAACATCTTTTCCCTTTTTTTGCACCTGTGTATGTTTGCCGAACGAAAATTGGTAACTCGGGGACTCAATATTCCCAAATTTCGAATCCTCTGAACACAAACGATATGAATCATCACCATTCTCCGAACTCTTGTGCCAATGTTTAGCTAAACAACCAGCTCCAACAGCCGCCGCAACAACCCACAAATCCATTCTTAACCCAGCATCATCAATCACCGATCACATAAAATAAAACAACAGATTGTTCAAATTCCACTACGCGATAGCGCTATATCGCAACTATCGCCGATATTCGTTATTCGACAACGCTGCACTAAACACTAAACAAACTCCACAATACAAACTACCACCCTCTTCTTTCAACTATCAGTATCAATAATCAAACAACCAAATGAAGAACTTTCCATGAATGAATCAATAAATACCCTTCAAGTATTCTGACAATAACAAAACCCTAAACACAAACATTCAAACAAAAAATCCTCAATTCACTCATTGAATCAAAAACCAAACAACAACAAAACTAAAACTACTACAAGGAACCAAATTTCACTATGAAAGTATAGAAGTTGAAGCGTCGCTGCTAAACCCTTTTCTGAGAAAACCCCTAATAAAAAAAAATGGGGTTTGTGGTTAATTTTTTTCTGGCATTGGAGAAAAATTATAAAAAAAACAAAAACGAAACGAGTAAAAAAGAAAATAAAAAAGCTTACTTTCCGGAAAATCCTCAGTAATCGTGAAACGGAATCTAGGACACACGAAGTATTGTCGAATCTCGCAGGTTGTTTAATGTTTACACCGTTATCTCCAACGAAGTGTTTTCACGGATGAAAAAACATTAATGTTTTGTTGCTGAGAAAAATATGGAACAAATAATAGAATTTTATTTTTAATTTTTAAAATTTTATTTTTAATTTTTAAAATTTATTTTTCTGTGTATAAATTCAAAGTTTTGCCGAGTCGTTGGAATCTCATCCAAATTTCGCCGTGTGTTACGTCATAACTAGTAGGAAACCCGTGCTGTCGCACGGGTCTGGTCGGATATCATATTACATGTATCAGTATATCACTTGTAAATTTCCCTTATATAAATAAACCATATATATTTAGCCAAAATACTTTCCAAGTTTTAGTAAATGTTAATAAATGTTAAACACAATACACAACGGTAAAACAACGAAAGAGCTATTAATACATTCATTTTTTTATGTCTTTAAATAAAAACAATAAACATATTTGTTTGTATAAATATCATATGCTATCTTCTTGTATGATTGCAACCAGCCAACAACATGCATCATATACCTACATTATAAAATGTATAAAAAAATATATGAATAATGTAAAACTTTGAGGCATATAAATATTGTGTGTTTCATCTACAGATATAAGATAGAAAAGAAGAATAAGTTTACCATCTAACAAAGTGATTGAAAAACCTCCTTGTATACAACATTTGTAGTAGTGGAGCACGAAACATTCTCTTTGTCGTGTATTAAGATTTTAAGACCATTTTTCGTAGTAACTCTTAAAATTGCAACATAAAGTTGTCAGTGACTAAAAATGGGAGAAGGCAAAATTATACGTATCAATGACTAAATTATTAAATATGACATCATATTTTTCAGTTAGATAACATTAATATATTTATAACTTATAATCATTTATCAAAATTTAATTCATGTGTTTGGAATATCAAACATAATATAACTTATTTTGCAGTTCATAAATATTCATGTAATTTCAATCAATAATGATATTTCATAGATATATTCACATTTACCCGTCAATTAATTTTATAACTTCAAATATATAAAACAATAACAAAAGAAGTAGTTAAAAGATAAACATTAAAATGATTCGTCAATCACTGGTATCTCATAGATACGTTCACATCTACCCGTCAATTTAGATGAGTTAAGAAACCCCAGTTAAATCCAAATGAGTTAATTCTAAAAATTTATTAAACCTATTTGAGATATTAGCCCATTTTCCCAAACTTAAAATGTATAACAACCCCGTCAAATTAAACATAGTTAGAGAATAAAATGTATTAAACCTATTTGAGATATTAGCTCATTTTTTTCAAAACTAAAATATATGCAATCTCCCGTCAAATATTAAATGTTTCTACGTTTAATGTATACTTAAATGAATTAAAAATTAAACAAATAATAAAAATATGGATATGTTAATAGAGTAATTAGATCTTGAATATGTACAATTAACAAAAAATAGAAATTTAAAACCTATGTATGGTAAATAATATATATTTATTCTCATAAAGTTTTTTGTAATTGTAATCAAAAAATATTAAATAAAGAGAGGTAAGGAAAGTGTTAATTGATTGATAATTATGAAAGTGTCTTTTTTTATTTATGAATGTGATTGGTTGTGATAGACAAATAAAAAAGAAAAAATAAGGGAAAATAGAAAGAGAGAAGAAAATGGATAGTAGTGTTACTTTTGCTTTGTACAAGATATTAATGATATTTTACCATAATAAATCATCAAATTAATCTTTAATATTGTTCTTAATTAAAAAAATTATTTTTAAGTTTATTGAATAATTAATATATTTAGATATATAGTCCAAATACATTGATTTTTAATGAATCTAAAAAATAAATGTTTTCTTATTTAAAGACTAGAGGAAGTATTGATTTTTAACTTAGGCTTTCATAAATAAAAAAATGGACTCTGTACCTAAGTGAACAAATTAGATATTACCTATTAAATATGTTTAGGATTGACCAAAATAGTCTTACATTGTTTTTTTTTTAATCAAAAGAGCAAAATATTATACCAAAAAAAGAGAACCAGATACACAAGGGGGACCGAACCAAAACCCCTTAACGACAAAGCCTAAGCCTGGGGGTACCCGACTTGTCTAACAAGTACTCTTTAATAATATTTTGAGGAATTTGAGTGTACCAATTCGTAGCTTTAGACTGTAAACCATAACTCGTCAGATAATCCGCACAAAAATTGGCTTCACGATAGTTGTGGGTGATCCTAAAATCAATAGACATCGCATACTCCCAACAAAAGAGCCAACGAGACCGGAGTTTCCAAGGCACAGAGTAATGGTTTTTGAATGCATTAACCACGAAGCTACAGTCCGTTTCCAACCAAAAGAACCTATAATTATTCTGCTTGGCCTTCTCTAAGGCTATAATGGCTGCAGTGAACTCCGCCAATTCCGGACTTCCACAACCAATAAAGACACTGAAACTTAAAATGTGGACGGAGTTATGATCCCAAAAAATCCCACCACACGCAGCAACCCGCGGGTTACCATTCACAGCTTCGTCTATATTACACTTAACCCATCCTAATAGAGGAGGGATCCAAAGAACAGTTTTAGTATTCAAAGGGTTCCTAGCCTTTATGTTTATATCAAACTTCTTGAGCATCGAGAAGTCCACCATGGAAGAATTGGAAACTCTCTTAGTGTTATTGCCAGTAACTTTAGCCTGGGCCGAAATCATAGAAACACAAGAATGCCAAGTCACCAGTTTTTCTTCAAATCTTGAATTGTTCCTAGCTGTCCAGACATGGTAGAATACTCCCACAATGCAAGTATGAGCAACAGCCTTTGCTTGAGGAGCCCAGTTACAATTCAGCAGAGCCTTGCAGTCATTAATACCACAAACCTCCTTATTAATTCCAAGCCTGTTCACTAACCAGTTCCAAAGTCTTTTAGCAAGCTTACACTCGAAGAACAAGTGCAAGGCTGTTTCGCACGCAGTAGAGCAGAGAGAGCAAACATAAGGGAAGGCAAAACCACGGATCTTCATATTATCATCTGTTGGCAGTTTATTGTGAATATATCGCCATACAATCATGGAGTGTGCAGAAGGAGAGTCAAGGTCCCAAGGGAAATTCTTCCAAACCAAGCTGGGACTGGGATTAGTGATATAGTTGTAAGCCTCCTTGACCGAAAGGCAACCATTGGCACTCGAATTCCAAGCAAAAAGATCCACAGAGTTATCATCAGCAATGCTGAAACTCGAGACGGTGTTCAAGAGGCCTGGGAAGGCAGTTTGAATGTTGTTATGAATCCTCCAAGAACCATCCCACCAGTCCCTAACCTTAGAAGCGAGAGCAGAGTGGTATTGAAGAGGAATTTGATATTTAAGAGCAAGCACCTCGCCAGTCCAGTTATCGAGCCAGAAATTCACATTGCTGCCATTACCTAAGCTCCAAGTACAGTTATTATGGAAAATACCATAAGCTTCTTTTATACCATTCCATATGGAGGATTTAATAGCATATCTAATACACTTGCCATTTCTCTTCACTCTTCCATTAAGAAGAACAGACCAGCTTTGGTTTGTATTAAGAAACTTCCAGCACATATGCATGTTAGTAGCAGTATTGAAAGCCTTTAGAGAGATGATCCCCAAACCACCTTCATTTTGATGCCTACAGCAGATTTTCCAAGCTACAGTGACACATTTTTTCTTCTCTATACAGCCACTCCAAATGAAGTTCCTTAACCAGGACTCGATTCTCTTTATGATGCTTCCAGGCCAATTGTATATGGAGATGCTATGGACTTCCATGCTAAGAATGACAAATTTCACAAGTTGAGGTCTTCCAGCCATTGACAAAATTTTAGCTTTCCATGTTGCCAGCTTCAATCTAATGTTATCTGCAATTGGAAGAAAGAAACATGTCTTAGGTTTACCAATGAATATAGGCACACCAAGATATATGAAGGGAGGAGATGCCAGGGCAAAACCAATAAGACTAGCTAAATTCGCATGTCTAGCCTAAGACATTCCTCCAGCATATATCAAGGATTTAGCAAGATTGCAAATCTGTCCAGAGCAATTGCCGTATTCAAGAAGCAGATCAGCAATGGCCTTAATAGATTTACTATCACCTCTGCAAAAAATCATTATATCATCAGCAAAAAGAGTATGAGAAGGAACCAAAATAGATTTGTTAGCTTTTATAAGATTAATTTTATCATTCAAGACCAGGTTAGTTATGCCTCTACTGAGCACATCCTCAGCAAGACAAAAGAGCAAAGGAGACAATGGATCTCCTTGTCTAACGCCATTAGTACAGTTAAAATAACCAATTTGTTTGCCATTAAGCCCTATAGAGATATGGGCAGATCTGAGAATTGCTAAGATCCAGCCACAAAACACATAATTGAAGCCAAAACACTGTAAAATTTTTATGAGAAAGTCCCAGCTCAAGGTGTCGGAGGCCTTAGCAACATCAATTTTTAAGGCAACATTCCCACTGAATGCCTTGTTGTTGAGAGTATTTATAGCTTCTGAAGTAAGGCAGATACTATCCCTTATGCTTTTACCTGCCACAAACCCGTTTTGCTCAATAGAAATCAGGTTAGGAAGAATGGATCCAAGTCTATCAGCAAGAATTTTAGAAATGATTTTGAATTTAAAATTAGCTAGAGCAATTGGTCTATACTGCCCAAGGCTGCTAGCCTCCTTAATCTTAGGAACCAAGACTAAAGTGTTAGCATTGTAGTTGGGCATAATCCAGTGTTTTAGAATAGAGACTAATGATAGTTTATTATATATATATATATATATATATATATATATATATATATATATATATATATATATATATATATATATATATATATATATATATATATATATATATATATATATATATATATATATAGAGCATATCAAGTGAGAGTATTTTAAAATGAGAGATGAGAGTAGTAAATATTAACCATTGGATTCATCAAGAGAGAGAATGTTAATGCATTAATGTGACAATTAATTTATCTCTCTTGATGAATCCAATGGTTAATATTTGTTCCTCTCATCTCTCATTATAAAATGCTCTCACTTGATATGCTCCATATATATATATATATATATATATATATATATATATATATATATATATATATATATATATATATATATATATATATATATATATATATATATATATATATATATATATATATATATAAGGGGTTCTCACACCTAAAGTGAACAGTACCTCGTAGCTGCAGTGACGTAGACTTGAGGTCGATCGAAATATAAAATTGCAGGTCTTTTAGTTTTATGTTTTTGCCAGTTTGCGTGTATGTGTTATTGATTATTTGCGTATTTGTAATTTGTTCATTATTTTATCATTCACGTGTTTGTAATTCATTCGCTTTTGAACTGTATCATGTTCGCTTCAGCTATTTACCATTGTGCCCTAAGTCCCTTCGTTATTCAATAAATTAAAGTGTTGATCCATGATATTATTCCTTTTTTAGCCTAGCAAGTTGATTTTTGTCTTTTCATCAGGCGTTGCTTGAATCACAAGTTAGAACTGTCGAAGATATTATTAGAATTGCTAATTAATTATTTTATTCGGTTAGTTATTAGATTTAATTATTTTATTATGTTAATTATTAGATATGATCAGTTTTAATTAGATAGTATCTAGCTAATTAAGTTGTTGCTAATTTTATGCATCTATTTATGTAAAGTTGTTATACTGTAAACACTATTTATATAAGCCATATTCAGCAGGAATAAACAATTCATTCGGAATAATTCTTTTCGACTTTATGGTATCAGAGCCTCGTTTCAGATCCGATGGGCCACCTTCTATGGTTTCCGCTATCAGGCCATCCACCATTTATTTCCACGCTTCAGTTGTCTAGTCTTGGGCGTGAGGGGGTGTGTTAAGAGTCCCACATCGGACAATATATGGCATGAACATGTCCTTATAAGTGGGGGCAATCCTTACCCTACAAGCCGGTTTTGTAAGAATGAGTTAGGCCAAACCACATTTCTTCATATGGTATTAGATCCTAAATGGCCAAACCATCTGATGATGATACCTCTGGTATCAATTCTATGAGTTTTACTCGCTTACTCACCCTAAACAATGAGTCCTTCTAAAACATATCCATCACTTCTCACAAGTTGAATGGAAATAATTTCTTACAGTGGTCACAATCTGTGAAATTGTTTATTCGTGGCCGTGGAAAATTCGACTTTCTCTCAGGTACTACTACGAAACCTTCCAAGGAAGATGAATCTGAAAGATGGGAGGCAGAAAACTCGATGATTATGTCTTGGCTCATAAATTCCATGGATCCAAGTATAGGGAGGACTTATCTCTTCCAACCTACTGCTCATGACATTTGGAATGCTGTGAACGAGACTATTCTGATCTCGGGAACACAGGACAATGGTTTGAGCTAAAAACTCAGTTTTGGAGGCCAAAACAAGGAGAGAAAACTGTCACTCAATACTACACCGACCTCAAGACCTTGTGGCAAAAGGTTGGCATGTTCAGCGACTACGAATGGAGATGTGATAAGGATAAGACTCTATTCCAGAAGATGGTGGAAAAAGAACGCGTCTTTGAATTCCTTGTCGGCCTTAATAAGGAATTGGATGAAGTCAGAGGGTGCATTCTTGGTCGTGATCCACTACCGAGCACCAGAGAAGTTTTCTCCAAAGTCAGACGAGAGGAAATCCGGCGGACAGTCATGCTTGGAGGCTAATCAACAGCCCCCACCGAGTCCTCTGCCTTGTTCTCGGGACAGCCACCACATCGCAACGATCGTCGGAATGACAGAGATCGGCCGATATGCGAGCACTGTAATAAGTCGGGACACACTAAAGCCAAGTGTTGGAAGCTACACGGGAAGCCATCTGAGAACCCTTCAGCCAATCGGAATCTCGTGATGCAAAGGGATTCCATGCCTCATCTGAAGATGCTTCTGAAGAGCCGAAACCTGCCTCAGAACCGTCTGCCTTCAGCAAAGAACAACTAGAGAAATTGTATCAACTTATGAGTTCTCATTCCATATCCAACACCTCTAACCCATCATCTTATATTGCCTCTTCATCATTAGCCTAGAAAGGTACATATCCTACATCTTTCACAGTCGGTTCTAAATCAAACCCTTGGATCATAGATTCAGGGGCAACATATCACATGACCGGTAGTTCATCCATATTCTCATTCCTATATCTAGTAATCTGAAAGTAAAAATTATTGATGGTTCCCTAACCTCTATTGCTGGAAAAGGCTCTATCATTATTTCTCCATCTCTCACATTACTAAATGTCCTACATGTCCTGAAACTCTCTTGCAATCTCATCCCTGTTAGTCGTATTATTCATGATTGCAAATGCATTGCTACAATAACATTTGCTGGATTTGAATTTCAGGACCCTTGTTCGGGGAAGATGATTGGCAATGCTAAGGAGGTTGATGGACTGTATCACCTGGTCACGGAAAATCCTTCAGATAAACAAGTTTAGAAACCAAGATGCTTTAGTACCTTGTCTTTTGAGAATGAAATAATGTTGTGGCATTATAGATTAGGTCATCCTAGTTTTAATTACTTGAAATATTTATTTCCCAATCTTTTCAAAAATAAATATGGTTTTTCTTTTTGGCAAAACATCATAGATCTGTTTATCCATCTTCAAAGTACATGCCATCAAAACCTTTCTCTCTTGTGCATATTGATATTTGGGGTCCTTCACAAGTAAAAACAGCCTCAGGATCTAGATGGTTCATCACATTCATTGATGATCGCACTAGAGTCACATGGATTTATCTACTAAAATAAAAATTTGAGGCAGCAAGTGTTTCCAAAAAATTTCACACACAAATCAATACTCTATTTCAGAAAAATATTCAAGTCCTTAGAACCGATAATGGTCGAGAATATTTTAATGCTATCTTAGGTGATTTTTTGAAACAAAAAGGAATAATTCATCACAGTTCTTGCGTTGATACTCCCCAACAAAATGGAGTAGCTGAAAGAAAAAATAGGCATTTAAGAGGTGGCTATGGCTTTACTGTTTGCTATGAATGTTCCTAATCGTTTTTGGAATGAAGCACTCGTAACAGTGTCTTATTTGATAAATTGAATGCCTACAAGAGTTCTTAATTATATCACTCCTTTGCAAGCTCTAAAGAATATGTTTCCTGAAAATAGATCTTTCACTGATTTAACACCTAAATTTTTTGGTTGCATTGCTTTTGTTCATATACACGGCCAAAATAGAGGAACACTTGATCCCCGGGAACATAAATGTATTTTTCTAGGATATTCACTAACGCAAAAAGGGTATAAATGTTTTGATCCTAAATCTGGAAAGTATTATGTGAGTATGGATGTCACCTTTTTTAAAAAACAACCTTTTTTGACAAAAACTCTCTTTCGGGGAAGAATGACTCTGAAATGAATTTTTGCGAACAAATATCTTTGCCAAAATCGGTTGTGAATAACTTGGAACCACCTAGTGAACTTTGTGTTTATTCTAGAAGGTGGACTCGACCAAGTAATGTTCCACCGGCCCCCGAGGTGTGCCAACCATCGGACTCAACTATGGTCCAAGGTAGAACTCCTCTTTCCCCTATTTCTATTCCAAATTTAGAGCCTTCTACAGAGTTCTTTGAACCTATAGCCTTGCGCAAAGGTGTCAGATAATGTACTACAAAACATCCAATATCCAATTTTGTATCTTATCATAAACTCTCACCAGATTTTAAAGCTTTTTCAACCAGGATTATGGATGATGAACTAGCTAAGTTGATACATGAAGCTCTAGAGGTTCCGAGATGGAAAGATGCGGTTTTTGAGAAGTTAAAGGCCTTGAAGAAGGGTGACACGTGGGATCTAACCCATTTACCTGAGGGGAAACGATCTGTAGGCAGCAAGTGGGTGTTCTCCATCAGATACCATGCAGATGGCTCGGTCGAGAGATACAAAGCAAGACTCGTAGCACGAGGCTTCACTCACACATACGACCTTGACTATGCAGAGACCTTTGCTCCTGTGGCCAAACTAAACACTGTACGTGTCTTACTTTCACTAGCCGCCAATTTGGATTGGCCTCTCAGACAGTTTGATGTGAAGAATGCATTCCTAAACGGCGAGCTAGAGGAAGAAGTGTTTATGGAAGTTCCTCCAGGATTTGATGAATTGAAGAAGAATGGCAAGGTTTGTAAGCTAAAGAAATCCATATATGGATTGAAACAATCTCCAAGATCCTGGTTCGAGAGATTCACGAGAGATGTGAAACAACATGGTTACACTCAAGAACAGTCCGTTCATACTATGTTCTACAAACACAATAATGGTAAAATTGCTATTCTAATTGTGTATGTATATAACATTATTATGACAGGAGATGACACAGTAGAGTTGAAGTCGCTGAAGAACTTCTTGTCCAACCAGTTTGAGGTCAAGGATCTAGGACAAATCAAATATTTCCTTGGAATGGAGGTGGCTAGATCCTCAAAAGGTATAGTTATCTCGCAAAGGAAATATGCCCTCGATCTCTTGAGAGAGACTGGTTTACTAGGATGTAAACCAATGGCAACTCCTGTTGATCCGAATTAAAAACTCGAAAAATAAGATGGTGTTGAGCCTTTGGATAAGAATCAGTATCAGAAGTTGGTGGGGAAGCTGATTTATTTGGCTCATATGAGACCAGATATTGCATTTGCTGTGAGCTTGGTGAGTCAGTTTATGCATTGTCCCTCAGAGAAGCACTCCAAGGCTGTTTACAGAATTTTGCATTACTTAAAAGGAAGTCTGAGTAAAGGAATCATGTTTTCAAAGAATGGAAGTCGAAGAATGGAGATCTTCACTGATGCTGATTGGGGCGGAAAAGAAGATCTACCACCGATTATTGCTCCTTTGTCTAGGGAAACTTAGTTATATAGAGGAGCAAGAAGCAACCAATTGTCTCTAGAAGTAGTGCAAAGGCCGATTTCAGAGCCATGGCGCAAGGAGTATGTGAGTTTTTATGTCTTTGAAGGATCTTGGAGGAGCTAAAGGTTGAAGGAGATAAACCGATAAAGTTGTATTGCGATAACAAATCAACAATCAGTATTGCTCAAAATCCTGTACAGTATGACAAGACTAAACATGTTGAAATAGATCGACATTTCATCAAGGAGAGACTGGAAAATGGTGATATTTGCATACCATTTGTTCCATCATCGGAGCAGCTCGCCGATGTTCTCACCAAGGGACTGTTTACTACGATGTTCGAAGGATTTCTAGCCAAGCTGGGAATGATCGATATCTATTCTCCAGCTTTAGGGGGTGTCGAAGATATTATTAGGATTGATAATTAATTATTTTATTTTGTTAGTTATTAGATTTAATAATTTTATTCTGTTAGTTATTAGATAGGATCAGTTTTAGTTAGATAGTATCTAGCTAATTAAGTTGTTGCTAATTTTATGCATCTATTTATGTAAAGTTGTTATACTGTAAACACTATTTATATGAGCCATATTCAACAGAAGTAAACAATTCATTCGGAACAATTCTTTCCGACTTTAAGAACACTTGAATCAAGGTTTTAAGTTGCTTCGAATCATGTACATTGTTTAATTCGAATCATACAATTTCTCAAAGTTGGAATTCAGCTCTGTGTGATTTGATTTCAATCATAAATTTAACTTGACTTTAATCCAAGCTTTCTTTGAAAGGAAGAATTTGGCTCTGCCAGGTTCGATTCGAATCATGGATACATCGTGACTCGAATCACAACACGGTTTGCTTTTGACTTGAGTCATGGGTTTGAATAATGATTCAAATCATAGCCTTAAAAATCCAAATTTTCACCTTAGATTTAAATAGTTGTTTCTTGGATTCAAAATAATGACGACTCTCATTATGATTCTTTTTCATGATGAGAGTTTTGGTGAAACCCTTAAGGCAAAAATGTCAATTTTTCTTTTCTTCTCTAGTGTGTCTATTCCTAGCATCTTTGAATATTTCTCTCGTTTGAAGAATAACTTCTTGAGCATTAATTCATGTCAAATTGCATCTCCTTTTTTTGTTACACCTTGTGTGTGTAATTTGCTGTTGAAAGAAACCAGAGAAATAGAATTGATCAATCTTATAGTGATTCAATTTTGGTCAAGCTCGTGATAACCATCAAGAATCAATACCCATTTAACCCACAAATTTGAGAGAACCTTTATGTGTTCTTTATTCACCTACATCTAACTCCTTGTTGATATCTCGCGAATTTTAAAGTGTTTGTGTGAGATTTCTTTAGCACTTTCATCATCTTCAATCCTAGTCTTTATCCATTGTGTGGGCATTCACCTTTACAGATTGAGTCTTTGAGGGTGACTAGTGGTACATTAGGGTATATAATGTTTTTGTGTGAAGTTTGATGTTTGTAATGGGTGCAGGAATCATTTCTTGAATGTGGTTTGGACGTTGTATTATCTATCACGAGGAGAGTTTCACTATACTCGATGGAAGACTTTGGCGAAGTCGAGTACACCACTTCCTCACACTACTTTTGTTGCTTAGATGGTCTTCCAACTTTACCTTTACTTGTCCCCTTACCTTTACCCTTTCCTTTCCCTTTACCTTTCCCATTACCTTTACCTTTACATTTACCTTTTTTCTTCCCTTTTCAGTCCTTTGTTCCTCAAACACATCATTTTCAGAAACCTCATTTTCAGCAACTGCCATGTCTTCATTCTTACCCACATCATCATCATCATCAAAATCTTCAAAATTTATCACCAATGCACTATCTTCACTGCCACCATCTAGTCCCTCTTCAATTATTATGGACCCGTCTTCCAAATCCATTTTATTCCCACCACCATCTAATCCCTCCTGTTCAATAGAGTTATAACTCGGTCTCTCATTAACCATATTGGCCTCCTCGCATAGTCCTTCATCTTCCTTTATGTTACAATTCAGTACCTCATCAACCAATGTGGTCCCCTAATCAGGTTCAACTTCAGTGGTCCCCTTGTCATTAGTGTCTCCTTCTTCCACGTCAGGTTCAACTTCAATGGTCCCCTTATCCATAATGTCTCCTTCATCCACATTAGGTTCAACTTCAATTTAAGTGCACCCATTTCAACAATGTCCCCTTCATCCATAACATGTTCAACTTCAGTGGTCCCCTTATCCACAGTGCCTCCTTCATACAAAACATTCTCAACTCCAGTGGTCCCGTCTTCATTATTCTTTCCTAATTTAGTCCTAGTGGCATCATTATTCTCAATTTTTTGATTTTTTTTACTTTCGCATTCTGGTTTCTAGAGAAATGGGCCATAGTAATTCAGAACTTGTGCCGAGAGGTATAGGCACTGACCAAACATTATTCCTTCCTAAAAATCGAATCCTGTATTTTCTGGATTACGTCCTTAGCAGGAACTCCTTTACTACTGGAGCTCAAGTGTTTGGTTATCAATTTTTGATTTTGATATCATCAATCTAAGATATTTTCTGTTATCATTATTTGTTTGTTTCTTTACAAACTTTACGAAAAAGCAAAAAATTATTAAACGTACCAACCAAAGAAATATAGACAGCTCAAAAAAAAAGAAAAAGAAATATAGACAGCGACATACCAACGGTCATGCGACTTATGTTTCTTAACATTTCATATTTGCATTGTTGACATTAAATGACAAGTTGTTAGGTTTAGGTTTGAAAAATAAGAGATTATTTGGATCGAAATGGCAGAGGTTATTAAATGGAGCAGCAGTTGCATATCCTTAAATTTTCTAAATCCATTTAAGAAGGTTCATTTATAGAATTAAGTTTACTATATTCAAACATTTTTTTTTTAATAGAATGCATATTAAGTGAAATCTTAGACTTGTGGAGTGGTATGAAATAAAGTAACATTTTATTAATTAAATTATTTAAAATTGAATAGACCATAGCATAACTTCATAATTTATTGATTTAGACAACATAACGAATTTGTCTTCTTTTGTTTTAAAATTGTCAAATGATAGAATTCATAGTTCAGTACTGATTCTAAACATAGTGTTTGAGAAAAATTGAATACAATTCTCACTAAAATTTTATTACTTCTATCGCATCATTAGCAACCAATCGCATGTAAACAATTCACATGCCACCACCACTAATTTCTTTGTCCTTACCATGGCCCTCCTCTTGAACTCATCACAAATTTTCCCAACAATCATAGAACTAAAGAACGTGGAAAATGAGAAGGATGGGCCAAGAGAGGGGTAAATGGCTATTCTAGAATTAAGATTACGAGTGGGGGTAGTTTGGAGAGAAAAATAAGTAAAAGTGGAAAGAGTGTATAAGAAGAAAGAAAGGGTGCAAAAAGGAGTCCGTTGGTAGATTTATAACTGGGCCTTATAAAAATTTTCTTTACTTCTAAAAATTTTTATTCTAAATTTTTCTTTGATTTTTTATTTTTTGAATCAAGAAAAAAATATTAATTCAAAAAAATAAGGAATACAAGGTGATCATGATGATCCAACCTACCAAAAAGACTAAAGATAACTTGCAAATCCTACAACAACATCATCATCCCAACTATATGAATTCAAAGTTTTTCACTATGCCTCCGATATACAATGTTTTCTATTATATTTCTCTCTATATTTTTGTTATCTACAACCTGTCCAAAACTAAAATGGTTTCTATCTTGCCATATGCTATAAACTGTTTCAGCAACTGCCATCTTCATAATTGCAGCTTTCCACCCTTTACCTTTAATGTTCCTAATGAGCCAAATAAGCTCCTCATCCCACTCTTTCGGATCATGCACTATATCCATCCAATTAAGGACATTTTTCTAGATAGCATTTGAAATTCTGCAGTTAAAGAATAAATGCTTAATGGATTCCTCTGCATTCAAACATAGACTACACTGGCTGTCTTAAAGCATACCAAACCGTTTTAATCTATCCTTTGTAGCTAGCTTGCTATGGCATGCTAGCCAAAGGTAAAGTCTGGCTCTAGGCCCGGCTCTGTTACACCTTAGCAGGTTTCTCCTAGGAACCTTTTTATTGTCATCATTTAGAACTGCATACATAGCTTTTATTGGAAATTTCTGTTGATTCAAGGCCAAGCCCCACTGAATGTTAGAACAAGATTGGGATCTATGTTCAAAATCTGGTTTTGATGATAACAAGCATATATTTTGTGAGTAACAATTTTATTACTAATAGTTTCATTAAGCGTGCAGATGTTCCTACAAGACTCATTCAACATGCAGGATAACAAGATTGGGATCTATGTTCAGAATCTGGTTTTGATGATAACAAGCATATATTTTGATATGAAACAAGCATGATAATTATATTAGAATTCTACCAGGTCCAAAAGTTCAGAGAAGGTCCAAAAGATAGATCAGAAGTTCTGAAGAACTTAGCTTCAGCACATCAATTACATCTATAAGCCAAACACAGTGATCGATAAAAACAATAATGATAAAGTCACATGTGAATCTTGGAACCACGCGGAAGTAGATACAAGCTCAACTTACAAGTTATCTCTATACTCAAGATAAGATATGCCTTGAAAGCATCTCCTTGTAGTACACGTGAAAGCTCAACTTACAATTTATCTCTATACTCAAGATAAGATATGATGTGAAAGCATCTCCTTGCAGTACACGTGTTACAATACATTTATTGAAACATTCAAAATGTTCCAACGGTACTATTCAATTTCCTATAAAAGAACAAGAGCTTAAAATCAAGTGTGTGGAATGCATGCATAATTGCACCAAGTTACACTAACGAAATCCACGAATACAGAGAGAAGAAAAAGAAAGTAAGAGTGTTTTTTAAGTACTACAACATGTCCATATAAAGAAAACCAAGTGAAGAAAATAAGATTCTGCATGTTATGCAGTATGCTCCAATGGAGAAGTGAAAGTTAGAAATATATCTGAAAGAAATCCACAAATACATGATCAATAGATTAAATCCTCACATTAGATGGCTAAAGAAACTAAATACTCTGAGTTGTTGCTATACAGTGTTGTATGTTTGCTTAAGTTCATTAATGTGCTTTTAGCTTGACAAGCTCCATGATCAGTATCAAAAGTGAAAAGGAAAATCATCACACAAGAAGCAATTCAAAACAAGAGCTGTTGCTCTTAATCTGCTTTCAGAGAAATGAAGACGAAGATCAAATTGAAGAAGCACTCAATACAAAGAGCTAATGTTCATACTCTGCTTATCAACAAAGAAATGAAGATCTCGTTCTAAAGATGAAGACTACAAGACTACAAGATAATTCTTGTAAGAATACATATGACACAAGAGTTTTTACTTATATTGTGTTATGTTATCTCTTAAGAATCTTCTAATCATTTGTTTAGACACCAGAAGATATTACTTGTCAGTGTGTCAAAACAATATGTAGCTAGATAACTAGAAAATCTTCTTGATGAGAAGCATTAAATTGTAACCAAACTTAATGTCGATTATTCCTTAAGTGACCAAGAAAAGGTCAGAAGCTTGAGATGACAATGACTGTGGTCATTGTGGAAATCCTCTTAGAAGACCAAGTGAAGGTCAGAAGTTCAAAGGGGTCAATGAATGTTATATCTGTGAATCAGATCATTGAACAGTTCATTGGAGTAAGTCACGAGCAGTTGGCTTGTGCAAGGTTGTTAGTCACCAGCAGTTGGCTCGTGCATTGTATTATTAGTCACACCTATTGGTTGTGCAGTTGTAATCAAGATTGATTATAGTGGATTAAGTCCTCTATAGAAAGAGGATAAATCACTTGAGGAGGGTAGATTGGAGATAGCCTTGTTGAGAAGGTGAACCAGGATAAAAATGAACGTGTCTTTTACTTTCTGAACTTTCGTTTAGCCCAGAACTTCCACGCAGTCCCTATTCAGAATGATGCTTAACAAAGTCAGAAGTTCTGAGAAAGAAAAGAAACTAAATGAATGTATATCTCATTGGTTATACATTGTTATGCTTCCGCAATATTATCTAAAGTATATCCAAAATGATGAGATATTAGAAGAAAAAGAGTTAAATGAAAGGGAAATAAATATTGAAGAACACAATTCAAACCCCTCTTTCTTGTGTTTTTCTCCACCTTCACTGAGTATGCACTCTGCCAATATTCTCCCTTTGGTTCATGATACTCTTCACAATCCAAGAACTATTATTGCTAAGATCCACCTCCATCACATCAGCCCCTTTGAAGTAATATATGTGGATCCATTCCACCCACAAATTATATGTTTTCCTACACAAATTCCAGAGACATTTCAGCATGGCCATACTATTCTAAACATTCAGGTCAACAATGCTTAGCCCTCCTTGCCTCCTATAGCTAAAGACTTTTTTCCAAGCAACTGGACTCTTCCTGCTAACCTCATGATTACCTGTTCATATAAATGTTTTGCATATGTCATCTATCTTCTTAATAAAAAACTTGGGGATTGTAAAGCACTGCATCCAATATTGGGTAATAGCACATGATATGCTTTTGACCAATTGGATTCTACATGCATAGCCAAGGAGTTTCATGGTTCAATGCTTGACCAATGGAATATAATGGTTAATGGTAAGCTTCTTACTTGTAAGAGGCACACCTAAGTATTTAACTGGTAGAGATCCTTCTTCGAAAGTATTGACCCTCCTCAACTGATCCTTAGTACTATTGTTCATCCCTCCAAAGTACATCCTGCACTTGGTTGGGCTAACAGTGAGACCTGTAGAATTATTAAAAAATTTAAAAGCCACAATCATCATCTCAACATATGAATGATCACCTCTACAAATTAACAAACCATCATCCGCAAAAATGAGATTGGTGAGAGACATCTATTCATATTTTGCATGATGATTAAAATTTGGATACCTCTGCATCTTGACCATATATTTGTTCATATATTCCATTATGATGACAAAAATCAAGAGGGATATGTGATCCCCTTGCCTTATCCCTCTCTTAGCCTGCAACAAATTAGAATATTCCCCATTTAAATTAGACCTATAAGAAACGGTAGTGATTACAGTCATGATCCATATGATGAATTGCTTAGGGATGCCTATTTCCTTCAAAATGCATTCCATTGCACCCCCAATCAACCATGTCATAAGCCTTCTGGAGGTCCAGTTGCATCATACATCTAGGCGTGCCTCCCTTTATATCATAACCTTTAAGAATCTCATAAGCCAATAATATGTGGTTGTGTACATTTTGGCCAAGAACAACTACTACTTTACAAGGACTTATAACACTTTGCAGGACCTTACCCAACCTAGCAGTCATGATTTTGGACAAAACCTTGAAAAAAGTAGCGCACCCATCAATTGGCCTGTAATCTTTTACATGCTTTACAACTTAACTCTTTAGAATCAGAGTAATCAATGTGCTATTAAAAGCTTTGTAGATTCTACCCGTGTCAAAGAATTCTATAATGGCAAATTTCACATCTTCTTTAATGATATGCCAACTAGCTTTGAAAAACCTTGCTCCATATCCATCAATACCTGGAGCTTTCAAGTTTCCAATACATTTGAGGGCTATAGAAATTTCTTGCTCAGTTACTTTACTCACAAGAAATTCTCTTTGCTCCACATTGAAGTTGATTCCCATTCTCATGGCTTCTATGTTAATATGTTTCAAATTAGTATCATATTTACCCATAAGGTTACCATAAAAGTCCATCACCACCTTTACAATATCACTATGGGATTGAATGATAGTTCCATCCGTTTTGTGAAGCACTTTCATACTTCGGTTGTTCAGTTTGGTTTTGATGGTAGCAAAGAAGAAAGAGTTGTTATCATCTCCCTTCCTTAGCTAGTCAATCTTAGCCTTCTTCATTAGCATTCTCTCATCTATCTCATTATACTTATTGACTTGCTTAGTAAGATGCTTCAATCACTCAATTTGTTGGGGATCCGTTCTATTTGATATAAGCTCATATTGAGCTATACTGAGATCCTTTCTAGCTTTCACTAGGTTCTCTTTCAAATTAGACAAGGGCTTGCTAAACAGCCTAAGTATAGGCTGCAATCTTTTAAGTTTATTCCACAACAGATACATTGGACTTCCCCTAATAGGCTGCATCTAGCTACTCCTGACCACAAATTCATAACCATCAATATCCGCTAAGCAATTACTAAACTTGAAATGACTTTTATCTTTTTTTATCTTTTATCTTTCCCGCCACACACAGTAAAGCATGATCCGAAACATTGGGAGGAAGAATACTCAAGGTGGCATCCAATTTGTCTTTAAACCAATCCTTATTGCCCAATACCTTATTAATTCTTGAGTATATTATGCCGACCATATGTCTATTTGACCAGGTGAAGTAGTCACTGTTAGAACAAGATTTGTTCTGATCAATATTCTTAGTTTTGATGATAACAAGGATATGAATTTTGTGTGAGATAATGTGGTACTCTAATACATTGCAATTTCCCTTTCAGGAAATATATAAAGAGTATGCACAAATCAGCGCTCAGAAGCTTTGTCTCAGAAGGTTCAGCATGCAACATCAGAACATGGTCTGGCAAGACATCAGAAGATGGTCAAGGCAGAATCAGAACATGGGTCTATGAAAGCATCAGAAGAACTTGAGGTCAGAAGCAGAAGCACTGAAGTTCTGATGGTATCACGCTCAGAAGCACTTCAAGGTCAGAAGACAAGAAGATGCTATGCACCAAGCTGTTTGACTCTGATGATATTCAAATATTATATTCACAAACATCAGATCAGAAGAAAGTATAAGTGGCAGGCTACGCTGACTGACAAAAGGAACGTTGGAAGCTATTAAAGGCAACGTCAGTAGACACAGCGTGAACAAGGCTCGAGGTAGTTGACAAAAGCGTGAAACATTAAATGCAAAGCTGTACGGAACACGCAAAGCATTAAATGCGCCCAACGGTCATCTTCTCAAACGCCTATTTAAATGAAGTTCTGATGAGAAGCAAGGTTGACGATTTCGCCAACAATTAACTTGCTGAAACGCTGTTCAAATTAAAAGCTCAGAAACTTCATCTTCATCAAAGCTCACTACATTGCTGTTGTAATATATTTGTGAGATTAAGCTTAAACATTAAGAGAAATATCACTGTTGTGATTATAGCTTTTAAGAAGCATTGTAAAACTCTTAGTTGATTACATTAATTTGTAAGTAACTAGAGTGATCAAGTGTTGATCAGGATACTCTAGGAAGTCTTAGCTTGTGTCTAAGCAGTTGTAATTAGAGTGATCACGTGGTGGTCAGGATACTCTAAGAAAGTCTTAGCTTGTGTCTAAGCATTTGTTCCTGGAGTGATCAGGTTGTGATCAGGATACTCTAGAAGACTTAGTCGCGGACTAAGTGGAAAACCATTGTAATCTGTTGCGATTAGTGGATTAAATCCTCAGGTGAGGTAAATCACTCCGTGGGGGTGGACTGGAGTAGTTTAGTTAACAACGAACCAGGATAAAAATAACTGTGCAATTTATTTTTATCGTTCAAGTTTTTAAGACTACACTTATTCAAACCCCCCCTTTCTAGGTGTTTTTCTATCCTTCAATTGGCATCAGAGCGCCGGTTCTAAGGTGCAAGCACTTAACCGTGTTTAGAAAAGATTCAGGAAGAGAAAAACGCTTCAGTAAAAGATGGCTGGTGAAATTCCAACAAATCCAGCTGCATCTACATCTGGCTCTGCTGAGCAATACAATGGTAACAATGGTTATACTAGACCACCAGTATTTGATGGTGAAAACTTTGAATACTGGAAAGATAAACTGGAAAGTTACTTTCTTGGTCTAGATGCTGATCTATGGGATCTTCTGTTGGATGGTTACAAACATCCTGTTAAAGCTACTGGTGTAAGGCTCACGAGAAGTGAAATGACTGATGATCAAAAGAAAGATTTCAAGAATCATCATAAATGTAGGACTGTTTTGCTGAATGCTATCTCTCATGCTGAGTATGAGAAGATATCTAACAGGGAAACTGCCCATGATATATATGAGTCATTGAAAATGACCCATGAGGGAAATGCTCAAGTCAAGGAGACTAAAGCTCTTGCTCTGATCCAGAAATATGAAGCCTTCAAGATGGAGGATGATGAAGATATTGAGAAGATGTTCTCAAGATTTCAAACTCTAACTGCTGGATTGAGAGTTCTGGATAAAGGCTACACCAAGGCTGATCATGTAAAGAAGATTATCAGAAGCTTACCCAGAAGATGGGGCCCAATGGTGACTGCATTCAAGATTGCGAAGAATCTGAATGAAGTTTCTTTGGAAGAGCTGATCAGTGCCCTGAGGAGTCATGAAATAGAGCTGGACGCAAACGAGCCTCAGAAGAAAGGTAAGTCTATTGCATTAAAATCTAATGTTAAAAAATGCACTAACGCTTTTCAGGCTAGAGAAGAAGATCCTGAAGAATCAGAATCTGAAGAAGAAGATGAACTGTCCATGATCTCCAGAAGGGTAAACCAACTCTGGAAGAGCAAGCAAAAGAAGTTCAGAGGCTTCAGAAGTTCAAAGAAATTTGAACGAGGAGAATCTTCTGGTGACAGAAGATCTGACAAGAAGAAGGCTGTCTGCTATGAGTGCAATGAGCCTGGACATTACAAGAATGAGTGTCCGAAACTTCAGAAGGAGAATCCCAAGAAGAAGTTTCATAAGAAGAAAGGTCTTATGGCAACATGGGATGATTCTGAATCAGAATCAGACTCTGAAGGAGAGCAGGCAAACTTTGCGCTGATGGCGACAGAAGATGATGGATCAGAATCTACATCAGAATCAGATTCTGAAGAGGTATTTTCTGAACTATCTAGAGAAGAGTTAGTTTCCAGTCTAACAGAGCTTCTTGAATTAAAAGCTCATCTTAGTATCAAATACAAAAAGCTGAAAAAGCAATTTGAATTTGAAACTAAGAAGCTTGAGTTGGAAAATTCTGAATTAAAAGAAAAAGTTTTAAAATTATGCAATAATGTTGGATCTCCTTCTGATTCAGAAAAATCCACTCCCAGTCTGAATCATATTCTGAAAGAATATGATTTAAGTTTCAGGAAGTTCTTATCTAGAAGTATTGGCAGAAGTCAGCTAGCTTCTATGATATATGCTGTGTCTGGGAACAAGAGAGTTGGCATTGGTTATGAGGGTGAAATCCCATACAAGCTTGAATCTGTGGATGATATGAAAATATCATACAAGCCTCTGTATAACCAATTTAAATTTGGCCACTCCCATGATATTAAGCACACATCACATGCACAAAGTTTTCACATAACACACACCAAGAAGCATGTGACACAACCTAAGAAATATCATGGAACTCAGAATAAGAAGTATCATACTGTTCCTCCTGTTAAATATTTTGCTAAACCCAAGTTCAATCAGAACTTGAGGAGAACTAACAAGAAAGGACCCAAGAAAATGTGGGTACCTAAGGAAAAGATTATTCCTATTGCAGATATCCTTGGCGGCAAAGAGGACAGAAAGCAAAATGTCATGGTACCTGGACTCTGGGTGCTCGCGACACATGACGGGAAGAAGGTCTACATTCCAAGACCTGGTGCTTAAACCAGGTGGAGAAGTCAAGTTTGGAGGAGATCAGAAGGGCAAAATCATTGGCTCTGGAACCATAAGTCTTGGTAACTCTCCTTCCATAACTAATGTACTTCTTGTAGAAGGATTAACGCATAACTTATTGTCCATAAGTCAATTAAGTGACAATGGTTATGATATAATCTTCAATCAAAAGTCTTGCAAGACTGTAAGTCAGAAGGATGGCTCAATCCTATTTACAGGCAAGAGGAAGAACAACATTTATAAGATTGATCTTTCTGATCTTGAGAAGCAGAAGGTGACTTGTCTTATGTCTGTTTCTGAAGAGCAATGGGTCTGGCACAGAAGATTAGGACATGCTAGTTTGAGAAAGATTTCTCAGATTAACAAACTAAATCTGGTCAGGGGACTCCCAAATCTGAAATTCAAATCAAATGCTCTTTGTGAAGCATGTCAGAAGGGCAAGTTCTCCAGACCTGCATTCAAGTCTAAGAATGTTGTTTCTACCTCAAGGCCGTTAGAACTCTTGCACATTGATCTGTTTGGCCCAGTCAAAGCAGCATCTGTCAGAGGGAAGAAATATGGATTAGTCATCGTTGATGATTATAGCCGCTGGACATGGGTAAAGTTCTTGAAACACAAGGATGAGTCTCATTCAGTGTTCTTTGAATTCTGCACTCAGATTCAATCTGAGAAAGAGTGTAAAATCATAAAGGTCAGAAGTGATCATGGTGGCGAATTTGAGAACAGATTCTTTGAGGAGTTCTTCAAAGAAAATGGTATTGCCCATGATTTCTCTTGCCCTAGAACTCCACAGCAAAATGGAGTTGTAGAGCGAAAGAATAGGACTCTACAAGAAATGGCCAGAACCATGATCAATGAAACCAATATGGCTAAGCATTTCTGGGCAGAAGCAATAAACACTGCATGCTATATTCAGAATAGAATCTCTATCAGACCTATTCTAAATAAGACTCCTTATGAATTGTGGAAGAACAGAACGCCCAACATTTCATATTTCCATCCTTTTGGATGTGTATGTTTTATTCTGAATACTAAAGATCATCTTGGTAAGTTTGATTCCAAAGCACAAAAATGTTTCCTTCTTGGATATTCTGAATGCTCTAAAGGCTACAGAGTATACAATACTGAAACATTGATTGCAGAAGAATCAATCAATATCAGGTTTGATGATAAGCTTGGTCTTGAAAAACCAAAGCAGTTTGAGAATTTTGCAGATTTTGATATTGATATATCAGAAGCAGTAGAACCAAGAAGCAAAGCTGCAGAAGCTGGCAGCAATGGATCAGAAGATCAAGTTGCTGCATCTTTAGAGAATCTCAGGATTTCTGAAGAACCAACTATCAGAAGATCACCTAGACTTGCTTTAGCTCATTCAGAAGATGTGATCCTTGGAAAGAAAGATGATCCCATCAGAACAAGGGCATTCCTTAAGAACAATGCAGAATGTCAATTAGGTCTTGTTTCTTTAATCGAGCCAACTTCTGTTGATCAAGCTCTAGAAGATCCAGACTGGATAATTGCCATGCAAGAAGAACTAAATCAGTTTACAAGGAATGATGTATGGGACTTGGTTCCTAGACCAAAAGGATTCAACATCATCGGTACTAAGTGGGTTTTCAGAAACAAACTAAGTGAGAAAGGTGAAGTGGTAAGAAACAAAGCCAGACTGGTTGCTCAGGGTTATAGTCAGCAAGAAGGGATTGATTATACAGAAACCTTTGCACCAGTGGCCAGGTTAGAATCTATTCGTCTATTAATTTCCTTTGCCACTCAACACAACATCACTCTTTATCAGATGGATGTCAAGAGTGCCTTCTTAAATGGTTATATAGATGAAGAAGTTTATGTTCACCAACCTCCTGGTTTTGAAGACTCCATGTCTCCAAATCATGTTTTTAAATTAAAGAAATCATTATACGGATTGAAACAAGCTCCCAGAGCTTGGTATGAACGTTTGAGTTCTTTCCTTCTGGAAAATGATTTCACTAGAGGAAAAGTGGACACTACTCTCTTTTGTAAAACTTTTAAAAAGGATATTTTAATTTGTCAAATATATGTTGATGATATTATCTTTGGAACATCTAATGCTACACTTGGAAAGGAGTTTGCTGAGTCTATGCAGGCTGAATTTGAAATGAGCATGATGGGAGAACTCAAGTATTTCCTTGGGATTCAAATCAACCAAACTTCCGATGGAACCTATGTTCATCAAACGAAGTATGTGAAAGAACTTCTGGAGAAGTTTAATCTTTCTGAAAGCAAAGAAGCCAAAACTCCTATGCATCCAACATGTGTACTGGGTAAGGATGAGGTAAGTAAGAAGGTAGATCAGAAGTTGTACAGAGGTATGATTGGATCTCTTCTATATCTAACTGCTTCTAGACCTGACATTCTCTTTAGTGTTTGTTTGTGTGCTCGATTCCAATCAGATCCAAGAGAATCTCATTTAACAACGGTTAAAAGAATTCTAAGGTATCTGAAAGGTACTACTAATGTTGGTTTAGTTTACAGAAGATCTAAAGACTACAACTTAGTAGGATTCTGTGATGCTGATTATGCTGGAGATAGAATAGAAAGAAGAGCACTTCTGGAAGTTGTCAATTTCTTGGAAGTCATCTGATCTCATGGTACAGCAAGAAGCAAGCTACTATTGCCCTCTCAACAATAGAAGCAGAATATGTTGCTGCTGCTGGTTGTAGTAGACAAATGCTCTGGATGAGAAGTCAGCTGGAAGATTATCATATATATGAGAGTAACATTCCTATTTTCTGTGATAATACTTCTGCTATATGTTTATCTAAGAATCCTATTTTACATTCAAAAGCTAAACATATTGAGATTAAACATCATTTCATAAGGGACTATGTTCAGAAGGGTGTTATATCTTTAAACTTTGTGGATACAGACCATCAATGGGCTGATATCTTTACAAAACCCCTTGCTGAAGATAGGTTTAAGTTCATTCTGAAGAATATCAGTATGGATTTATGCCCAGAATGAGAAGATGAGAAGATCTTATGTATGAGTATCTTCTGAAATGAAATTGGATTTTTTTTATAAGAAGTTCTGATTAAAATCAATTAGAAATTGTGATTCAGTTTTTACTAACGTTTCATTGTCTAAGTTGATTCAGAATCTCTTTAAAAGCAAAACAGCTGTAACTGGCTATCCAGATGGTAAACACGTGTTCACTATCTCTGGACAAGCGTGCGTGCAGTTGAGGGGACGTCTACTTAGGTAACTGTGCAAATCTCGTCTTTTGTCATTATTATCTCTCCTCACGTCAAATAACATTAAATGCCATTCATCATTTCTTTTATTGTCCTTTATGTTTTTTATATCCGTCAAACGTTTCCCTTCCCTAGAACGTTTTCTTTCCCCACATTCCCTCTATTTATTTCTCCATTTCTTTGCATTTTTCAATAAATCTTGGCTCTCTTTCTCTTTCTTTTTCTCTCTTGTCCAACAAAGTTTTTCTTTGGTATAAACCCTAGTTCATTCATCTTCATCCTAGCGTTTATCATGAATCCTTTCAACTCAATGAGAACGGATGGAAGGGTTAATCAGTTACAGGATGTGAAGCATATCTTGGGATGGCTCTCCAAGTCTCTTTCAAGACAGATCTCTTCTTCAATGCTGTTATCAACATTTATCCAAAGGAAGAAGACCTTCTTGAGTCACTGGAGCCCGTTTGCAACATTAGCTCCCTGTCTATGAACTTTCCCTCACTTCCTCTTTGGTCTCTTGGATCTCTCCTACAGTGGAGGTTCTAGTCTGGACAGGCATGAAGAGTTTTCAAGCTTCCATGGCTGAACAAACTGAAGACCAGAGGGTTCTTGAGTTGTTTGCGAAGTCTTTGCGTAGGATAGAGTCTTAGGCTTTAAGTCTTTGTAGTTTTATTTCCTTGTTGCATCTGTTTTCCTGCATTCTTTTTTTTTTGTAATCTTTCTTGGTTAATCAATGAAAAGTTATTTATGTTTCTTTCCTTTTGTCTCTTGCTTTACATCTGAATCTTTTATGCTTTTTGATGTTATGACAAAAAGGGGGAGAAAATATATGATAAATGATCTGATTAATATTATCAGTTACCGAGTAAAAAGGCTCCACATTTACTAATAGAACTTGCAAAGTTCTATGTTTCTAAGTTGTGTTGTTGCAGGAATCAAAGATTCAAGATCAATATAAGAAGCAACAAGATGAATCAAGCTCTTGGATTCTTGAAGCAAGCTGAGTGCTAGGAAGCTTCAGAATCAGAAGCAAGAAGGAAGAATGATCAGAAATATCTCTTGGATTCTTGAAGCAAGCTGAGTGCTAGGAAGCTTCAGAATCAGAAGCAAGAAGGAAGAATGTTCAGATATTCTGATAATAGAATATGATCCAAATCATTGTCTATTTGCTCTGATACATTGTCTATTGGATCTGATATATTCTATATGGCTTATATGGCTCTGATACATATTTTGTGTTCTGATACACATTTTATGTTCTAACTCATTCATGCTGACTTTTGTCGTTTAGTTTTGTTCTGTAACATTTCAGGATGTAGAGATGCTCTGATGATGCTCTGGTACATTCAACAATGTTCTGATACAATCTAGCATGAAGTGATGTAAGAAGAAATTCAAAGCTCTGAAGCTATCCGAGGGAAGCAGAAATCAGAAGCTGTGAATGTTCTAAAAGATCCAGAAAACTCAAGTTCTGAAGCTGTCCTAAATGGAAGCATGAATCAGAAGCTGTGAATGTTCTGAAGATCAAAGAAATTCAAGTTCTGAAGCTGTCCTAAATGGAAGCAGGAATCAGAAGCTGTGAATGTTCTGAAGATCAAAGAAATTCAAGTTCTGAAGCTGTCCTAAATGGAAGCAGGAATCAGAAGTTGTGAATGTTCTGAAGATCAAAGAAATTCAAGTTCTGAAGTTGTCCTAACTGGAAGCAGGAATCAGAAGCTGTGAGTGTTCTAGGAATCTAAAGAAATTCAAGTTCTGAAGCTGTCCAATGGAAGCAGAAGTCAGAAGCTATGAATTATCAGAAGCAAGAAGCTTATGTGATCGTCTCTACCGAAATAATCAGGGAAGTCTTTTATTATTAAAGTTCTTCGAGTATTTATTTCAGGGGGAGATTATTCATCTCAGGGGGAGATTGTTAATCTCAGGGGGAGACATATTCACATGCTTATGCTATAGCTGTGTAATTTGTCTTTAGCCGTCTGCTCTTTCTGATCGCAAATTCATATCATTTATATATGTTTTTGTCATCATCAAAAAGGGGGAGATTGTTAGAACAAAATTTGTTCTGATCAATATTCTTAGTTTTGATGATAACAAGGATATGAATTTTGTGTGAGATAATGTGGTACTCTAATACATTGCAATTTCCATTTCAGGAAATATATAAAGAGTATGCACAAATCAGCGCTCAGAAGCTTTGTCTCAGAAGGTTCAGCATGCAACATCAGAACATGGTCTGGCAAGACATCAGAAGATGGTCAAGGCAGAATCAGAACATGGGTCTATGAAAGCATCAGAAGAACTTGAGGTCAGAAGCAGAAGCACTGAAGTTCTGATGGTATCACGCTCAGAAGCACTTCAAGGTCAGAAGACAAGAAGATGCTATGCACCAAGCTGTTTGACTCTGATGATAGTCAAATATTAAACATCAGATCAGAAGAAAGTACAAGTGGCAGGCTACGCTGACTGACAAAAGGAACGTTGGAAGCTATTAAAGGCAACGTCAGTAGACACAGCGTGAACAAGGCTCGAGGTAGTTGACAAAAGCGTGAAACATTAAATGCAAAGCTGTACGGAACACGCAAAGCATTAAATGCGCCCAACGGTCATCTTCTCAAACGCCTATTTAAATGAAGTTCTGATGAGAAGCAAGGTTGACGATTTCGCCAACAATTAACTTGCTGAAACGCTGTTCAAATTAAAAGCTCAGAAACTTCATCTTCATCAAAGCTCACTACATTGCTGTTGTAATATATTTGTGAGATTAAGCTTAAACATTAAGAGAAATATCACTGTTGTGATTATAGCTTTTAAGAAGCATTGTAAAACTCTTATTTGATTACATTAATTTGTAAGTAACTAGAGTGATCAAGTGTTGATCAGGATACTCTAGGAAGTCTTAGCTTGTGTCTAAGCAGTTGTAATTAGAGTGATCACGTGGTGGTCAGGATACTCTAAGAAAGTCTTAGCTTGTGTCTAAGCATTTGTTCCTGGAGTGATCAGGTTGTGATCAGGATACTCTAGAAGACTTAGTCGCGGACTAAGTGGAAAACCATTGTAATCTGTTGCGATTAGTGGATTAAATCCTCAGGTGAGGTAAATCACTCCGTGGGGGTGGACTGGAGTAGTTTAGTTAACAACGAACCAGGATAAAAATAACTGTGCAATTTATTTTTATCGTTCAAGTTTTTAAGACTACACTTATTCAAACCCCCCCTTTCTAAGTGTTTTTCTATCCTTCAGTCACTTATACTATCCATCTCACATAAGCCAGTTCTTGTCATCATATCTTGAAGATCTTGGTATTATACCTCAGTCACAATCTTGCCACCAATTGAATCTTAGGCCTTTGAAACATTATTGAAATCTCCAAGGACACACCATGGTCCTTGGTAGTCCATAAGTAAAAGTTCAATATCTTTCCACAAAGTTGTTCTATTCTCTAGTTGATTGTGGGCATACACAACAGTGATTCAATGCTTAAACCCACTTGTAACATCATATACCCCACAATGGATATATTGGCCAAAGCTTTTAGTATGCTTCACCTCTGCCTAAGTATTATCCATTGTATCCAGATACGACCATTCTCATGATAATGGTAATTGTCCAAGCAATTATTAGGAAGCTTTAACTTCTCTCTAATTCCCTTGGCTTTATTACATTTGCCTCTAGTTTCTATCAATATTGCTATAACAGGTTTAAGCTCTAGGAGACAGGAGCTAATCTCCCTGAGCTTACCCACCTTATTAAACCCCCTAATATTCCAAGACACTATCATGTTCCAATGCCTCACTACTACAAAACACGCATACAACAACGCCAAAGGTTCTTCCCAAAACCGTGGTGACACTTCTAAACTCATGCGCTAACAATTTTTTTATATTTTAATAAAAAAATTAAGTGTATAACCACGGTTACTTTCATAATCGTGGTGATACAATCAAGCTTTCCTATGTTTGAACCTCAGCTCCCTCAAATAATTTCTTTCATTTACATTAATGCGCCCCATTTCATTTTTATTTATATTTCAATAAAAATAATAGGAATATCTCTACGGTTCTTTTGTAAAACCGTTGTTATATGTCATACCCCAATTATGATCCTAAGATCCCACTCCATTATCATCATTCACTTCATGTAAAAGTCATTTATACATTATTTGCTAACCCAAAATATACAAAAATGTATTTTCTTGTTGCTTGTCTCACAAGGAAAGTGATTGATCAAGGGGCTCAGGAAAATCAAGGTTTCGTGATTCTCAAAGGAACTCAAGCTTCCCATATGCTTAAGTGATTCTCATAATCCATGATCAAGCTCGACAGATACTTCAAAGCAAGACCAATAATTTTCAAATTCATCTAGTACACCAATTAGGGTTTTGACCTAATTTTCTGAGGATGTTGACTTTTGGTCAAAGCATGGTCTTATGGTTCAAAACATGATTCAAAGATCACAAATACTTCATTATGACCCATACATGTCATCCATTTGGCCAAAAGAACTTGATTCAATTGGTATTGGAGAAAATGCAATTCAATTAACAAAAGTCAATTGTTCAAGATTCACCTTTGACTTTGGGAAATTTTGGTCAACCATGGACTTTTTTGGTCAAAGATCGTGAATATATGATTATTGAAGTCATTTGATCAAGTTTAATAAAGAAAATCAAGAAAAAGTTTCAAAAGTCAAGATTAGGGTTTTGCAAAATTTTCTAAGCTATGAAGATTTTACATGTTCAAGTACTCAACTTTTGAAGCTCATAACTTCTTCACCAAGTCACCATTTTTCATGCTCCAAAGATCAAATTAAAGAGAAAATTACATACAACAAATTTGTCCTTAAGGATGAATTCTCAAAAGATGCATAAATTTTGAGTTATGAAGCCATTAAGAGATTCGAAGAGATCAAGTTCGGCTTCCATACTTGAATTATAGGTCATTTATTTTAAAACCTTAAAGATCGAATCTCCAAGACATGCCTTGTAATCTTTCTTTTCAGGCCATCTAACCTTTAAATATATCCATAATAAGAAGATTACACAAACTTTTGGGCCATTGACCAAGTGATTAAGCCTTTGTTCACAATATCATTCCACTTATGGCATAAAGATGGCACTTTCATTTCCATAAAGAGGCTTTAATCACAACCACTTTGATCTTGAGCCCATAACTTATTGCTTCTGACTTTGTAACATCACAAAACCAACAAGAAACCCCTTAAAGATCAGAAGAGCCTCCCTAATCTCTTGATTAAAGCTTGCCAAAGACCTTTTGATCATATTTTCCCCCCACAATTCACAAATATTTCCTATAAATAGGAGTCATTGCTTCTTAATCAAAACACACAACAAATTGCAAAATCACTCTCTCGCTCAAAAGCTCCATTTTTCCCTCTTGCACAAACTTGAGAATTTTAAATTCTAACCAAGTTATGTGTAAACTTAGCATTCAAATACCTTCCATATATCAAATAGAAGCTATCCAAACCATTCTATTGCACTTGTAACATCCATATCATCATCTCCATTTTCACTTTTGGTCATTTGCAACTTGAATTGAGCAGAGTAATACAAGCACTTTCAAAGCAATTCAAGCATTCCAATAGCTTCACTAAGGTCCCAGGAAGCTGTCCAGATCATTACATTACTTATGGAAGTTGGTTAAAGAGGCATTGGACCTCCTCCAATTGGTAATATTTTGAACTTTCGAACTCTATCATTTGTGTACCATTTCTGCAATTTCTCGATTCAATATTGTTAAGCATCGTGCGGGGATCAAAAGCCCTCAATCACATTTCATTTATCATTGTTATCCATCATTTAATTTTGTTTTGAAGAATTAAGGTTCATATGATTTTATGGGAAATTCTTGAACCACGGTTAATATAAATTAATGATTGATACATATTTGAATTCGTATTGAAAAATTACAAACCTTTCATGTTTAAACCTTTTAAAATGATTGAGAAATGAGCAAAATCGAATTCTAAAAATTGATTGTCTTGAGGTTGAAGATGAAGTTGAATTTGAACTCAGGGTCATGTTTAAAAATATATTGAATGGTTTGTATTTTAATCAACGAATGTATGGCCACCCTAGTGGTAGAGAGCGCGCACCTTTGTTACTTGTAAGCCCAAGGTCTGGGGTTCAAATCCCCCTCGTCCCAGACTTTTGTGATGTAATCGTTGTGACCTGGGTTCAAGCCTCCTTGGTAGCATCCATATATTTTACCACTATTTTTCTCATTTTTCTTTACAATTTTGATTAATTGTTTAACATAGAAAATCAAATTATTTTTGCCTAATTTTTTGTACACACATTATTTATATTATATATTTTGAGAATATAATTTAAAATCCTAAAAATATTATTTATTTAATCACTTTTTGATTAAGTCAAAACTAGTACTTTTTATGCCTTTTAAAAGGTATTTTTCTCAAATATTTTCAAATGATTTCTTTATCAAATGGGTTGTTTATACTTGTGTGATCCTATTAAGGTTAAGTTTAGCATCTTTTGAAGTTGATAACTTGATCAATTTGACTTTCCCCTAAGGGTTTAGTTATTTCTAAATGAACAAAACTTTGTACATACACAAAAACCCTAATTCTTGATCCATGAATTTTCTCTTTTATCTTGATGCAACACCATATTGATATTGGCTTGTACATGATTTTCATGCTTATACCATGATAAAATTCACCATATCTTTTGAACTTTAAACTTGTGTAATTAATTGTATACAAAAACAAATGTTTGTCTTCACTATGTTTGTACTTGACAATCCATATTTTGTTGATCAAATCATACCTTGTTTTACTACTTGTGTACAAATTCAAATGATCCACATACTTTTATTATATACTCTTGTTATATACTTTTACCTTGATATTATTATAGACTAACCCCACATACATGAGCCATTTTTTTATATATATTTATCCATTTGATCATATTACATCATACTCATACCTACATGATATGATATTGAGGTATGTTCCCTTTTATTCATAACCTTTTATACTTGAGTTCATTTGTATACATTGATATCTTTGATTATACTTAACTCACTTTGTTTGTATCCATGATTATCCTTAATGCTTGCTTGAGATGTTTGATTCCTCATTGTTGCTAAAAATCCAAAGGATTGAGATAGTATCGACTAAAATTGTCAAGGTACTCACTCTCTTTTCCTCCTCTTTTACTTTGTGCTCTGTATTGTTAAAGCATAGCACTCCCCCTGTTTTAAACTTGGTTTTGTATTGTTAAAGCTCAACCATTTTTAAATCAAACTTTGTTGTATGTTGTTTAAGCTCAACATTTTCAAAATGTGTTGTGTATTGTTAAAGCTCAACACCCAAAAATATTTTTTCAGTTTGGCTCTTTTTTTCCTTTTAAGAGGAATTAAAATGCTCTGACTTTCCTATTGCACTTAAGGGGTATGTAGGCACAAGATGCGATGTCTTGCCGGGCAAACTTTTGATAAAACTCTTTTCTCGTCATCCCACAAACAACAATTATAACAATAAAACAATAATATATATTTTCAAAGAGGTTCTTGTAGAGTACTACATATGTGAGGGGTGCTAATACCTTTCCCTAGCATAACCAACTCCCATTCCTAAGATCTGTGTTTTATTTTATTAGTTTTAATTTAAAAACTTCTTTGGGTTTTATTTCACTCTTTTTCCCATTTTCTTTGGAAACAATAAAGCGCGGTGGCGACTTTCACTAAAATACGAGCCGGGTCAATCCAATGGCCTCATGCTCAATTTTTCGCTGCTACATTATACATTGACGCTTCTTTATATATATTAAACACAAAGTTTCCATTTTTCCACTGATAAAAGAAACAACCCTAACATTGACGCTTCTTTTTATGGTTGTGATGGTCGTATGGTTTCGTACCAATGCAAGAAAGGACAAAATAAAGGAAGGCTATTTTGAAGATGTTCATTTTGGAAGAGTGATGAAACATATAATTTGTTTATATGAGATGACGATATGGTAGAAAAATGGGGAAAATGAAGATGAGAGCATTATGAAGTCAGAGCAGAAGGCTTTGGGCTATTTGGTTATGTATGAAGATTCAAAAAAGAAGAACAAGAAATTGAAGAATAAGCTGAAATCAGAGAGATTTTCTAGAAACTTGAAGATGTTATGTTTTGTTATCTCCTTTATGTTTAATATTTACTTAGTTATGAAATGTAATAGTTGAAGATGTTAAATATGTTTATGGTTTAGGGTTTGAATTGCATTGTTGATGTGTTGGCTGAAGATTTCGTTTAGAAAGGATATTCTTTGAAGAGTTAGAATTCGAAGGAAGATGGTTACTGATGACCATTTCTGAGATTAAAAATGGCTACTGATGTCCATGTTTCGAGAATGATTGTTTGAGTTGGAACGAAGATAGTTAGAATTGGAGCTAATTCGAAGAGGGTTATCTTTGAGACTTAAACGTTTTACGAAATACGTAAGGTACTGAGGCTTAACGTGTTTTCGTGGCATTCTCGATTCTGATCACGTTGCCACGCGTCGAAAGAAGATTCAGGCGGGAGGATTTGAATTTCGAAGTAGTCTGTGTAACCGCACAAGGACAGATGGCATCCCAGGGATTCTTGTGAGCAACGTGGCATCAAATTAGTGTAGGACCGTTAGGGTCGAAATTAGTATAAATAAGGGTCTTAATGTTAGGATTCCGTGTGTTCATTTTGTACAAATCACTCACAAATCACTCACAAATCACTCAAGTATCAAGTGTTTAGACAACGAGTTCGCTAAGAAGTGTACGTATGACACCAACACCATTTTAAATACATTTGTATTTTTCTTTATTCAAGTATCTTTCCAATTCCTTTTATTTTTCTTTGTTTAACTTTCATTTCGAAGCACTTTACATTTCTGCATTTTTACATTCTTGCACGTTATATTTCTGCACTTTACATTCCTGCAATTTACATGCTTTTGTTTACGTTTCTTTTGTCGAAAGACATATTAACATGTGTAACAAGTGTTGTTTTTAAGTGAATATTCATTCGATCACATCACAAACAAGTTTTCTTGAAGTCAGAACAAACAAACATGAATCAAATCATATCGAAAGGCAATTGTTTGACTATGTCCTAGGATCAATCTAGTCGATCCTGCGAGTAACCAAAGTATATTTTATAGTTTGGAGGACTAGCGGTTGTTTACCGGAAATCACCGTAAACATGATGTTGAAACTGCAGATGTATTGAACATGACAGGAATGTAACTAACAGACAGTTTCTTATGAGTAAGTTCATTGCATGCTATTGAATTTTCAATTACAATTATCGTTCAAGCTATTTGTTCGTATATTACTTTATAGTTTAAGCTGATAGTTTAAGTTGTTAGTTTAAGTTGATAACTTAGGAGAGTGATAAATCCCAAAATTAAGAAGAAAGATTAAAATTCATTGCATAAACTTTCATTCCAAAAGGCCTTAATAATCAAATCTAAATCCTCTGGTTGAGAGGAAGTTTGACCAATCATAGGCTGTCTCATCCTCATCATCATAGTCGAAGAAAATCACCTGCCTTCTCAACATTCCTCTTCTTCTTCTTCACACCCTGAGAGCTCTCCAAATTCTTTCCTCATCTTGATTAGGAGGATGGTTTTGCAGCACAACAACCTCTACAGCAACAACATCTTGATTCTGAGGATGGTTTTGCAGCACAACATCCTCTACAACAACATCCTCATTCTCAGCATTGATGGTAGCTTGAGCAGAAGAACTCATTTTGATTCCGTTGGATGAAGTTGTTTTTATGTTATGGTTATTCTGCTTTTATATTGTTACTTCTGATTCTTCATCTTCTTTTCTTGGAAGTTTAAAAACCAAAAGATGCACGCATAGTTTGCTCATTATTGGTTCTTTAAATTCTATACACTTTCTCTTCTCTTGGAAGTTGGAAAGATCATTTGCCTACCTTGAGCTGTTTAAATTTATTCTTCCATTCTTAAATATTCATTCTACGTATATTTTGATGTACTTAATGAAATTGTGTACTTAGTACAACTAATTTTGATATCAATTCAAAAATGGTGTATTGCCAATTATAGTATGATACTATTGATATTTATTCATAAACAATATCACAACGGTTATTAGGCTTAATCGTTGATATATGAGACGCATTTTTTAATTTACTACAACGGTCACAAGACCGTGATTAAAAATACTGCATAAACAACAACACGCTACATAACAACGTCTGGACCTACGTAATTATATACTTATTTCAACGTTGTTATATATCTTTTTCGTAGTAATGCCTATAACAATAAGAGGGTCATTCAAAACCTCCAGTGCCTCAAAGTCAGTGATGCAATTCCCTTTAGAAGATGAACCAAAATAGGCAATACCTTTTGATATATATTCGAATCATCCAAGTCGCTAATAGAGTTCAACCAATAACTCTTTAGTTCGACCACTTAACCTCGTAACCTTGTCTTTAAGTCTTTGATGCATTGGGTAATGAAGTAACATGTCTTTACTACGATTTTTATTCCACCAAAAGATAAATAATATCGTGTACATTTGCTAGACATAAAAACATTCTTAACACTACAAACAAAAGGCAGTGATTAAATTCTGGAAACATAGTAGTAACTCATAAGATCAACTTAAAAACTTAGGTAATGCATTATTGAAGTACATTGATACAACAAATGCAGTGCATCTGCATCTGCATGAATAAAATAACACTCCCAAAGATAAAAGAAAAACAATGGAAGAAGAGTAATTCTGAACTACAAGAGGAAAAAAAAAAATCAATCACATCTATCTAGTTTAAGAAAATTCTTTCTCTAATGGCTCTTGCCGGAATTTCATGTATATGTTTCCGGCCATTTTTCGCCCATTCTCTTGATATTATAAAAGGGTAACTTAAAAAATATGAATCCTATCACGCTCGTTCGAAAAGAAACATAGAAAGGAGAAAAAATTACCCTAACGAATTTATAAGGTCTTGAAAATTGAAAACTAGCCAATCAGCTTTTGCAGCAACAGCTTGTCGAAGTACAACACCAGCATAGCAAACGAACAAGTCTGCACCACCTGGTCTACGAGCCTAAATGTGCAGAAAAAAAAAGCCATACAAATTATCACAAGTGAATATGCTATTCAAGAAAATCTAACAATGGCACAAAGAAAGTTCATTCATCTGTCAACAATTTAAGATCACTATTCATCTTTTCGATTGAAATCTAAAAGCTGTTTTCTCAAATGGACGTGAGAAGTGAAAGCAGCTTTTCTAACAAATAAGGGTGATCCACATTTGTTTAGAAATTAGAAGAAACGACATACGTGTCTATCTTTTAAGCAGACCTCAGGGGAAGTGGGTGTAATTTTCTCTATGAAACCCGGGAGTCAAATTTTCAAAACATAGGATTGAAAATGAGATATATCACAAAATTACCACGAGATATCCGATATTTTTTCTTACCTCAAAATCGGTTGCACCATCTCCGATCATAGTTAATGCTTTATATCCATGATTCTGGAAAATTTTCATGATCAGATTTACAAGTGATGTAATAATCAGTTCAAAAATTTAACAAGTACATGACTAACAACCTTCTTGATTTGTTGTACAGCAGTGGCTTTTCCTCCACTCCTCGATGTATGCTCATTTTCATCAAATCCGAGAAACTGACCCGAGCTTCCGAAAAGTAGTTGATTGGCAAAAATGTTCTCTTTTGGAATCCCGAGTATTGATGCAACAGGCTTCATAAGAAGTGTGTTATTAGTTCGGAAGAAAACTAAGCATCTAATCTAAAGAAAATAATCATTTGTGTCGGACAGTAACACGCCATCAGTCTCAAGTGTCGGTGCTACATAGCTTTTTAGTGGTAATACACTACAGGTTTAAAGAAAATCTCTACAAATTCACAACATGCTATGAGTAAGTAACTACTGATATCCACTTAGTCGAAAATAAATTGGAAAACATATTCATCAAAACTATTCGCCATACATTGATCATTTGACGAAAGCCCCCGGAGATTAGATAAACATGCTTGCCATTGGCTTTTAGTTTCTGAATTAACTCGTGTATGCCAGGAGAAAGCCTGCATATTAAGAAGAATCGTAAGCAGTGTTCCAAATATGTCTGAAATGATCGGTTCGGTTCAGGATAGAATAGGATAAACAGTATTGAGAAAGTAGAGTAAAGAAAGCAGGCAGTTAAGCATCAATGATACAAAAATCAACCTTCTGGCTGGTCTTACAAAAAACTAGCATGGTTCCATTAAGCTCCTACAATATAGTAGAATCTTGGATAAGATTAGCTTCGTTACGATACGAGTTTGTAGTACTAGCAGGCAGCCTTACATTGCATTTACAAGGGACTGATTCCACAACCAGTGCTGTCCATGGTGCACTGCAGAAAGTAGAAGTTTGTTCGAATTCTACGATGCTATATTGCTATAGCACCGGTGTAGCCACTATTTGACAACACTTTGTACTACATAGCTATTGTGGAACTATAGCGAGAGCGACTTGTTCAAATCACACTACATTGTAACGCTATAGGGCGGCTATAGCCACTATTTGACAGCATTGTCTAGAAACCTAATCGTTTGCATTAGTCATGGACGAGTACTTCATACGGCCACGGAAAAATCAGTTTGGTAGTTAATGATAGACTTAAAACTCTAAGCCAAGAAGAACTGGGAGAATCAGAACTTCCAGATAAATTTTTTGCGATAACGGGCCAGTCAAAATTGAAAACAAAACACTTCTAAGTCTAACAAATGAAGCCACAATGCTTATTATCAAAATTTCAAATCTACTCGAGACAAAAAACAATGAAGACAGACACTCAACAAAAACAACCAGACTCCGTAACATACCTCGGTGGCCTTTGCTCAAGAAAATTCTGAACTTGAGACAAAGATGGATTGAACAAAGATAATCTAGCAGACAAGGCTTCTTCAAAAGGAACAGAACCACCCATTGCTCTGAAAATTCAACACGTAAATCGAATATCGTTAAGAAAACTACAGATATTCAAAAAACATAAACCCTTTTCTAAATCTAACCTAGCAGTCCATTCTGCAACAGCCTTTCCAGCCCCGCAGAACTCAGCAAGCTCGTCTATCCCTTCATCCAAGCACACAGTGCTATCCACATCAAAACACACAGCATCACCATTCTTCCACAGTTCCAGAATTTCTAACCGTCATCAAAAACACAACACAAAATCACAAATTTTTCACATGAAATGCAAAAAGAAATACAAAAACTCTAATATTATCGCTAAATTTCCATTTATTCGCCTAGCAGTGTTTTACCGTCCACAAATATTAAAAACACACAATGTCTTTAATATTTAAATACTCTGCACAAACACCATAAATTTTACACATTCCATAAATTTCCCTTATCTTGTCAGACTTCCAAAAAACACTCATCATGGTGAAATTTGATATATCAAAACCAAGCTTTTAAAAAACAGTTTACCGCAAAAACGGACGCCCAAAACAGTATAAAAAAGTGCCAATACTGTTATTCAGCGTTTGTCTGTGAATTTCCCTTATCTTGTCAGACTTACAAAAAACACTCACCATGGTGAAATTCGATATATCAAAACCAAGGTTTTAAAAAACAGTTTGCCGCAAAAACGGCCATAACAAAACGGTATCAGAAGGTGCCATTATTTTTATTCACCATTTTTATGCTACCAAAAAAACCACACAAAAATTCATTGTCGTTACTACCGCGACAAAACGCTGTTATAGCCATGAAACCTGTTACTGCACCTTTATGGAAGTGAAATTTTCAGAAACAGAATATGAAAGTACAAATTACAAAATATTCCTCAATCAATAATGCAACACCCATACCGACCGAAATCACGAAAAAAATATCCCCCAATCAGTAACAGAACACTTATACATACCGAAATCACAAAAAAATACTCCTCAATCAGTAATGCAACACCTATACCGAAATCATGGAAAAAAATATTGCTCTATCACTAATGCAACACCTATACCGACCATCATGGAAAAAATATTCCTCAATCAGTAACGCAACATCTATACCAACCCAACATCTATACCAACCGAAATCACGAAAAAATATTCATCAATCATAATGCAACACCACCTACACAGACTGAAATCACAAAAAAAAAAAAAAAATCCTCAATCACTAATGCAAAACCTATACCAACCGATATCACGAAATCCTTTACGCGAAAACCTATACCAACCGAAATTACGAAATACTTTACGCGACCATAATAGAATACTTAAAAATTCCATAAAAACAATGAAATATAACTAACTTAGTGAAGTATAATAACTATGCACTATTTGAAACCCTGTTTGACACTATTTTTAAATTCAATTCTAATTCAAAGCATAAAGTGAAAAATAAAAAGATACAAAAATGCAAGATTTATGTAAACCTTTGGAAGGAAGAGTGTTCTCGAAATGATCAACTTGGGGGTTTCCAACGGCAGCAGACATAATCAAAGGAGAAAACTTCTTCTTCTTATTCACAATCCCAATTTGAATTCCACGAACACTCTTTGTTAGATTCGGTTCTGATTGAACGAGAAAACAAGATCGTTGCTTTGAAATGGGAGTTACACGAATTGGGTTGATCCCGTAACTCACCAAACCTTCCATGGGGAGAGAAAAATGGAGTTGGATCTGTGATGAGAGGGAGTGTTGAGAAATGAAAAGAGTGAAGAAAGAAGGTTTTTGCGAAAGGAGAATGAGGGGTTGGTGGGAGGTAACAAACTAAACGTCTCACTAACCAATGTGAGTGAGTGTCATGTATGAGAAATGTTCTTTTTTGTTATTTTTTATTTTTTTATGATGATCATAAGTTGGCATATTTAATTTTTAAAGTTAATTTTTTTCACTTTTATTTGGTTTTGCTGTGAAAAGAATTGTTTTGAATGAAATGATTAATCGTGTTTAAATTCAAAAGCTACAAATTCATCTTTAAGGATAATTAATTTTAGAAATAAAATTAATTCTACTTTAGAAAATAAACACTTCAAAATTATTCTAAAATTAATTATCCAGTAATGTGAGTCGTTAAAATGTATCATCATGGTAGAAAGATTGCGAAGAAGCCGCAACCCGATGAACCATATTTTCAACATGTCATGCAATTATCCAAGCTGCAAGATTTATGCAAGACTCAGTATACTTTTACTAACCATGTTTTTTGCCTGCTTTCGTGGATAGATGTCCATCACAATTTATGACATGTCATCCCTCTTATATCTTCCGATCACAAGAAGATTATTAAACTACTCCATAATCACTACCTCCTAATGCATTGGACATGATGGTGCAATATTTGTAAGTTGGCCTAGGTGATATCTGGCAGGAGATAATTGACAACAAAAGATGTCATGCTAGATTTGGATTTATGGAGAATTTGTACACATATCACATGTATGTGGCAGTTGAGGCTGATAATGATGATGCAAATGTCGTGTATCATAGAGTATATGCATTTAGGTCATACCTCATGTATCTAGTTGGCACCTGCATATTTCTAAGACCTACAAAATAGGTTAAAAGCTCCACAAAAAATAACATGAAAATTGTTATTTAATAAAATAAAACCTAAATATTTTGTATTTTACTAGAAAACTTAATTAATTAATAATGAAAAATAATAATATTAATTAAATTAATGGCTAATCAAATTGATCTAATTTATATATTTTTCCATCCCAATCGTAATTGCAGGGAATTGAATCGTAGTCCTCAGTGCCAATCCCCACTGAACCAACTAACGATTGGTACCTAATTTATGTTTTACAAAAAGTTATTAATGTGTCAACCAGTAAAATACTAAAATGACACTAAAAAATATTAGTTGTACTTAAATTCTTTGGTTTTACAAAGTTTTACACTGTTTGTTAAATACTCATTTTCCAATCAATTCTCACGTCCGGATGTATGTAAGGGTAGAAAAAAAGTAGGGTTAATACCATTTTACCCCCCTGCCATATAGGTTTTTTCTGGTTTTGCCCCCTGTAAATTTTTTTTTTTTGAAAAACAACCTTGTCATTTCAAAAAGCTAACTTTTTAGCCCTTAAAGTCAAAATCCGCAGGAAAATTCGAAAGAAAATCCGCAGGAAACCTGCAGATTTTTCTGCGGATTTTGATTTTAGGGACTAAAAAGTTACCTTTTTGAAATGACAAGGTTGTTTTTCAAAAAAAAAATTTACAGGGGGCAAAACCAGAAAAGACCTATATGGCAGGGGGGTAAAATGATAATAACCCAAAAAAGTACAACGTTTTGGGTAGTGTTCGTTTTGCTTATGTTTTAGTTTCAAACGGGTCTAGAGTTTATGTCTGCATCCTAAAATGTGTTTGTTCAGTTCTTTTGCGGTTTTTGGATCTGCGGATATTAATATAAATTCTTATATTTTTAAAATTTTTCAAGACGAGTCAAGATTTCAGCCTACACATCAACTATGTCTGTCGCATCCTTGTATTTGTTGGAAATCCACCAAAACCTATGATGAATTTCTATCAATCTTGATGAACAAGATTGTTATTACCACACGATAACAATGAAAAGAGAAAAGAAATTTAAAGAAGAAAAGAGATTAGGGTTTCTGCAGAGTAACTCTCTGCCCACAAACTGTGGAAAACTTTGTTATTCACTTGCAACTGCAAATTATGTGAATACAACTTAATTGACTTTGTAATACGGTGAACTGTCTTTAAAGAAATGTTGCGGATAGCAAGAGTTGCCACCGACTTTTATTTTATCCAATTAGGAAAGGTATAAAAGAACAGGAAAGACCTTCTTTGAAAAGAGATTGAGTTCGGGGGGTAGGTTATGAAAAGGGAAGATGTAAGCACCCTTTTCATCCGTAGTTATCTACGGGCTCTTAATTGCTTAGCTCACTTGTTTGTTTGAAATGTTCGAAAAGGTGTCGTGTGTGTTTAGAAAAACAACTTGATTTTGAGAATGTCTAAAAAGACAATCGTTAGAAAACGGGGTGTGAAAAGCATTTGATTTGGATTGATTGTGAGTAAGCACTTAAGAGTTCCTACCCTAAATTCGTAAGTTCTTTCCCATACTTTAAAGTTTTCCTTGGGTGATAGTGAAGGATAGAAAAACACTTAGAAAGGGGGGGGGGGTTGAATAAGTGTAGCTTTACAACTTGTAAGATAAAAACTATTTGCACAATGATTTTTATCCTGGTTCGTTGTTAACTAAACTGCTCCAATCCACCCCCTTAGAGTGATTTACCTCACCTGAGGATTTAATCCAATAATCACACAAGATTACAATGGTTTTCCACTTAGACAACTTCTAAGTCTTCTAGAGTATACTGATCACAACCTGATCACTCTAGGAACAAACTACTTAGATACCCTCTAAGACTTTCTAGAGTATTCTGATCAACAACCTGATAACTCTAGTTCTTACAAATTAATGTAAACAAATTCTTTTAAGAGTTACAATGCTTCTTAGATAAGCTATTATCACAACTGTGATTTTCTCTTAAGTTTAAGCTTAATCTCACTAATATATTACAACAACAATGTAGTGAGGTTGAAGATGAAGTTTGAGAGCTTTTGAATTTGACAGCGTTTTCGCAAGAGTATATGTTCAAGATTCGTCACATAGCTTCTCATCAGAACTTCTACTTATAGGCGTTTGAGAAGATGACCGTTGGGGGCATTTAATGCTTTGCGTATTCCGTACAGCATTGCATTTAATGTTTCACTCTTTTGTCAACTACCTCGAGCCTTGCTTTCGCTGTGTCTACTGACGTTGCCTTTAATAGCTTCTAACGTTCCTTTTGTCAGTCAGCGTAACATGTCATCTTGTACTTGCTTCTGATCTGATGTTTGTGTAAACAACGTTTGAATATCATCAGAGTCAAACAGCTTGGTGCAGAGCATCTTCTTGTCTTCTGACTTTGAAGTGCTTCTTAGCGTGATACCATGAGAACTTCAGTGCTTCTGATCTCAAGTTCTTCTGATGCTTCCATATACCATGTTCTGATTCTGCTTGACCATCTTCTGATGTCTTGCCAGACCATGTTCTGATGTTGCATGTTGAACCTTCTGAGTCAGTGCTTGCTGCGCTGATTTTGTGCATACTCTTTATATAATTCCTGAAATGGAAATTGCGTAGTATTAGAGTATCATATTATCTCATATACATTGTTATCATCAAAACTAAGAATATTGATAAGAACAAATCTTGTTCTAACAGATTGTACTATCCATACCATTTGTGGGTAGGTAGTCCTATACATTGGATGTGCGGGTCATCGAAGGGGCGTCGAATCGTCATAGAGACTATCCATACCATAAAGAGGGTAGGAAGTCCTATGAGATGTGAATAGTCATAAAGGCAACATGTAAGGATACCTTAGCCATCGAAGGGACTATCATCATTTAATCGAAGACAACTCGAGGGAGAAGATCATTTATCGTAGGCAACTCGAAAGGGCTATGATCTTTTATTCCGAAGGGACAAGGATGATTTTGAATCGTAGGTAGCATGTACTAAGGTATCCCTACGCTTCGAGGGACTTGACTATATATCGAAAGGCAACCGAAGAGGGGAAACCCTAGAGGTGAGTGTGTGAACAGTAAAAAAGGAGTGTGTTATGTTCAGGTATTTAGTCTTTGAAGTTAGTGAGCTAACGATTCAGTTTTAGTCTTTCCACTCCCTACTTTACTAACCACGCAGTTAATAGCAATTTATAATAAAATGCGGAAAATAAAGTCCTACGCTATTACAAGGCTTCGGGGAGATACAATAAAACCTGTCGGGAATGCGGAAAGTAAATCTTAATTACTATTACATCCCATAAGCAATTACATTATTTATAAAAATGCGAATAAACAGTAAAGGCACAAAGTAAGAGGGATTTGCGAGCGTCCGCAATAGTCAAGATTCTCAAGTGTGGTACCTCACAAAAATAAGAAAGTGTTAGTATGGATATATGAAATGATAATAATAAAGAAAAATATAAACAAATACTATCGAAGAAAAATCTAACAATTAAATCATAAGGAGTGAAATTAAACATTTTTGTATTTTTATATGAGAAATAAAAATCTAAGATAGAAACACTTTATTTTTTTTAATTATTAAAATAAAATTCTAATTATCAAAATATTTTTTGTATTTTTATGAATTTAAACAGACAAGATAAAAAAGTTACAATAACATATCAAGTGGGCTAACAAAACGTCAATAGGAATGTGCAAGTAGAGATTCGGACTGGGCCTAGAACAGCAAAGTCCACTGTCATTTCAACCTAAATAGCAAAGAGGCTGAACAATAAATACATGGGGTGCTGGAAAGAGATTAGGTACTGGGTTGTAGTTAGGCCCAAGAGTAATTTATGAACAGCCATACAGGGGGTGGGCCTAACAGTTATGGAGCCCCAAAATCAACAAATAGGGGTGTTCGCGGGCCGGTTTGGTTCGGTTTTGAGAGAATCCGATACCCGAACCAATTAAAATTAAATGGATTGGTTTGGATTGGATTTACAAATTTTTGCGATAAAGCCCAAACCGAACCGATCCAAGAAACAACCGATTGGTTTGGGTTGGATTGATCGGTAGATAAAAAAATGCAAAAAATATTTTTAAAAAATAACTTATTTACAAAAATTAATTTTTCATAATATTATAAAAAAAATAATATTAATAGTGTTCAAATTTAAATATTAGACTAGAAATTTTTCCCTAATAGATTCAAAAGTATCTAACAAGAAAAATATATAAGCTTAAGACTTTTGAATCTATCATTAGTCACTTGAATTAATATGATAAAGAATGTGATTCATAGCTTTATGATCATTTATCACATTTCACTATCAATTTTCTAATAACAAATTAAAATAGCATAACTTGTCCACACAAAACAATTTATTTTTTTCTTATTGAAGTTGAATGCTTGGTAGTAATTTTCATGATAATTAATTATGGTTGGTTTGGGTTGGACTTGCGGGTAGAAAATTGAAAATCCGATACCCGAACCGATTGTCATTGGATTTCATTGGTTTGGTTCGGTTCTTGCCCGAACTGGAAAAAAATCCAACCCAAACACAATGGTTTGGTTCAGATTCTGGTTTGGTTCGGATTTACCCGAACCAATGAACACCCCTATCAACAAATGAAATCCTAAAGACCTAAATGGTTTTTTTTCCTCTACTATTTTCTTTTCCCCTTTTTCACGTTCAACACCAACAACCAAAACAAAAATCTCGCCCTCTCTCTGCTTCACAAAAGTCAGAACAAACAACTTTCTCAACTCAACTTTGCTTTTTCTAATCGATCCCCTTTTCTCTTTACGATGACTTTCATCAACAGCATAACCTCTCCTCACCTCTCACTTGCTCGGCCATGGCGACAAACAAGAACCAAAATACATGTTCATTAATCACACAACTATTGAATAGGAAAGGGGAGCGTTACCGTCGAAGAGAAATTGAATTGTTGATAAAGCAGTAGTCCATCGACGTTGCTTCAGATTAGAGCTTTGACGTTGATTATCGAGGTTACATGGGGTGAAGAGGATGAGCGTTGGCGGTGACTCAAACGCGGCTGGATGTGGTTCCGAATCGGAGATGCTCCTACGATACCAACTGGTTGTCGTTGTTGTTCGTGTTGCTGTGTGTGTTGCCTTTGAGCTAATGTTAATCAATTCACTTGCAGGTTCGTTGAAATCTTGATTCGATGATGTGTAGTTCTGTGTGTTTCGATCTGAGGTAGATGATGATGGATGAACGATGCGCCGTTGGTGTTGATGCGTTTTGTGAATAGACAGCGAGTTTGGTGCTGAAGAGGTGATTATGTTATTGTTTCGATGAGAAACTTGATTGGATGTATGATGTTCTTGTCCATACTCCAATTCTCAGTTCTGTGCGAAATCAATTTCGAATCGACGTTTGGTTACGGATCGACCGGAGTTGTGTTGTGATGATGGCCATGTTTAATTTCTCCTGCTCCTTTTTTGTGTGTATGGAATGGATGGGGTTGGTGTCATTTTGAAGATGGATCTTGGAAGAGGGTTTGATATGGCTTTCTCTTAACATCAAATTGTCAGTCGCCATATACAAAAAGTTAATGTATAAAGCGTATGGATTATGTACAGGTTTTTTGAGGTTTGGTGTTTTTTGTGTGGAATATGTACGTGGAAGTGAAGGAGGGTGGGTTAGGATTTGTTAGTGAGTATGTACTTGACAGACAAATAGGGTTGAAAAATATAAGGGTTAATCTTGTTAGATTTCTTGTCCGTACCGGAAAGGAAATAAAGATTTATTTATAATGAAAATTAGGTTAAATTAAAAATGGGCTTTCTAAGATGGGTTTGGATCAATTTAAGTTCAATGGACCTCACCTCTACCTAAAAACAAAAAGAAATGGAACAATATGCAAATAACAAAAAAATGATTTACTAATTTCAATTAAAATTCAACTTAAATCCAAATTGAATTAAAATTATAATTGTAAGCCTAAAAAGGGTTAGTAAATTGAAAATATTGTTAAATCGTAAAAATGACCAAAATGTGCAAAGATGAACCTGTAATTAGGGATGTCAACGGGGCAGATATTGTTCGGAGGATGATTCTCCACTCCCCGCCCCGCCCCTAAATTTAGTCCCCATCCCCATCCCCAATCCCCGCCACGGGGGAATATTTCCCTCCATCCCCATCCCCACAGATCGAATTTTAAGAAAATTTCTACACTTTTTGATCAAAACTATGACACTAGTATTTTGTTTTTTTTCCGTATTTTTTAAAACGCATATATTTGCATCTTTATTTTATAAAAAAAATCAAAATACATCTTGCATTAATAATAAATAAAAAAAGCAAAAGAACTCGATGTTGCTAATATTTTTTATGTAAAAATAAATAAATAGTAACATAACTTCTTGCTACCGTGCTTCCACTAATTTACTACCACAATACCGATGTCATCCAGCGCAAGTGGTTGATTATGTGTGACAAATCTATAACTTCTAATGACTCTTCATTTTCTAATACATTATAAAATTATATAATTATATAATATATAAAATATATAAATTAACATATATCTTCGGAGTCGGGGAATCCACGGGGACGGATGATACTTTCCCAATCCCCGCCCCAAAGTGTTATCGGGGGAACTTTTCCCTCCATCCCCATCCCCACGGGGAAAAAAATCCCCAACTTCGGATCTCCGCACAGATATTCCCCACAGGGATCCCCATTAACAGATGCAATTGACATCCCTACCTGTAATGCATATTTTTGATTTTTTTTAAATAAAATGCATAATTAAGTTAATGTCCTAATGACAAGATGCAAATGATATGCAAATCCTACGCTAAAAAAACAAAATCTGGAGGGAAAATTTTGGGGTATGACAGACTTGATTACAAAAATAGGGGTTACTCCTGAAGGATATAAAAACACTTAGAAAGGGGGGGTTTGAATAAGTGTAACTTTAAAAACTCTTACGCTAAAAACAATGAACACAATATTTTTATCCTGGTTCGTTGTTAACGAAACTACTCCAGTCCACCCCCCTTAGAGTGATTTACCTCAACAGAGGATTTAATCCACTAATCAATCTTGATTACAATGGTTATCCACTTAGAAACACTCCAAGTCTTCTAGAGTATACTGATCACACCTTGATCACTCTAGGAAAACAACACTTAGAAACTTCTAAGTCTTCTAGAGTCTACTGATCACAACTTGATCACTCTAGGAACCTTTTACAAATCAATGTAAATAAATGTTTACAAGAGTATTGAAATGCTTCTTAGAAAGCTATAATCACAAATGTGATATTTCTCTTGAGTTCTAAACTTAATTCTCACTAAGATATTGAAGGATAGAAAAACACTTAGAAAGGGGGGGATTGAATAAGTGTGACTTAAAATCTTGAGCGATAAAAATAAAATGCACAATTATTTTTATCCTGGTTCGCTGTTAACGAAGCTACTCCAGTCCACCCCCGCAGAGATGATTTACCTCAACTGAGGATTTAATCCACTAATCGCACGGATTACAATGGTTTTCCACTTAGCCGCAACTAAGTCTTCCAGAGTCTTCTGATCACAACCTGATCACTCCAGGAACAACTGCTTAGTTCACTCCTAAGACTTTTCTAGAGTCTACTGATCAACACGATCACTCTAGGCTTAGTTCACTCCTAAGACTTTCTGCTCAGCCAACTGCCAAGACTTCCTGCTCAGCCAACTGCCAAGACTTCCTGCTCAGCTAACTGCTAAGACTTCCTGCTCAGCTAACTGCTAAGACTTCCTAGAGTATACTGATCAACTGATCACTCTAGTTCCTTACAACTTAATGTAATCTATTCAAGAGTTTACAAATGCTTCTTAAAAGCGATAATCACAACTGTGATATTTCTCTTACAATTTAAGCTTAATCTCACTAAGATATTACAACAGCAATGTAGTGAGCTTTGATGAAGATGAAGATTCTGAGTTTTGATTTGAACAGAGTTTCAGCAAGTTAATTTGAATTGTATTGGTGCGAAAATCGTTAACCTTGCTTCTCATCAGAACTTCATATTTATAGGCGTTGAGAAGATGACCGTTGAATGCATTTAATGCTTTGCGTGTTCCGTACAGCTTTGCATTTAATGTTATACGCTTTTGTCAACTACCTCGAGCCTTGTTCACGCTGTGTCTACTGACGTAGCCTTTAGTAGCTTTAACGTTCCTTTTGTCAGTCAGCGTAGTCTGCCACGTGTACTTCCTTCTGATCTGATGTTTGTGAATACGACGTTTGAATATCATCAGAGTCAAACAGCTTGGTGCACAGCATCTTTTGATCTTCTGACCTTGAAGTGCTTCTGAGCGTGATACCATCTTCTGATCTTCAGTGCTTCTGATCTCATGTTCTTCTGATGCTTCCATAGACCCATGTTCTGATTCTGCTTCGACCATCTTCTGATGTCTTGCCAGACCATGTTCTGATGTTGCATGCTGAACCATTTGAGACACATCTTCTGAGCGCTGAATTATGCGTACTCTTTATATATATTTCCTGAAAGGGAAATTGCATTGGATTAGAGTACCATATTATCTTAAGCAAAATTCATATTATTGTTATCATCAAAACTAAGATAATTGATAAGAACAAATCTTGTTCTAACAATCTCCCCCTTTTTGATGATGACAAAAACATATATAAATGATATGAATTTGCGATCAGAAAGAGTAGACGGCAAAAGACAAATTACACAGCTATAGCATAAGCATATGAATATGTCTCCCCCTGAGATTAACAATCTCCCCCTGAGATAAATAATCTCCCCCTGAAATAAATACTCGAAGAACTTTAATAAAAGACTTCCCTGATTATTTCGGTAGAGACGATCATATGAGCTTCTGCCTTCAGAGAATCCATAGCTTCTGACTTCTGCTTCCATTGGACAGCTTCAGAACTTGAATTTCTTTGATCTTCAGAACATTCACAGCTTCTGACTTCTGCTTCCCTCGGATAGCTTCAGAACTTTGAATTTCTGGATCTTTTAGAACATTCACATCTTCTGATTTCTGCTTCCCTCGGATAGCTTCAGAACTTTGAATTTCTACTAACATCACTTCATGCTAGATTTGTATCAGAACATTGTTGAATGTACCAGAGCATCATCTGAGCATCTCTACATCCTGAAATGTTACAGAACAAAAACTAAACGACAAAAGTCAGCATGAACGAGTTAGAACATAAAATGTATATTCAAATACATGATATGTATCAGAGCCAAATGTATCAGAGCATTTTAGGCTAAAAACATGTATCAAAGCAAATAATGTCAGGGCAAATAGAATTTTGTCAGAACAGGATAGACAATGATATTCAAATTCTATTATCAGTGCTTCTGATTCATTCTTCTTTCTTGCTTCTGATCTCTGAAGCTTGACAGCACTCAGCTTGCTTCAGTTTCAATGGTTTTGCTTCTAGTGTTTGCTTTGAAGATTCACTTCACTTCTTTGTACCTGCAAAACACTTAAACCATATAGAACTTGCAGTTCTTGTTAGTGAATGTGTGGGAGCCTTTACCCAGCAACTGATAGATTTAATCAAATCATTTATCATTTATCTTTCTCCCCCTTTTTGTCATAACATCAAAAAGTATATATAAAAAGATTCAGATGTATAAAACGACAAAAGAAAACATTTACTGGAATGTAAAACACAAGGAAACTTTTTTATTGATAATCAAAAGATATTACAAGAGATGTGCAACAAAGAAAAATAAAACTACTGAGACCAAATCCTAGGACCCTAGCTAAGACCACGTCTGTGCCAGCATGCCATGAAGGAGTGAAACGCCTCATTGACTGCTTCTAGGGCTTTCAGGCGAGGGATCAGGGAGACTTGGTCCTGCAGCAGATCTTCCACCACCTTTTCCAGAGACAACATCCTCAGCGGGTGAAGATGAAGAGATGTCTTCAGAAGAGATTAAGGGAGAGGAAAAATCAGAGGAAGCTGAGTCTTGAAGGTCGAGAGATGAGGAAGAAGATGGAGATGATGGAGGGCTTTCACCAGGAGGATGAAACACACGTCTAGAATAATTTCCAGACAGCATTGCTTCGAAAGGATTCACCTTGAGAGGATCATAGGTGATTTTAATCTTTTTGGGTTTGGAAGGTGATGTTTCAACAGCTTTTCGTTTGTTGTTTCTATCATTCTCATTATTTGCTGGTTTTGAAGAAGAATTCATGATGAGTTTGCAAAAAAAATGAACAGGTAGGGTTTGATAAGGAAGAGAGGGAGAGACAATCTTTAAGAAGGAAACAAGGAGATAGGAAACCGAAAACCATGTTGAAGAGAATTTAAAGGAAAATAAAATGAAACGAATGATGAAAAGCATTTAATGTTACGTGACGTGAGGAGAGATAATAAAGACGAATGAGGTGACTAGCACAGTTACCTATGGTCGGCGTCCCTTCAACTGCACGCGCGCTTATCCATGAATAGTAACGGCAGGTTTACCATCCCGAGATAAAGCGTAACAGCTGTTTTGCTTTACAAGATGTTCTGAATCAACTTAGACAATGAAACGTTAGTAATAACCGAATCATAATTTCTAAACGAATTCAATCAGAACTTCTGATTAAAAAAAATGTTCCACATTCATTTCAGAAGATACTCATACATGAGAAATTCTCATCTTCTCATTCTGGGCATAAATCCATACTGATGTTCTTCAGAATGAACTTAAACCTATCTTCAGCCAGGGGTTTTGTAAAGATATCAGCCCATTGATGGTCTGTATCAACAAAGTTTAAAGATATAACACCCTTCTGAACATAGTCCCTTATGAAATGATGTTTTATCTCAATATGTTTAGCTTTTGAATGAAGAATAGGATTCTTAGATAAACATATAGCAGAAGTATTATCACAGAATATAGGAATGTTACTCTCAAATATCTGATAATCTTCTAACTGACTTTTCATTCAGAGCATCTGTGTACTACAACCAGCAGCTGCGACATATTCTGCTTCTGTGGTTGATAGAGCAATGGTTGCTTGCTTCTTGCTGTACCAGGAGATTAAGTGACTTCCAAGAAATTGGCAACTTCCTGAAGTACTTTTTCTTTCAATTCTGTCTCCAGCATAATCAGCATCGCAGAATCCTACTAAGTTGTATTCTTTAGATTTTCTGTAAACTAAACCAACATTAGTAGTACCTTTCAGATACCTTAGAATCCTCTTAACAGCAGTTAAATGAGATTCTCTAGGATCCGATTGGAATCTAGCACACAAACAAACACTGAACAGAATGTCAGGTCTAGAAGCAGTCAGATATAGAAGAGATCCAATCATACCTCTGTATAGCTTCTGATCTACCTTCTTACTTACCTCATCCTTACCTAGGATGCATGTTGGATGCATAGGAGTTTTGGCTTCTTTGCAGTCTAGAAGATTGAACTTCTTCAGAAGTTCCTTCACGTACTTGGTTTGGTGAACATACGTTCCTTCTGATGTTTGATTTATTTGTATTCCAAGGAAATACTTGAGTTCTCCCATCATGCTCATTTCAAACTCAGCCTGCATAGACTTAGCAAACTCCTTTCCAAGTGTAGCATTAGATGTTCCAAAAATAATATCATCTACATATATTTGACAAATTAAAATATCCTTTTCAAAGGTTTTACAAAAGAGAGTAGTGTCCACTTTTCCTCTAGTGAAACCATTATCTAGAAGGAAAGAACTTAAGCGTTCATACCAAGCTCTGGGAGCCTGTTTCAATCCATACAATGATTTCTTAAGTTTAAAAACATGATTAGGAGACATAGAGTCTTCAAAACCAGGAGGTTGATGGACATAAACTTCTTCATCTATATAACCATTTAAGAAGGCACTCTTAACATCCATCTGATAGAGAGTGATGTTATGTTGAGTGGCAAAAGAAATTAATAGACGAATAGACTCTAACCTGGCCACTGGTGCAAAGGTCTCTGTGTAGTCAATCCCTTCTTGCTGACTATAACCCTGAGCCACCAGTCTGGCTTTGTTCCTTACCACTTCACCTTTCTCACTAAGCTTGTTTCTGAAGACCCATTTTGTACCGATTATATTGAATCCATCTGGTCTAGGAACAAGATCCCAAACATCATTCCTTGTAAACTGATTTAGTTCTTCTTGCATAGCAATTATCCAGTCTGGATCTTCTAGAGCATGATCAACAGAAGTTGGCTCGATCAAAGATACAAGACCTAATTGACAGTCTGCATTGTTCCTAAGGAATGCTCTTGTTCTGATTGGATCATCCTTCTTTCCAAGAATGACATCTTCTGAATGACCAGAGATGAGTCTGGATGATCTTCTGACAGATGGTTCTTCAGAAATACTTAGATCCTCCAGAGAAGCTGTTACTTGATCTTCAGATTCTTTGCTTCTGAGGAGCTCTGCTTCTGATGCGTTGCTTCTTGGCTCAACAACTTCTGATATGTCAATATCACAACCTGCAAAATTATCAACTTGCTTTGGTTTTTCAGAACCAAGCTTATCATCAAACCTGATATTGATTGATTCTTCTACAACCAATGTTTCAGTATTGTATACCCTGTAGCCTTTTGAGCGTTCAGAATATCCAAGAAGGAAACACTTTTGAGCTTTGGAATCAAACTTACCAAGATGATCTTTAGTGTTCAGAATAAAGCATACACATCCAAAAGGATGGAAATATGAAATGTTGGGCTTTCTATTCTTCCACAATTCATAGGGAGTCTTATTTAGAATAGGTCTGATAGAGATTCTATTCTGAATATAACATGCAGTGTTTATTGCTTCTGCCCAGAAATGCTTAGCCATATTGGTTTCATTGATCATGGTTCTGGCCATTTCTTGAAGAGTCCTATTCTTTCGTTCTACAACCCCATTTTGCTGTGGAGTTCTAGGACAAGAGAAATCATGGGCAATACCATTTTCTTTGAAGAATTCTTCAAAGGATTTGTTCTCAAATTCACCACCATGATCACTTCTGACCTTTATGATTTTACACTCTTTTTCAGATTGAATCTGAATGCAGAAGTCAAAGAACACTGAATGAGTCTCATCCTTGTGTTTTAAGAATTTTACCCATGTCCAGCGGCTATAATCATCTACGATGACTAATCCATATTTCTTTCCTCTGACAGATGCTGTTTTGACTGGTCCAAACAGATCAATGTGCAAGAGTTCTAATGGCCTTGAGGTAGAAACAACATTCTTAGACTTGAATGCAGGTTTGGAGAACTTGCCCTTCTGACATGCTTCACAAAGAGCATCTGATTGGAATTTCAGATTAGGGAGTCCTCTGACAAGATTCAGTTTGTTAATTTGAGAGATCTTTCTCAAACTAGCATGACCTAATCTCCTGTGCCAGACCCACTGCTCTTCAGAAACAGACATAAGACAAGTCACCTTCTGACTCATAAGATCTTGCAGATCTGTCTTATAAATGTTGTTCTTCCTCTTGCCTGTAAATAGGATTGAGCCATCCTTCTGATTTACAGCCTTGCAAGACTCTTGATTAAAGATTATATCATAACCATTGTCACTTAATTGACTGATAGATAAAAGGTTATGTGTTAATCCTTCTACAAGAAGTACATTAGAGATGGAAGGAGAGTTACCAGATTTTATAGTTCCAGAGCCAATTATCTTGCCCTTCTGATCTCCTCCGAACTTGACTTCTCCTCCAGACTTAAGCACCAGGTCTTGGAACATAGACCTTCTTCCTGTCATGTGTCGCGAGCATCCAGAGTCCAGGTACCATGACATGTTGTGCTTTGTCCTTCTTGCAGCCAAGGATATCTGCAATAGGAATAATCTTATCCTTAGGTACCCACATCTTTTTGGGTCCTTTCTTGTTAGATTTTCTCAAGTTCTGATTGAACTTGGGTTTAACATTATAAGCAATAGGAGGAACAGCATGATAATTCTTAATGTGAGTTTCATGATATTTCCTAGGTTGTGTCACATGCTTCTTAGTGTGTGTACTGTGAAAACTTGGTGCATGTGAAGTGTGCCTAATATCATGTGAGTGGCCATACTTGAACTGATCATACAATGGCTTGTATGTAATTTTCATTTCATCAACAGGTTCAAGTTTGTATGGGGTTTCACCCTCATAACCAATGCCAACTCTTTTGTTTCCAGACACAGCATATATCATAGAAGCTAGCTGACTTCTGCCAATACTTCTAGATAGGAACTTCCTGAAACTTAAATCATATTCTTTCAGAATATGGTTCAGACTGGGAGTGGATTTTTCTGAATCCGAAGGAGATCCAACATTATTGGATAATTTTAAAAGTTTTTCCTTTAATTCAGAATTCTCCAGCTCAAGCTTCTTTGTTTCAAATTCAAATTGCTTTTTCAGCTTTTTGTATTTGAGACTGATCTGAGACTTGAGTTCCAGAAGTTCAGTTAGACCGGAAACTAACTCATCTCTAGTAAGTTCAGAAAATACCTCTTCAGAATCTGATTCTGATGTAGATTCTGATCCGTCATCTTCTGTCGCCATCAGCGCACAGTTGGCCTGCTCATCTTCTGAATCATCTTCTGACTCATCCCAGGTTGCCATAAGACCTTTCTTCTTATGAAACTTTTTCTTGGGACTTTCCTTCTGAAGATTTGGACATTCATTCTTGTAGTGTCCAGGCTCATTGCATTCATAGCACATGACCTTCTTCTTGTCAAATCTTCTTTCATCAGAAGATTCTCCACGTTCAAATTTCCTTGAACTTCTGAAGCCTCTGAACTTCCTTTGCTTGGTCTTCCAGAGTTGATTTAGCCTTCTGGAAATCATGGACAGTTCATCTTCTTCTTCAGATTCTGATTCTTCAGGATCTTCTTCTCTAGCCTGAAAAGCGTTAGTGCATTTCTTGATATTAGATTTTAATGCAATAGACTTACCTTTCTTTTGAGGCTCATTTGCGTCCAGCTCAATCTCATGGCTTCTCAAGGCACTGATAAGCTCTTCCAGAGAAACTTCATTCAGATTCTTCGCAATCTTGAATGCAGTCACCATCGGACCCCATCTTCTGGGTAAGCTTCTGATGATCTTCTTTACATGATCAGCCTTGGTGTATCCTTTGTCAAGAACTCTCAATCCAGCAGTCAGAGTTTGAAATCTCGAAAACATCTTTTCAATGTCTTCATCATCCTCCATCTTGAAGGCTTCATACTTCTGGATTAAGGCAAGAGCTTTTGTCTCCTTGACTTGAGCATTTCCTTCATGAGTCATTTTCAAGGACTCATATATGTCATAGGCCGTTTCCCTGTTAGATATCTTCTCATACTCAGCATGAGAGATAGCATTCAGCAAAACAGTTCTACATTTATGATGATTCCTGAAAAGCTTCTTTTGGTCATCATTCATTTCTTGCCTTGACAGCTTCACGCCTCTGGCATTTACTGGATGTTTGTAACCATCCATCAGAAGATCCCATAGATCACCATCTAGACCCAGAAAGTAACTCTCCAGTTTATCTTTCCAGTATTCAAAGTTTTCACCATCAAATACCGGCGGTCTAGTATAACCATTGTTACCGTTGTATTGCCCAGCAGAGCCAGATGTAGATGCAGGTGTAGGTATAGTCCTTTCACTTTCATCAACCATCTTTTAAATGAAGCGTTTTTCTCTTCCTGAATCTTTTCTAAACACGGTTAAGTGCTTGCACCTTAGAACCGGCGCTCTGATGCCAATTGAAGGATAGAAAAACACTTAGAAAGGGGGGGATTGAATAAGTGTGACTTAAAATCTTGAGCGATAAAAATAAAATGCACAATTATTTTTATCCTGGTTCGCTGTTAACGAAGCTACTCCAGTCCACCCCCGCAGAGATGATTTACCTCAACTGAGGATTTAATCCACTAATCGCACGGATTACAATGGTTTTCCACTTAGCCGCAACTAAGTCTTCCAGAGTCTTCTGATCACAACCTGATCACTCCAGGAACAACTGCTTAGTTCACTCCTAAGACTTTTCTAGAGTCTACTGATCAACACGATCACTCTAGGCTTAGTTCACTCCTAAGACTTTCTGCTCAGCCAACTGCCAAGACTTCCTGCTCAGCCAACTGCCAAGACTTCCTGCTCAGCTAACTGCTAAGACTTCCTGCTCAGCTAACTGCTAAGACTTCCTAGAGTATACTGATCAACTGATCACTCTAGTTCCTTACAACTTAATGTAATCTATTCAAGAGTTTACAAATGCTTCTTAAAAGCGATAATCACAACTGTGATATTTCTCTTACAATTTAAGCTTAATCTCACTAAGATATTACAACAGCAATGTAGTGAGCTTTGATGAAGATGAAGATTCTGAGTTTTGATTTGAACAGAGTTTCAGCAAGTTAATTTGAATTGTATTGGTGCGAAAATCGTTAACCTTGCTTCTCATCAGAACTTCATATTTATAGGCGTTGAGAAGATGACCGTTGAATGCATTTAATGCTTTGCGTGTTCCGTACAGCTTTGCATTTAATGTTATACGCTTTTGTCAACTACCTCGAGCCTTGTTCACGCTGTGTCTACTGACGTAGCCTTTAGTAGCTTTAACGTTCCTTTTGTCAGTCAGCGTAGTCTGCCACGTGTACTTCCTTCTGATCTGATGTTTGTGAATACGACGTTTGAATATCATCAGAGTCAAACAGCTTGGTGCACAGCATCTTTTGATCTTCTGACCTTGAAGTGCTTCTGAGCGTGATACCATCTTCTGATCTTCAGTGCTTCTGATCTCATGTTCTTCTGATGCTTCCATAGACCCATGTTCTGATTCTGCTTCGACCATCTTCTGATGTCTTGCCAGACCATGTTCTGATGTTGCATGCTGAACCATTTGAGACACATCTTCTGAGCGCTGAATTATGCGTACTCTTTATATATATTTCCTGAAAGGGAAATTGCATTGGATTAGAGTACCATATTATCTTAAGCAAAATTCATATTATTGTTATCATCAAAACTAAGATAATTGATAAGAACAAATCTTGTTCTAACAGATATTACAATGAAAGTGAGGTTGAAGACGAAGTTCGTTTGAATTGATTTCAGAAGCATTTCAGCAAGTTTGCAAGAGTTGTAGTTTGCTTCTGATCAGAACTTCAGTATATATAGGCAGTTGAGAAGATGACCGTTGGAATGCATTTATTGCGTTGCGTGTCTGGACAGCTTTGCATTTAATGTTTTCATTGTTTTGTCAACTACCTCAAGCCATGTTTTTCTCTACTTTTACCGACTTTGCCTTTTGTAGCTTCTAACGTTCCTTTTGTCAGTCAGAGATAGACTTCGTAGCCTGTCATCTAGTACTAACTTCTGATCTCAGATTTTGTGAATACAACATTTGAATAATCACAATCAGAGTTACAGCTTGGTGCAGAGCATCTTCTTGTCTTCTGACTTTGAAGAGCTTTAGCGTGATTCCATAAGAACTTCAGTGCTTCAGCTTCTGATCTCAAGTTCTTTTGATGCTTCATAGACCATGTTCTAATTCTGCTTCACCATCTTCTGATGTCTTGCGAGAGCATGTTCTGATGTTGCAATCCTGAACCTTCTGAGTCAGTGCTTCTTAGCGCTGAATTGTGCATACTCCTTAGATATTTCCTGAAATGGAAAATGCATAGGATTAGAGTACCACATTGTCTTATACAAAATTCATATACATTGTTATCATCAAAACAAGAATATTGATCAGAACAAATCTTATTCTAGCAATCTCCCCCTTTTTGATGATGACAAAAACATATATAATTGATATGAATTTGCAATCAAAATATCAGATGACAAAAGACAATTATACAGATATAGCATAAGCATATAATCAGAGTGTGTGAATATGTCTCCCCCTGGGATTAACAATCTCCCCCTGAAATAAATACTAGAAGAATTTATGAATAAAAGACTTCCCTGAGTATTTTTCATTTCAGCAGAGACTTTCACTTTGCCTAGAACTTCACAATATTCAGAGCTTCTGCTTCTTGCTTCCATAGGACAGCTTCAGAGCTTTGAATTTCTTCTTGTTGTCATAGCATGCTTGATTGAATCAGAACATTCTTAAATGTATCAGAGCATCCTTAGAGCATCTTTACATCCTGAAATGTTTCATAACATACTAGACAAAAAATATTAGAACATGAATGTATCAGAGCATAACATGAATGTATCAGAGCATAGTTGATAACTATCATGTATCCGAGAATTCTTAATGAATAACATGTATCAGAGCATTTAAGAATAACCTGTATCAGAGCATATGACATGAAGAAAATGTATCAGATCATATTCTCAACCGAGAACTTCAGAGCATTCTACGAATGACTATCAGAACATTCTTCTTCTTGTTGCTTCTAATCTTGAAGCTTCACGGCACTAAGCTTGCTTCAATTTTCCAAGAACATGCTTCTTTCTAGAATAGCTCTTCCTCAAGTATTTGCTTCTTATGCATATCCTGCGAAAATTCTCAAAGACATAGAACTTGCAAATAATGTTAGGAATGTTGAGACTTAATCCCAACAACTGATAATATAAATCAAACCAATTATCATGTTTCTCCCTCTTTTTGTCATAACATAAAAAAACATTAAAAAGATTCAGATGATAAAAGACACATAAGGTGAAGAGGATAATATTTCATTAATTAACAAAATATATCAGAAGGTATACAATAAGGATTAGAAACAGATGCAAGAAACAGATGCAAGAAACAAGAAAACATCTAAGACTAGCCTAGTTTAGAAACTATCTTGGCCAGAAGGTTTTGAATCTCAGAAGTGCTTTCTGTCTGCTTCTTCATAAACGATATGAACTCATCGTGAGTTTCCTCATGTTTGTCTAGATGAGAAGAAAGATCAACTTGATTATGTTGAAGAGCCTTCATGGTGTTCAGCAGAACAAAAGGTTCAGCAGAAGAAGCATCAAAGCTACTGTCCAGAGCAGTAGGATTCTCAACAGCAGCATCAACCATGAGAACATCAACTTGATTTTCCTTAAGAGGAGATAGCATAGCAGGATGATTCTCTATAGCTTGTTTTTCAACATCATCTTCTACTTCAGAAGCATCGTCAGCATAGATAGGAGCAGGGATTTCAGAATCAGAATTTTCTAGAGCTAGAAGAACTGCAGCCAAATTCTGAGGAGGTGTAGGAGCAGCAGGTTCTGAAGGGTATTCAACTTCTGGATATACCATACTTGGTGCCTTCGCAGAGGGATTCTCCCTTAACCAGTTGAATAAGAACTAAAAGTCACCAGTCAGAACATGATAGCTAGGCTTCCACACAACCATAGCCAAAGGATGAACTTCTTCAAGCTCATCAACGAATTCCTTCTCCTCAAGAGATTTCGTGTTCTTGATGGAACAGAAATATCAGTATTCATAATCCCTTAGGAACTCACAAAGGCCAGGAGCTTATGCTTCACATTTCTTCTGAATCTTCAGAAGGTCAGAATTGATCTCCCTTCTGAAAGCACTCCAAAGACCTCTTGTAGCAACATAATCCGTCCTGGCACTATGTGCAACCTTCAAAGCTTCTAAATCTGTTTGTACCTTTAGTTTCAGAAATTCAAAACTTACACCAACAGATAGTTCAGGGTTAGGGGTTTTGAATCGGATGGAAGAAGAATCTGGGTTCAGAATGAAATAGGGTTCAGATTCTCTATCAAGAGAAAGCGATGACTCTGCTTCATCCTCAGATTCTAGGTTAACAAACACAGGTTCAGAATGAGGTTTGGGTGTATAGTTGTAGTCTCGGAATAATTGTTCTAAAGAATCAGAATTGTGAGATTCTGATACGGTAGGGTTGATGGGTACAGATGAAGTAACAGATTCATAGTTCGCATGAGGAGGAGGTTGAGAGGTGGAGATATTTGTGCGAGGGGAAAAAGGGTTTGAAGGGGAGCAACATCTAGAATGGGGTTAGAATCAGGGTGGTCAGAAGCAAGACTGGTTTTGGGTGAAGGAGGAGGGGTAAGAACTTTGGAGGATGAAGGTGATTTGGTGGAGGCTTTTCCTGGTTGTATTTCTGATTGAGATGGTTTTGGAACTTCTGTTGGTATAGATTTTGAAATAACAAAAGGAATAGAACCAGGTTCAGAAATAAACACACCTTTAGGTTTCTTGAGAGGCCTTTCAGAATCAGCTTCAACTTCTTTCCTCTTCTTCTGAATCACAACCTTCTTTCCTGCAAAAATTTCTTTCTTCCTTGCTTCTACTTCAATTTCCTCTTCATTCTTCTTCTGTTCTCCTTCAACAACCTTCTTTTTCTTCTTCTTCTTATCTTTCTTTTTCTTCTTCTTCTTCTTCTTCTTCTTCTTCTTCTTCTTCTTCTCTACATCCTTCTCATCATCCGTCCTATCACTCTTTTTCCTCTTCTTCTTCTTTTCAGCTTCCTTCTCATCATTCTTGTTTTCTTTTTCAACAACGGCTTCTGTTTTCTCTTCTTCCTTATTCTCCTTTTTAACAACAACATCTTTCTTCTCTTCAACAACTTTCTCTTCAGTTCTCTTCTCCTGACTGACAGAAGGAAAATCTAGCTTTTTCTTGGTCCTTCTTTCTTTTTGAAAGGCAGCTTCTGGTAAAAATTCTATTATACCATCCTTGGTAGTTATAAGCATCTGCCTGCTTGTTCCCATCTTAGTATCCACAGAACCATCCTGTTTGGGAATATTAAGGTAGTGAACCTTAACTTCTGGTATTTCATTGAGAAAGAACAACTCAAAATCAGAAAGAACATGACCTCTTCTGCTTCTAACATTCGGATCAGGCTTAGGAGCATGATCAACAACTTGAATAAGACCCATTTTCTTCAAAGAATGACCTTTTAGAATACTCCCAATGATGGTGTAAGGATCTTTGACTATTCCAGCATTCTCCAACTCTTTAACCATCTTGGTTTGAACCAGAAGATTGGTAATGATCCTCCCAAAAGGAATAACAATTTTCTTCTTCTTCATGTTCTCGTCTCTAGAATCTTTCACAGCATTCCACAAATGATTAAAGATGATGTATGTAACATCCACCTTCTTTTGTGTACCAAGGCAATACAAAATGTATTGTTGATCTCTGTTGATGAAGTTAGAAGAACTTATTGACTTCCGGTGATAGAAACAGCCCAGAAGGATCTTGGTCCAAACCTTGTAAATGTCCTTCATATCTTTTACCTCATTAGATTTCTTTCCCTCAAAGAAGATTTCAGCATAGACTGCATCCCAGTTTGTTCTAGGAGTAGCTTCAGTCTCTCCTTCAACATTCTTCAGATCAAACAAAATTCTTAATAAGTTTTCAATGATTGAGAAGAACCTTCCATGAACAAATGATACAATCGCTTTAGGGATAAAAAATGCATGAACCCAGAACTCGTTCACAAGGTCTGGATATACCGGTCCATAGAACTCAAGAAACAAAGACGACCATTTCTGAAAAACCAAGTTGTCTTTGATATGGATTTGATGTTCTTATAGGTTATCAACATCCACCGTAAGTTCACATATAAATTCCAACTGATCCCGAGGAGTAGAGCAAGTGATCATTGGAATGAGTTCTTGTTCTTGTTCTTGTTCTTGTTGTAGTTGTTGTTGAGAAGAACCAGCGTTTTTAGATGAAGAAGCAGCCATTGAAATTCTACTAAGATTCTTGTGTTTCTTTTTAGGGTTTTGAAAGAGAGTGAAAAGATTGCAGAAATGCATGCACAAGAGAGAGAATGTAAAAAGATGAAATGTTATGGAGATGAGTTTATATAGGCACAAATTTGAAATAACAAAATGCAATATGTTTCTGAATGAACAGGATTACAGAAAATCAATGCAATTAATGTTGAGTGACGTTATGGCAAAAACGTGATATTTGAAATGATTTGCACAATTACCTAGGGCGGCGTCTCATCAACTGCACACATGCTTGTCCCTTTAGAATGAACACGTGTTCATCTTCTGGAAAAGCTAGTGACAACTATTTTGCTTTAAAAGAGATTCTGAATCAACTTAGACATATGAAACGTTAGCAACAACAGAATCAGAATATCTAATTGATAAGAGATCAGAACTTCTTATAAAAGAAAAACTTATCATTTCAAATCTAGTCCATACATTTGAACTTCTCATCTTCTCATTCTGGGCATAAATCCATACTGATATTCGTCAGAATGAACTTAAACCTATCTTCAGCAAGGGGTTTTGTGAAGATATCAGCCCATTGATGGTCTGTATCAACAAATTTTAAAGAAAGAACACCCTTCTGAACATAGTCCCTAATGAACTGATGTTTGATCTCAATATGTTTAGCTTTGGAATGTAAGATTGGATTCTTAGATAAACATATAGCAGAAGTATTATCACAGAAGATAGGAATGTTAGTCTCGTATATCTGATAATCTTCTAGCTGACTCTTCATCCAGAGCATCTGTGTACTACATCCAGCAACAGCAACATATTCTGCTTCTGTTATAGAGAGGGCAATGGTAGCTTGCTTCTTGCTGTACCAGGAGATTAGGTGACTTCCAAGAAATTGACAACTTCCAGAAGTACTTTTCCTTTCAACTCTACCTCCAGCGTAATCAGCATCACAATATCCTACTAAGTTGTAATCTTTAGATCTTCTGTAGACTAAACCAACATTAGTAGTACCTTTCAGATACCTCAAATTTCTCTTAACAGCTGTTAAGTGAGATTCTCTAGTGTAGCGGGGAAAATCTGATATCGAAGCCATAGGATTGGCTCAAATCAATATTTCGTTTGAAATCGCCACCGCGCTTTATTGTTTCCAAAGGAAAAGGGAAAAGAACGAATAAAACCCAAATTTTTGTTTTTAAAACAAGAAAGAGATCTCAGGTACGGGTGTTGATTATATGAGGGGAAGGTTTTAAGCACCCCTCATATCTGTGGTACTCCACAGGAACCTTTTTTAAAATCTGTGTCGTGTGTGCTAAAAAGGGGTTTGTTTTATTTTTAAAATAAGTTCGGCAAGACGTTAAGCCTTGTACCTACATACCTCCTTGGTGCAATGGAGAAGTCAGAGCTAATGTAGTTCCGCTTAAAAGGAAAAACATTTTTAAAACGAATAAACACTTTATCATCGTCGAAGAGAAATACTCAGCCATTGATATTGAGCATGAGAACAAATGAGTTCTTTGCATCGCTAATGAAAGAAGGGCTCCAACTCGGATAAAATCAACGGGTATGCCACTAGTTCTCTCATGCAGAAAAGATCTCATTTTATCAATCAATTCCAAAATCGTGGGGTATAACCACTCGTTTCGACAATTAGTCGTGTCTAAACATTTGAAGAAAAGGCCACTAAGGGCAAAAGATATTTTAAAGAAAAAAGGTTTTGAAAAGATTGCAAACATAAGAAGGTTTTTGAAAAAGGGAGAAGATTTTGAAAATCTAAGAAATGGGAGGAGATGAAGAGGCTATCCTATTGCGTAAAATAAAAGCTAAGGAAAGAAACGGTCTAACCAAATAAGAAGCCAACACTTGACATTAAGAGTCAAGGTAGATTTCCCATCCTTTGGAATTATCAATACCAACACATTAACACTTGGGGATCCAGATGAACTTATTATCTTAGCACCACTTTGCATTAAGCACATTAAAAATTCTGACGAAAATCGGGCCGAGTAACGGCTGTTTTTGGGTAAAATCCTTATCTCAATGCTTTGGAATTAACCATCAAGGACTTTCAAGGAAATACCTGCATACACAAACAGACAACAATCCAATGCCAGACAGACAGAACAACCACAGAGTAATAACAGAATAAGGGTCCAGAGGCACTAAGTCCATAAGTCCGAATCTCCAAAATGCTAGGGATAGTAACCAACAGTCCGAAAGAGAGCCTTATGTGTTTTTTAGATTTTTGTTGTTTATTAGTGTTTTAGCATAAAAGTAAAGTATGGTCCAAGTGGACAAAGAGAAAATGGCGGAAACATAAACATATGTCCAAATGGACAAAGAGAAAATAGCGGAATATAAACGTCCAAATGGACAAAGGAAAAATAGCGGAATGTAAATATGGTGAAATGATAAAATAAAGCGATAAAGCGAGAAATATAAAGAGCGGTATAATAAAGTGCGGAAATTAAATTAGTTGTTAGATGTTAAAGATAACCATCTTGAAACTTGTCAAGTATGTTATCAAAGTTAGTAAGAAAGATCGATGGTTAGTGAAGGATGTTCTCGGATTTAAATTTAATGGAACTTTATCAGAAGCTTGATAAAATCATAGCGACTACACGATAAAATTCCATAAGTCTTAAATCAACCGCATACAATTCTCTTCCATATTTGATCCTTTTTATTCGGTACACGAAATATTGCGCTATGTTAAGCAGATCGCCAAGTGATTTATGTAGAAATCACCCTACAACGAGGCCGGTCAAAACTTTATGTGCTAATGCATACGAGAGAAATGATATGTAGATCATTCTCCGAAAGCAATACCGCACGAAAAGAAAATAGGTAACGATCTAGTCTTTACTAAGAATCCATAAGAATTCTCAAAGTATTAAGATTTTCATCGATCAAAAGAAAAAGAAGGAGAAGAAGAAGATAAAATGCATAAAGTAAAATTAACTCACACTATCATTAATATCATTCATCTAATATTATGGATTTGGTCCTTTCAAACCTATCAACATCCTAGATCCAATGATATTAATGAAGTGGAGGAAGTAAGAAGCCAAAACAAGCATAAAAGGGCAAAAAACCACATTCTGCCAGCAGGAAATCGATTTACCTCTGTAGGAAATCGATTTCCTGAGTGCGGAGTTCAAATTTTGAAAAAAAATAAGGTGGAAATCGATTTCCTACAGAGGGAAATCGATTTCCTGCACGCAACATTAAAAAAATCAGCATTAGGAGGCATAAAACTTGACTTAAGCAAACATACAAACACCTTATGATCACACCTCAATTGGAGCACGAATTTTCCATCAATTCACCATCAAATAGGACCAATATAGCATCAAAGATGCATCACACACAAGCACAAAAGAATCACATTATGATGGATGACTAAAGATGAAGAAAATTACCAAATCTCGAACAAAACTTAGATCTACTTCAAGAATCACCAACACAAATCTTGATCTCTCAACAATTGAAGAAAAAAGAGTGAAATGGATGGAGGTTTAGCTCAAAGTTTTTGAGGTTCAAGATGTGACTCACAAACTTTATGAAAGAAAAAGAGCTTTGGTGAATTTGGTAGGGATGAGGAGAGAAATTGCAAGGGGTTTTTTGGCTCTCAAAGCTTGAGAAATGAATTTGCAAGAACTTTTTTGGCTATCAAAAGCTTCATAAATGAGGGAGTAGAGACCTCTATTTATAGAGTTGGAGCAAGAGTAGTGGCAAATTGGTCTTTTTGTGTTTGGTAATTAATTTGTGGTTAATTGGTATTTAAATGGTAAAAATGGTAAAATGAGGTTTAAGTGGGTTTAATGAAGGGGTTAATTTTGATGAGGTGGAAAATTGGTAAAATGATCAAATAAAAAAGGTGCCAAAATGATGTCATGCTTCCCTTTTTTTTTTCAAATTTCGTCCAGGGAAATCGATTTCCTATATGGGTAAATCGATTTCCATAGTGAAATTTTAAAAAAATTCCTTTTCTTGCACTGTTTTGATTTTGCCCGATCTTTTTCCTACAAAACACAGACAAAGGAAACAAAATGCATATTTTTGGATTTTGGTTGGTATAAAACAAATTAAAGGCTATAAATGCTCGATAATTCCCCTCAGAGATAATCACAATATCAAAGATAAAACTCCACAATGGTGCTCTTGATTGATGATTGAATGCAATCGATGTATGATCCTAGGGTCAAAAATTGGGGTATGACATCTAGGATCTGATTGGAATCTTGCACACAGACACACACTGAATAAAATATCAGGTCTAGAAGCAGTAAGATATAGAAGAGATCCAATCATACCTCTGTAGAGCTTCCAATCTACCATCTTACTTACCTCATCCTTACCTAGGACACACATTGGATGCATAGGAGTTTTTGCTTCTTTGCTTTCAGAAAGATTAAACTTCTTCAGAATTTCTTTCACGTACTTGGTTTGATGAACATAGGTTCCATCAAAAGTTTGATTGATTTGAATCCCAAGAAAGTACGTGAGTTCTCCCATAACGCTCATTTAAAACTCATCCTGCATAGACTTAGCAAACTCCTTTCCAAGTGTAGCATTAGAGGTTCCAAAGATAATATCATGAACATAAATTTGAACAATTAAAATATCCTTTTTAAAAGATTTACAGAAGAGAGTAGTGTCCACTTGTCCTCTAGTGAAACCATTTTTCAGAAGGAAAGAACTCAATCTTTCATACCAATCTCTAGGAGCTTGCTTCAGGCCATATAATGATTTCTTTAGTTTAAAAACATGTTCTTGAGACTTAGAGTCTTGAGAACTAGGAGGTTGGTGGACATACACTTCCTCATATATATAACCATTTAAGAAGGCACTCTTAACATCCATCTGATATAGAGTGATGTTGTTCTGAGTGGCAAACGAAATTAATAAGCGAATAGATTCTAACTTGGCCACTAGTGCAAAGGTTTTTGTATAGTCTATACCTTCTTGCTGACTATAGCCCTGAGCAACCAGTCTGGCTTTGTTTCTTACAACTTCTCCTTTATCGCTTAGCTTGTTTCTAAAGATCCATTTGGTTCCTGTGGTGTCGTTTTCTTTACCTCCCCGTTTCACTTGGGAGGACGGCACGCTAGACCCTTCACGCGAAATTTGGAAGGAGAATGCGCCCGTGGTGGGATGAATTTTATTTCAGTTCTTCCTACGATATCACACGAACTTTCTTATTTGTCCTACGAGTAGGAAAGGGGAAAAAATATCTCAACTAAACCCTAGGAGTTTGCTAAGTGTGGGGATTTCACCTAGACTAGAAATTCTGGAGTCCGGGGGGTCGGTTATACATAGGGAAGTGTTTAAACACCCTACATATCTGTAGTACTCTACAGGAACCTTCTCTGTGTCATTTGTGTTTGTGTTTGCTGCTAATGATTGGGAAAGTTTCTCCTTTGTGTTAGGAGAAGGAATTGAATTGATTTGAAAAGACAGACAGAATATTTTTGGTATTTTATTAGCTCGCTGAGATTCCTTGTGAACCTCATGCCTACATATCCCTAGTGGAAGTCAGAGCTTAATGTAGTTCGGGGAACTAACTAAGGAAATTAATTGTTTTTTGGTGCCTTGCTTGAAGCTCAAGGTTGAAGCTTTGAATTAAATCTCTGTTTACAGTAAAGAGACATGAAATCATCTCTACAGAGAGGTATTTGTACTATTCTACCACAAACATTTAAAGGAGTGACAGAATAACTGGATTCATTTCATTCAAGAGGGGGACCTTACTTGTGTGTGCAAGTATGCCAGTCAGATGCCTCTTAAATGAAAGAAAGATGCTCGTCCAAATTAGGGAAAGTGTACAAGTCTGGGGATGTGCCAGAGCATGTCTTTCAGAGTCCTAAATGGGAGACTTTGATTGAAATTGAAATTGAAATGTTTGTTTGTTTGAATGTGGTAGAGTAGTAAAAATATCTCTCTATAGAGATAAGCTATGTCTATCTACTGTATAAAAGATTTGACTTTAGCTGGCTTGTATGAGGCCCAAGCTTGAGGCTTTTTGATTGATTTATTAATATTATTTGACTCTGGGAGATGACTCTATTGAGGATTAATTACAGGGTATTTTTGTGTTCTGTACAAAGCCCAAAATTGAGGCTGACTCTATTTGGGGAGTGCTTATTTGATGGATTTTTATTTGGTGTTCTGTACAAAGCCTATAATTGAGGCTGACTCTACTTAGGGAGACTCTATTTGTGTGCCTTGTACAAAGCCCAAGGTTGTGGATGACTGCTGAGGATAACTGAATTTTTCAGACTATGAATGACTCTATTTTGTGTGCCTTGTATAAAGCCCAAGGTTGTGGCTGACTGCTGAGGATAACTGAATTTTTGAGACTATGAATGACTCTATTTTGTGTGCCTTGTATAAAGCCCAAGGTTGTGGCTGACTCTAGCTAGGGAAAACATTATTTTCTGCCTTGTACAAAGCCCAAGGTTGTGGCTGACTCTTGACAGGGAAATTTTATTGTTTGGTGCCTTGTATGAAGCCCAAGGTTGAGGCTGACTGTTTTTGTTGGTTTTGACTCTACTGGAGATTAAAAAAGACTGTTTTTCTTTGGAAGCTAACCCTTTCCAGGGATTTTAACTCAGCTGGTGAATTTTGTTAGAACAAGATTTGTTCTTATCAATTATCTTAGTTTTGATGATAACAATAATATGAATTTTGCTTAAGATAATATGGTACTCTAATCCAATGCAATTTCCCTTTCAGGAAATATATATAAAGAGTACGCATAATTCAGCGCTCAGAAGTTGTGTCTCAAATGGTTCAGCATGCAACATCAGAACATGGTCTGGCAAGACATCAGAAGATGGTCGAAGCAGAATCAGAACATGGGTCTATGGAAGCATCAGAAGAACATGAGATCAGAAGCACTGAAGATCAGAAGATGGTATCACGCAACAGAAGCACTTCAAGATCAGAAGATCAGAAGATGCTATGCACCAAGCTGTTTTGACTCTGATGATATTCAAACGTCGTATTCACAAACATCAGATCAGAAGGAAGTACAGGTGGCAGACTACGCTGACTGACAAAAGGAACGTTAAAGCTACTAAAGGCAACGTCAGTAGACACAGCGTGAACAAGGCTCGAGGTAGTTGACAAAAGCATATAACATTAAATGCAATGCTGTACGGAACACGCAAAGCATTAAATGCACTCAACGGTCATCTTCTCAACGCCTATAAATATGAAGTTCTGATGAGAAGCAAGGTTAACGATCCTGAACAAGATTTATTCAAAAACACTTGCTGAAACGCTGTTCAAATCAAAACTCAGAATCTTCATCTTCATCAAAGCTCACTACATTGCTGTTGTAATATCTTAGTGAGATTAAGCTTAAACGATAAGAGAAATATCACAGTTGTGATTATCGCTTTTAAGAAGCATTTGTAAACTCTTAGATTGATTACATTAAGTTGTAAGTAACTAGAGTGATCGTGTTGATCAGAATACTCTAGGAAGTCTTGGCAGTTGGCTGAGCAGTTTGTAACTAGAGTGATTAGGTTGATCAGTAGACTCTAGAAAAGTCTTAGGAGTGAACTAAGCAGTTGTTCCTGGAGTGATCAAGTTGTGATCAGAATACTCTAGAAGACTTAGTTGCTGACTAAGTGGAAAACCATTGTAATCCGTGCGATTAGTGGATTAAATCCTCAGGTTGAGGTAAATCATCTCTGCGGGGGTGGACTGGAGTAGCTTCGTTAACAGCGAACCAGGATAAAAATAATTGTGCAATTTATTTTTATCGTCCAAGATTTAAAGTCACACTTATTCAATCCCCCCTTTCTAAGTGTTTTTCTATCCTTCAATTGGTATCAGAGCGCCGGTTCTAAGGTGCAAGCACTTAACCGTGTTTAGAAAAGATTCAGGGAGAGAAAAACGCTTCATTTAAAAGATGGCTGGTGAAACTCCGACAAATCCACCTGCATCTACATCTGGCTCTGCTGAGCAATACAACGGTAACAATGGTTATACAAGACCGCCGGTATTTGAGGGTGAAAACTTTGAATACTGGAAAGATAAACTGGAAAGTTACTTTCTTGGTCTAGATGGTGATCTATGGGATCTTCTGATGGATGGTTACAAACATCCAGTAAATGCCAGTGGCGTAAAGCTGACAAGGCAAGAAATGAATGATGATCAAAAGAAGCATTTCAGGAATCATCATAAATGCAGAACTGTTTTGCTGAATGCTATTTCTCATGTTGAGTATGAGAAAATATCAAACAGGGAAACAGCCTATGATATATATGAGTCCTTGAAAATGACTCATGAAGGAAATGCTCAAGTCAAGGAGACAAAAGCTCTTGCCTTAATCCAGAAGTATGAAGCCTTCAAGATGGAGGATGGTGAAGACATTGAAAAGATGTTTTCGAGATTTCAAACTCTGACTGCTGGATTGAGAGTTCTTGACAAAGGATACACCAAGGCTGATCATGTAAAGAAGATCATCAGAAGCTTACCCAGAAGATGGGGTCCTATGGTGACTGCATTCAAGATTGCAAAGAATCTGAATGAAGTTTCTCTGGAAGAGCTGATCAGTGCCTTGAGAAGCCATGAGATTGAGCTGGATGCAAATGAGCCTCAAAAGAAAGGTAAATCTATTGCATTAAAATCTAATATCAAGAAATGCACTAACGCTTTTCAGGCCAAAGAAGAAGATCCTGAAGAATCAGAATCTGAAGAAGAAGATGAACTGTCCTTAATCTCCAGAAGGCTAAATCAACTCTGGAAGACCAAGCAAAGGAAGTTCAGAGGCTTCAGAAGTTCAAAGAAATTTGAACGTGGAGAATCTTCTGATGACAGAAGATTTGACAAGAAGAAGGTCATGTGCTATGAATGCAATGAGCCTGGACACTACAAGAATGAATGTCCAAATCTTCAGAAGGAAAGCCCCAAGAAAAAGTTTCATAAGAAGAAAGGTCTTATGGCAACCTGGGATGAGTCAGAAGATGATTCAGAAGATGAGCAGGCTAACTATGCGCTGATGGCGACAGAAGATGATGGATCAGAATCTACATCAGAATCAGATTCTGAAGAGGTATTTTCTGAACTTACTAGAGATGAGTTAGTTTCCGGCCTAACTGAACTTCTGGAATCCAAGTCTCAGATTTGTATTAAATACAAAAAGCTGAAAAAGCTATTTGAATTTGAAACAAAGAGGCTTGAGTTGGAAAATTCTGAATTGAAAGATAAACTTTTAAAATTATCCAATGATGTTGGATCTCCTTCTGATTCAGAAAAATCCACTCCTAGTCTAAACCATATTCTGAAAGAATATGATTTAAGTTTCAGGAAGTTCTTATCTAGAAGTATTGGCAGAAGTCAGCTAGCTTCTATGATATATGCCGTATCTGGAAACAAAAGAGTTGGCATTGGCTATGAGGGTGAAACCCCATACAAACTTGAACCTGTTGATGAAATGAAACTCACATACAAGCCATTGTATGATCAGTTCAAGTATGGCCACTCTCATGATATTAGGCACACTTCACATGCACAAAGTTTTCACATAACACACACCAAGAAGCATGTGACACAACCTAGGAAATATCATGGAACTCACATTAAAAATTATCATGCTGTTCCTCCTAGTGCTTACAATGTTAAACCCAAGTTCAATCAGAACTTGAGAAAATCTAACAAGAAAGGACCCAAGAAAATGTGGGTACCTAAGGATAAGATTATTCCTATTGCAGATATCCTTGACTGCAAAAAGGACAAAGCACAACATGTCATGGTACCTGGACTCTGGGTGCTCGCGACACATGACAGGAAGAAGGTCTATGTTCCAAGACCTGGTGCTTAAGTCTGGAGGAGAAGTCAAGTTTGGAGGAGATCAGAAGGGCAAGATAATTGGCTCTGGAACTATAAAGTCTGGTAACTCTCCTTCCATTTCTAATGTACTTCTTGTAGAAGGATTAACTCATAACCTCTTATCTATCAGTCAATTAAGTGACAATGGTTATGATATAATCTTCAATCAAAAGTCTTGCAAGGCTGTAAATCAGAAGGATGGCTCAATCCTATTTACAGGCAAGAGGAAGAACAACATTTATAAGACAGATCTGCAAGATCTTATGAGTCAGAAGGTGACTTGTCTTATGTCTGTTTCTGTAGAGCAGTGGGTCTGGCACAGGAGATTAGGTCATGCTAGTTTGAGAAAGATCTCTCAAATTAACAAATTGAATCTTGTCAGAGGACTCCCTAATCTGAAATTCAAATCAGATGCTCTTTGTGAAGCGTGTCAGAAGGGCAAGTTCTCCAAACCTGCATTCAAGTCTAAGAATGTTGTTTCTACCTCAAGGCCATTAGAACTCTTGCACATTGATCTGTTTGGCCCAGTCAAAACAGCATCTGTCAGAGGAAAGAAATATGGATTAGTCATCGTAGATGATTATAGCCGCTGGACGTGGGTAAAATTCTTGAAACACAAGGATGAGACTCATTCAGTATTCTTTGATTTCTGCATTCAGATTCAATCTGAAAAGGAGTGTAAAATCATAAAGGTCAGAAGTGATCATGGTGGTGAATTTGAGAACAGATCCTTTGAAGAATTCTTCAAAGAAAATGGTATTGCCCATGATTTCTCTTGTCCTAGAACTCCACAACAAAATGGAGTTGTAGAGCGAAAGAATAGGACTCTGCAAGAAATGGCCAGAACCATGATCAATGAAACCAATATGGCTAAGCATTTCTGGGCAGAAACAATAAACACTGCATGCTATATTCAGAATAGAATCTCTATCAGACCTATTCTAAATAAGACTCCCTATGAATTGTGGAAGAATAGAAAGCCCAACATTTCATATTTCCATCCTTTTGGATGTGTATGCTTTATTCTGAACACTAAAGATTATCTTGGTAAGTTTGATTCCAAAGCACAGAAATGTTTTCTTCTTGGATATTCTGAACGCTCAAAAGGCTACAGAGTATACAATACTGAAACATTGATTGTAGAAGAATCAATCAATATCAGGTTTGATGATAAGCTTGGTTCTGAAAAACCAAAGCAGTTTGATAATTTTGCAGATTGTAATATTGATATATCAGAAGTTGTTGAGCCAAGAAGCAACGCATCAGAAGCAGAGCTTCTCAGAAGCAAAGAATCTGAAGATCAAGTATCAGCTTCTCTGGAGGATCTAAGCATTTCTGAAGAACCATCTGTCAGAAGATCATCCAGACTCATCTCTGGTCATTCAGAAGATGTCATTCTTGGAAAGAAGGATGATCCAATCAGAACAAGAGCATTCCTTAAGAACAATGCAGATTGTCATTTAGGTCTTGTATCTTTAATCGAGCCAACTTCTGTTGATCATGCTCTAGAAGATCCAGACTGGATAATTGCTATGCAAGAAGAACTGAATCAGTTTACAAGGAATGATGTTTGGGATCTTGTTCCTAGACCAGATGGATTCAATATAATTGGTACAAAATGGGTCTTCAGAAACAAGCTCAGTGAGAAAGGTGAAGTGGTAAGGAACAAAGCCAGACTGGTGGCTCAGGGTTATAGTCAGCAAGAAGGGATTGATTATACAGAAACCTTTGCACCAGTGGCCAGGTTAGAATCTATTCGTCTATTAATTTCTTTTGCCACTCAACATAACATCACTCTCTATCAGATGGATGTTAAGAGTGCCTTCTTAAACGGTTATATAGATGAAGAAGTTTATGTCCATCAACCTCCTGGTTTTGAAGACTCTATGTCTCCTAATCATGTTTTTAAACTTAAGAAATCATTGTATGGATTGAAACAGGCTCCCAGAGCTTGGTATGAACGCTTAAGTTCTTTCCTTCTGGATAATGGTTTCACTAGAGGAAAAGTGGACACTACTCTCTTTTGTAAAACCTTTGAAAAGGATATCTTAATTTGTCAAATATATGTAGATGATATTATTTTTGGAACATCTAATCCTACACTTGGAAAGGAGTTTGCTAAGTCTATGCAGGCTGAGTTTGAAATGAGCATGATGGGAGAACTCAAGTATTTCCTTGGAATACAAATAAATCAAACATCAGAAGGAACATATGTTCATCAAACCAAGTATGTGAAGGAACTTCTGAAGAAGTTTAATCTTCTAGACTGCAAAGAAGCCAAAACTCCTATGCATCCAACATGCATCCTAGGTAAGGATGAGGTAAGTAAGAAGGTAGATCAGAAGTTATACAGAGGTATGATTGGATCTCTTCTATATCTGACTGCTTCTAGACCTGACATTCTGTTCAGTGTTTGTTTGTGTGCTAGATTCCAATCGGATCCTAGAGAATCTCATTTAACTGCTGTTAAGAGAATTCTAAGGTATCTGAAAGGTACTACTAATGTTGGTTTAGTTTACAGAAAATCTAAAGAATACAACTTAGTAGGATTCTGTGATGCTGATTATGCTGGAGACAGAATTGAAAGAAAAAGTACTTCAGGAAGTTGCCAATTTCTTGGAAGTCATTTGATCTCTTGGTATAGCAAGAAGCAAGCAACTATTGCTCTATCAACAACAGAAGCAGAATATGTCGCTGCTGCTGGTTGTAGTACACAGATGCTCTGGATGAAGAGTCAGTTAGAAGATTATCAGATATTTGAGAGTAACATTCCTATATTCTGTGATAATACTTCTGCTATATGTTTATCTAAGAATCCTATTCTTCATTCAAAAGCTAAACATATTGAGATTAAACATCATTTCATAAGGGACTATGTTCAGAAGGGTGTTATATCTTTAAACTTTGTTGATACAAACCATCAATGGGCTGATATCTTTACAAAACCCCTGGCTGAAGATAGGTTTAAGTTCATTCTGAAGAACATCAGTATGGATTTATGCCCAGAATGAGAAGATGAGAAGTTCTCATGTATGAGTATCTTCTGAAATGAAAATGGATTATTTTTTTTATATCAGAAGTTCTGATTGAAATCTTTTAGAAATTATGATTCGGTTATTACTAACGTTTCATTGTCTAAGTTGATTCAGAACCTCTTTTAAAGCAAAACAGCTGTTACGTTTTATCTCGGGATGGTAAACCTGTCGTTACTATTCATGGATAAACGCGCGTGCAGTTGAAGGGACGCCGACCATAGGTAACTGTGCTAGTCACCTCATTTGTCTTTATTATCTCTCCTCACGTCACGTAACATTAAATGCTTTTCATCATTCGTTTCATTTTATTTTCTTTTAAATACTCTTCAAACTCTTCTCTTTCCCTCTCATCTCTCTCTATCTCTTTGCATTTCTTCATCAAGTTTTTTCTCTCTCTCTTTCGTTTTCGTCTCTTGCTCAAATTTTTTTAAAAAAAAAAAAAAAAAAAAAACCTAGCTCAAACCCAGCGTTCACCCTAAGCCTGTTGAAGCTCCATGACTCAAAGGCGACAGATCTCTGTGCATCTCGGGATGGCTCTTCTAATACCGCTCAAGTCAGACTCTTCTTTGATGTTGTTATCAACTTTCATCCAAAGACAGAAGACTTTCTTGAGATATGCTCAACGTCTATGTTGAGGGAAAGCCCCGTTTGCAACATTAGCTCTCTGTCTGTGAACTGTCCCTCACTTCCTCCTTGGTTCTGGGATCTCTCCTACAGTGGAGGTTTCAGTCTGGAAGACAAGAAGTCCTCCGGGATTCTTGATGGGTTGACACAGAGCGTGTCTAGCTAGGGTTCTGTTTTTAATTTTTGTAGTGATTTCCTCTTTGGAAATTCTACTTTGTATTTGCTAGGAATGTTTCTCATCTTGTTAAACATAGGAACCTTTTGTAATATCTTTTGATTATCAATGAAAAGTTTCTTTGTGTTTTACATTCCAGTGATTCTATTTGTCGTTTTTTACATCTGAATTTTTTGAAATATTCTTTTTGATGTTATGACAAAAAGGGGGAGAAGATAAATGATAAATGATTTGAATTAAATCTATCAGTTGCTGGGTAAAGCTCCCACACATTCACTAACAAGAACTGCAAGTTCTATATGGTTTAAGTGTTTTGCAGGTACAGAGAAGTGAAGTGAATCTTCAGAAGCAAACACTAGAAGCAAAACCATAAGAAGCGTTATTCTGTAAAAGGAATAAGCTCTTAGAAACTGAAGCAAGCTGAGTGCTATCAAGCTTCAGAGATCAGAAGCAAGAAAGAAAAATGAATCAGAAGCACTGATAATAGAATTTGAATATCATTGTCTATCCTGTTCTGACAAAATTCTATTTGCTCTGATACATATAATGTTATGGCTCTGATACATTATTTGCTCTGATACATTATTTCAGCCTATATGGCTCTGATACATATAATGTGTTCAAACATACATTTTATGTTCTAACTCATTCATGCTGACTTTTGTCGTTTAGTTTTTGTTCTGTAACATTTCAGGATGTAGAGATGCTCTGATGATGCTCTGGTACATTCAACAATGTTCTGATACAAATCTAGCATGAAGTGATGATTGGTAGACATTCAAAGTTCTGAAGCTATCCGAGGGAAGCAGAAATCAGAAGATGTGAATGTTCTAAAAGATCCAGAAAATTCAAGTTCTGAAGCTGTCCTGAATGGAAGCAGAAGTCAGAAGCTGTGAATGTTCTGAAGATCAAAGAAATTCAAGTTCTGAAGCTGTCCACGATGGAAGCAGGAATCAGAAGCTGTGAGTGTTCTAAGGATCTAAAGAAATTCAAGTTCTGAAGCTGTCCAATGGAAGCAGAAGTCAGAAGCTATGAATTCTCTGAAGGCAGAAGCTTATATGATCGTCTCTACCGAAATAATCAGGGAAGTCTTTTATCAAAGTTCTTCGAGTATTTATTTCAGGGGGAGATTATTTATCTCAGGGGGAGATTGTTAATCTCAGGGGGAGACATATTCATATGCTTATGCTATAGCTGTGTAATTTGTCTTTTGCCGTCTACTCTTTCTGATCGCAAATTCATATCATTTATATATGTTTTTGTCATCATCAAAAAGGGGGAGATTGTTAGAACAAGATTTGTTCTTATCAATTATCTTAGTTTTGATGATAACAATAATATGAATTTTGCTTAAGATAATATGGTACTCTAATCCAATGCAATTTCCCTTTCAGGAAATATATATAAAGAGTACGCATAATTCAGCGCTCAGAAGTTGTGTCTCAAATGGTTCAGCATGCAACATCAGAACATGGTCTGGCAAGACATCAGAAGATGGTCGAAGCAGAATCAGAACATGGGTCTATGGAAGCATCAGAAGAACATGAGATCAGAAGCACTGAAGATCAGAAGATGGTATCACGCAACAGAAGCACTTCAAGATCAGAAGATCAGAAGATGCTATGCACCAAGCTGTTTTGACTCTGATGATATTCAAACGTCGTATTCACAAACATCAGATCAGAAGGAAGTACAGGTGGCAGACTACGCTGACTGACAAAAGGAACGTTAAAGCTACTAAAGGCAACGTCAGTAGACACAGCGTGAACAAGGCTCGAGGTAGTTGACAAAAGCATATAACATTAAATGCAATGCTGTACGGAACACGCAAAGCATTAAATGCACTCAACGGTCATCTTCTCAACGCCTATAAATATGAAGTTCTGATGAGAAGCAAGGTTAACGATCCTGAACAAGATTTATTCAAAAACACTTGCTGAAACGCTGTTCAAATCAAAACTCAGAATCTTCATCTTCATCAAAGCTCACTACATTGCTGTTGTAATATCTTAGTGAGATTAAGCTTAAACGATAAGAGAAATATCACAGTTGTGATTATCGCTTTTAAGAAGCATTTGTAAACTCTTAGATTGATTACATTAAGTTGTAAGTAACTAGAGTGATCGTGTTGATCAGAATACTCTAGGAAGTCTTGGCAGTTGGCTGAGCAGTTTGTAACTAGAGTGATCAGGTTGATCAGTAGACTCTAGAAAAGTCTTAGGAGTGAACTAAGCAGTTGTTCCTGGAGTGATCAAGTTGTGATCAGAATACTCTAGAAGACTTAGTTGCTGACTAAGTGGAAAACCATTGTAATCCGTGCGATTAGTGGATTAAATCCTCAGGTTGAGGTAAATCATCTCTGCGGGGGTGGACTGGAGTAGCTTCGTTAACAGCGAACCAGGATAAAAATAATTGTGCAATTTATTTTTATCGTCCAAGATTTAAAGTCACACTTATTCAATCCCCCCTTTCTAAGTGTTTTTCTATCCTTCAAATTTGTCTGTTAAAAGACTGACTTTATCATGTTTTTTCTTTTTGGAAGCTAACCCTTTCCAGGGATTTTGACTCTTTTGGGGAAATTATCTCCTAAGAGAATGAATCTTTGTTTTTTTGACATTTTTTTAAATTAACTTTGGAGGCTAACCCTTTCCAGGGGTTTTATTGAAATGATGGAATGTGTTGGAGGCTAACCCTTTCCAGGGATTTTATTGAAATGATTGATTTGGGTAGTACTCCATTAATTATTGAAGGATGAAAGGATTGGCAGAAAGATTATCTAGTGGAGACTTCTTGTTTAAAGCCCAAGATGAAGGCTGACTCTTACTGAGGATAAACAAATATGGATCCTAGACTCTGCTAAAGAAGATTGATGAAGATAAGGGTGACAGAGACTGTCCATGTCTCTCATTCCAAAATGTACTCAATGTAAAATTGAGACAAACTTAGCTTGTTTAAAGTCTGGTTTAAATTGGAAGAAACTCACCAGGGTAGGCTAAAAGGTAACTAAAGACCTGTTCCTATGTTTATAAGAAACCTGATGGGTCCTTGTATACAAGTTCAAGAGGAAGCTGGAAATGCTTTTAAGAAGCCTGTGGGTCCTTGTACAAAGCCCAAGAGGAGGCTAATCGAGGGTCCTTGTTATAACACAAGAGAAAGCTATGTAGTTTTGAACTTATTTTGGCTCTAAGCAAATGGGTAAGAGGTTTCACCGGGAATAATTCCTCTTTGGGTGGATGTGTCCTATTATTTTTGGATTCTAAGGTTTTTGCCAAGATGTTTCACCGGGAATAATTCATCTTGGGGGTTTGAACTACAGATCTCTAATTAGGAAAGAGCCTTCACCGGGAAGACATTCTCAATCCTAGGTCATATTCCTATAATATATATAGTTTAACTGTCCTAGGGTTTATACTCAAACGTAGTTCTAAACAAATATATGTACAGTTTATATTTGACAGTAATTTAAATAAAGACTGTAAATTGAAAGCTTGTAAAGCCTAACCTGGATGGAGTGGAGGCCTTTGAAGAAGTATGCACAGAGCCTCAACAATAATTTTGTGGATAACAGTTGAATGTATATATGATAAACAGTTAATGGTTTTTGAAAACAGAAGAAGTGAAGATGGACAAAGGTCACATAGGTATCTGAAGAGTTTCACCGGGAATAATGCCCTTCAAATACCAGAAGAATGTTTTGAAAACAGAAAGAAGATTTTGTAAATACAGTTTTGAAAACAAGCTAAGAAGAGAAGGTGTTTGGGACTTACACTCTATTAGAGGCCCAGTACTTTACAGTACTGGTGTAAAAGCAATTTGAAAAATGATTTGGAATGATACAAGGTTTTGGTGTTTGAAAACCTTAATCATTTGATTTATTCAGAGATTGAAAACAGTTTTGAAATTTGACAAAAGTCAACTTAATTAAGGTAAAGATGAAGATCTATGCCTAATTAAGACCTAAACAATTAGGGTTTTATTATAAACTTTATTTTCAAAATGATTAGGTTAAAACAAAGTGAATATATATATTTAAAGTTTTTAATAAAACACTTAAAACATACTATTTTAAACCTAATAAAAATATATGAAATAAATAATATTTTTATGATTTTTTTGATTATTCACAAAATAGATGTATTAAATGACAAGTGTGTGAAAAATGAAATGAAAATAAATTAGTTTGATAGGTTAATTAATTGTGTGAAGTTGTGAGAAAATTGAAGGAAATAAGTGATAAAAAATAATGTTTTGTCACCTAGAGGGATTGAACTCACGCCCTCCAAGTCACTAACCCAAAATAACACCACTGGGCCAACGCGCGCTTGGTGTTATTGTCACACGTCCAGTTCATTATATTTTCAAACAAGTGGTAAATCATGGAAAAATAAAAGAAACAAAAAGTCTGGGGCGAGGGGGATTCGAACCCCAGACTTGAGGCATGAGGAGACTAAGAGCGCATGTGTGACCACTGGGGCAAGTTATTCAGTCGTTTATGAAACACCTATTATTAAATATAAAATAAACTCTGCCCTGAGGTTTGAAATTTGCGCGCCACCACCATTGTCATCTTCTTCCTCAAGCTCCAACAATTTGAATTTCTGAACTCTCTCAATTCTCAACCATTTGCAACGATATAAAGACCAAACTTGCTCTAAATTCACTCACGATTCTAGATATGTAACTATTATGAATTTATATTAACTATATCTACTGAATTATCTAAAATACGTGAAGAACCCTAAAATTTGGAATTCAAATTAAATGACTATACTGAAGCATAAATGACTGATGATAGAGGGTTTTTAATCCTCTTATGATGCTGAATAGAATGGTGTTGAGTTTTAGCCAGAAAGATACACGAATTAAAGGGATGGAGTTGAGAAGCTTACCTCTGAAAATGAAGGTCGTGAGGATGTTAGAGAGCACCTGGGCTTGAATGAATGATCTCAATAGCTTCCTTGAGACTCAATGATGCTAACTGAATGCTTATTGGAGCTTGAATCCTCCTGAATTGCTCTATGGACCTCCCTCGATTTCAGCTTCAAGTGAACATGGAGGGTGATGATTCTCGAGTTACAGATGAGCTGCAGCCATCTGGTTAGCTTCACTATGACCTGAGGAGTGTGTCTGGATGATTGGCTTGGCTTGAAAACTCCTGAATTACTCCATGGTCCTCCAACTGCAAGTGCTCCAAATGAGAGGTGAAGGTGATGATTCTCCACGCCCAGAAGTGTTCCAGAGGTTTGGATCACTCCTAAATGCCTCCCTCAATGTGTTTGAATACTTATTTTCAAAGAGAGAGCTTTGGTTTGAAGAATCCGAGTCTTCTTGCCAAAGGACCTTTGAAAAAACTAAGTATGAAGAAAGAAAAAAGAAAGCAAGAATTCTGTTGCTTTGGTGTGTTTTTTGAATGAGAATGAGGCCTCTATTTATAGGCAATTGGTTCAGTACTGATTGAGATAGTGAGCTTGCTTAATGGGAGAGTTTTGGTTTCTTAGCCATGAAGAAATTCAAAGAATATCCCAAGTGCAATGATGAGAATTTTGATTCCATTTGATCAATCCCCTAGCCCTCGATTTTGCTTGATCTTAGGGGACAATTCTGAGCCAGAAATGAGCTCTAATTGGTTGGTGAGAAGATTCCTTGGGTGATTCATCAATTTGCCATAAATTCACAAATGTAATCATTACATAATCACATGTTCTTGTTTTTAGAATCTTCTTCAATTCTTATGGCATGGTGAAAATGAATGCATGGTATTGTTTCAGATATGTTATGGGTCGTGTAGCATCCATAATTGAGGTCATGTGCACAAAATTTCAAAGTTCAAAAATGATGCATGACCTATAATTTCACTTCATGAGGCCAACTTTGAACAAGCATAACTCTTAGCTCAAATTGAATTTGGAGAAGGTTGAACACAATTTGGAAAGCCCTAAACATCTACTTCAAATCATTAGTTTATGTCTTCTTCAGAATCATTTGGGAAATTTGTGAAAAATGAGCCCAAAGTTGGATGAAAACTAAGTTAAAACACTTAGAAAATTTTCCAAGTGTTTATGACCTAAAACTTCAAAATTTTCAAAACCCTTAAATGGTTGATCTTTTGAAAAAAGTTCCTTTGTAAGATGTTGTTTTATTTTGCAAGATCTACAACTTTCATGTTGGAAGTTTTTTGAGTTGTGTAGGTGAAATTTTGAGTTCTCACCATGCCTTTAAAAACCCTAATTCCCGACTTTTTGCTCCTTGATGAATTTCTTTGAATTTCTTTGGTCAAATGACTTTGACATCCATATATTGATGATATTGATCTTTGAAAGTCATTTTTTGACCAAAAACCTTAAAAGTCAATGATGATCCCACACAGTTGACTTTTTCCTGACAAAGTGAATTTTTGGGCTTTTGTGTAGAAACAAGATCTTTTCCTCAAATGAATGATGTAAATGGATTATATTGAGGTAGTAGAGAATCTTGAATCATGTCTTGAGTTTTGGATTTATGCCCTGATTAAAAGTCAACTATCTTGGTGAATTAGGTCAAAAACCCTAATTGTCGACCAGATGAAAATGATGACTGTAGACTTTGAATTGAGGTGTGATGTCCAGTGGATCTTGTCATATGGGTTATTTGAAGATGATTGATGTCTTTGAATGATCCCCTGGGGCTTTTTAGGGTTTCCCAAAGGTGATCCCTGATTTTAGTTCTTGATAAGGCTCAAAACCCTAGTCTGTGGATCTGAGTAATTCTGTGTTTAGATGACTGGGTGTCTAATCAATCATAGGTGAAATAATGAAGCTCTTGAGTCTCATGATTGTGTTAGAGACTAATCCTCCTATTGATTGATCCTTTGCCTGAGTTTTCTTGTCTTTGAACACCCTCGATTGAATGTCAGGCTGCTCTGGGTACTTGCTTTGACTTGATGAAAATCCTGAAGATATGTCATCTCAGGGGGGTCAAAAATTAAGGTATGACAGATGCCCCTATTTAAGTTTCTTTTATCTGGAGGGAGAGAGATTGAGATCTCGATCTCTCCTGCGTAAAAGAGACTTAAATATCAAAGAATGCCCGAATTTTGGGCGCTCCTGAGATGATAAAATCTTTGCATGATTTGATCCCGTTGTCGCACTTGGTGGGGGATGAGGAGATAAACTCCTGTAGAAATACTTGATGTGGATCCTGGTGAATGGATGGCAACGTAGAATGCGCAATCCATCTTCTTTAACTAAGTGTTGACACTTAGAAAAAGGTAAACAACCTCCCCTCGTTTCGGATGTCCATATCTCAAAGTTGGCCTTAGTTGTGTTTGGACAATATCTCAGATAAAGAGAAAATTTCCAAAGGTTTGTTTCCTCATCAAACTTCTCATCAACACTTGGAGATGAGACGCCATTTGATGGTAGTAAAGAAACTTCAAGGGTTGTTTCCTCGTCAAACTTCTTATCAGCGCTTGGAGATAAGATGCCATTTGACGGCTGTAGAGAAACTTCAAAGGTTTGTTTCCTCGTCAAACTTCTTACCAGCGCTTGGAGGTAAGATGCCATTTGACGGATGTAAAGAAACTTCACCATCTTCCCTTTTGACTTGACGTCTTTGAATGAATGTCATATGGCCTCATGATCTTTTGAGGGGCTAATGACTTTGTTTGAAGGCGGGCGAACTGTTTTTCGGGGTGAAAACTGCCATTCGTCAACTGATGCCTGGGGAATCAATGAACTGTTTTCCTAAGAGGAAAACTGCCATTCATCGACTCTGTGGGGAATTAAACATCCCAGAAACAGACAAACTGTTTGGAGAAACTGCCATTTGTCGATCTCTTGAGTATTTAACAGACAAACTGTCTTTTCTTGGAAAAAGACTGCCATTTGCCAATTGCTAGGGGAGCAAACTGTCTTCTGTTGAAAGAGACTGCCATTTGTCGACCCTGTCATGAAAGAAAGTGAGCAAACTGTCTTCTGCTGAAAGAGACTGCCATTTGCTGACTCTATTATGATAAAAAGTGAGCAAACTGTCTTCTGCTGAAAGAGACTGCCATTTGCTGATTCTGTTATGATAGAAAGTGAGCAAACTGTCTTCTGCTGAAAGAGACTGCCATTTGCTGATTTTGTTGGGGAATCTGAACTATCTTCTGGACGAAGACTACCATTCACTGACTCCGCTGGGGATCGTGAACTATCTTCTGGACGAAGACTTCCATCCGCTGACCCCGCTGAGGAATCATTTGTCGATCTGCTGGGAGATTCTGAATTATTTTCTTTGACGAAAAAGTGGCATCTCTCGACCTTGCTGGGGAAATACCAAACTGTTTTTTTTTCAGGAGGAAAAACGTCCACTTGTCAATTATGTCGAGGAATCCACATTACTTGGAGAAGAGAAACTGCTCATCGACCCTGTGGGGAACTCCAAAAATGCGAAATAGACTATCTTATCTGAAGAAGATTGTCGAGTGTCGCTTTGCGGGAGAATCTCGGCTAAGGAATTCCAAAAGTGAACAAACTATCTCCTTGAAGGAGACTACCATCTGTTAACTTGCTTGGGGAGATCCTTGTGTATGAACTGTTGTTTTGAAGGAAAAAGTTTCTCCGGAACTCGCAGGGGAAACTTGAGTTCATGCCTTAATGACTCAGGCATTCATATGATCAAAGTCTGACTAGACTATGCAATTATGATGTAATGTATGCATGAATATAATGATAATAATAAAATGTAAAGTGAATGTGAATGGAATTGTCGCGGATGTAAAATCCCATGATACGACTCGAATTCTTGTTGATCAGAAGATGTCCTCTTCTTATAGTTCGAACTCTGTTGGAAATATCTGGTTATCAGTTGTCCGCTTTCCGAAGTGAGTGATATGATTTGAAGTAAAGATCCGTCATCGGGAGATATCGCAAAGCGACCTCATGGGGAAAACTTGGTTCCCGGAGTCTCAACCGTTCTTGGAGCAACTATTTGCATTCTTCCTATTGTTTGTAAACCTTAGAAAGAAATTTCACCTTTATTTTTGCGAGTAAATTCATTTTATTTTATGAAAACATTTGTTTCAAGAGAATGACTGTTTAAATTTTAAATGCATTTCAAGAAACTAAAAAAGACTAGATTGCAAAGAAAAGCACAAGGCTCAAATTATTATATATGGAATGGTAATCAGCCAAATGCTTGATTCCATGGAGTATTTACAAAGTTGGAAATTGGTAATTTTCGGGAAAAGGGCTACGATGAAACGTGACGACCGTTATCTTTCCCTTCCACTCTGAATTGCGCTGTATCCGTACTTCGTAGAAGATGACCTACTGCTGATGAACACTCTGCTATGGATTTTGAATGATCAAGTTTTGTCCTGAACACAGTTACTTGCCATATATCCCTAACTTTTGCGTAAACTACCCCTTTCAGGTTTTAAGTCTACCGGGATTGATTATTTATTTTTTTATGTCTCTATTTTTTGCCTGAATCGCCCTTTCGGGTTTTCGATTCACCGAGACGCTCTTTTTTGCCTAAGCCGCTCTTTGTGAGTTTTCAACTTAGCGAGCTGTTCTTTTGTTTATTTAGGCGAAGTATTTCTTGACTGCGTCGACGTTCACAGGACGGGTGAATTCTTCTCCATCCATAGTCGTGAGTATTAAGGCTCCTCCTGAGAAAGCTCTCTTGACCACGTAGGGGCCGTCATAATTGGGAGTCCATTTCCCTCTTGAATCTGTGAGAAAAGATTGAATCTTTTTGAGTACAAAGTCGCCTTCTTTGATTGTGCGAGGTCGGACCTTTTTGTCGAAAGCTTTCTTCATTCTTTGTTGATATAGCTGACCGTGGCATAAAGCTGTCATGCGCTTTTCTTCGATTAAGTTCAATTCATCGAATCTGCTTTGACACCACTCGACTTCTGTTAATTTTGCCTCCATCAAGACTCTCATTGATGGGATTTCAACTTCTATAGGTAGGACTGCCTCCATGCCATATACAAGGGAGAAAGGAGTTGCTCCAGTCGAAGTACGTACTGATGTACGGTAACCATGAAGAGCGTACGGGAGCATTTCATGCCAATCTTTGTAAGTGATGACCATCTTCTGAATGATTTTCTTGATGTTTTTGTTAGCTGCTTCTACAGCTCCATTCATCTTTGGTCTGTAAGGAGATGAGTTGTGATGTTCAATCTTGAATTCTTCACAAAGCTCCTTCATCATTTTGTTATTCAAATTTGACCCATTGTCAGTGATTATCTTGCTAGGAATGCCGTAGCGACAGATGATGTGATTCTTGATAAACCTGACGACAACTTGTCTTGTAACGTTTGCATATGAAGCTGCTTCAACCCATTTGGTGAAATAATCTATAGCCACCAAGATGAAGCGATGTCCGTTGGACGCTTTTGGCTCGATCATTCCAATCATGTCGATTCCCCACATGGAGAAAGGCCAAGGGGAAGAGAGTATATTGAGAAGAGATGGTGGCACATGAATTTTATCGGCGTAGATTTGACATTTGTGACACCTCTTTGCGTACTGGTAGCAATCTGACTCCATCGTCAGCCAATAATATCCTGCTCTCAGTATTTTCCTTGTCATGGTATGTCCATTGGTGTGAGTACCAAAGGAACCTTCATGTATTTTTCTCATGAGTATTCCTGCTTCGTTTCTGTCAACGCATCTGAGCAGAACCATGTCGAAGTTTCTCTTGTACAGAACATCTTCATTCAGGAAGAATCTACAAGCTAACTTTCTCAAAGTCTTTCTATCTTTCTTTGATGCCCCAAGAGGGTACTCTTGCTTTTGAAGAAAGTTTTTGATGTCGTGATACCACGGTTTGTCGTCGATGATTGCTTCTACTGTGAACACATGAGCGAGCCTATCCAGGCGCATAACATCGATCTGAGGAATGTCATTCCAATGATTTATCCTAATCATGGAAGAGAGTGTGGCTAATGCATCAGCCAAGTTGTTTTCTTCACGAGGAATGTGATGAAAATCTACCCTGTCGAAGAATGGTAACAATCTTCTCGCGTAGTCTTTGTAAGGAATTAGCCCTGGTTGGCGTGTTTCCCATTCTCCTTTGATTTGATTGATGACCAAAGCAGAATCTCCATATACATCCAAGTGTTTAATTCTTAGATCCATGGCTTCTTCGAGACCCATGATGCAAGCTTCATATTCGGCCTCATTGTTTGTGCACTTGAAAGTTAATCTGGCGGTAAATGGAATATGGGTACCCTGAGGTGTAACAATGATTGCCCCAATTCCTCGTCCATAAGCATTGACAGCTCCGTCAAAGATTAAGCCCCACTGGGATCCTATCTCAGGTCCTTCATCTGGTAACGGCTCATCGTAATCTTTCATCTTGAGGTACATGACGTCCTCGTCCGGAAAGTCGAAACTGGTTGATTCATGACCATTGAGTGGGTGGTGAGCCAGGTGCTCAGCTAGAATGCTTCCTTTCACCGCTTTCTGTGCGTGATACTCAATGTCGTATTCTGATAACAACATCTGCCAACGGGAAATTCTCCCGGTTAAGGCAGGCTTCTCAAAGATGTACTTGATTGGATCCATATGAGAGATCAAACAAGTAGTATGTCGAATCATGTACTGGCGGAGACGCTTGGCAGCCCAGGCCAAAGCACAACACGTCTTCTCGAGCATGGAGTAGCGGGATTCACAGTCAGTGAATTTCTTGCTCAGGTAGTAAATGGCATGCTCTTTTCTCTTCGTCTCGTCTTGCGTCCAAGGACACAACCCATGGAATCTTCTAAGACGGTTAAGTACATTATCAAAGGTCTTCCTTCCACTGGAGGAGATAAGATGGGTGGTTCGAGCAGATATTCCTTAATGCTGTCGAACGCTTTCTGACAATCGTCTGTCCAGACGCAACTTTGATTTTTCCGTAGAAGTTTGAAAATAGGAGCGCAAGTTGCTGTCATGAGATATATGAATCTCGAGATGTAATTCAGACGTCCAAGAAATCCTCTAACTTGTTTCTCGGTTCTGGGCGAAGGCATTTCTTGAATTGCCTTGACTTTGTCTGGATCTACTTCAATTCCTCGTTTGCTGACGATGAAACCAAGGAGTTTTCCTGAGTAGACACCAAAGGTGCACTTGTTGGGGTTCAGGCGAAGCTGAAACTTCCGTAAGCGTTGAAATAACTTTGTCAGATTCTGTATGTGATCTTCTTCATTTTCTGATTTGGCAATCATGTCGTCCACATAGACTTCCACTTCTTTATGCATCATATCATGGAAAAGTGTAGTCATGGCTCTTTGATAAGTTGCCCCTGCGTTCTTTAGTCCAAAAGGCATAACACGATAGCAGAACGTGCCCCAGGGGGTGATGAAAGCTGTTTTTTCCATATCTTCAGGTGCCATTTTGATTTGGTTGTATCTTGAAAATCCGTCCATGAACGAGAAAACTTTGGATTTTGCTGTACTGTCTACCAACATATCAATATGTGGTAAAGGAAAATCATCCTTAGGGCTAGCTTTGTTCAAATCTCTGTAGTCGACGCACATGCGGACTTTTCCGTCTTTCTTAGGAACGGGAACAATGTTAGCTAACCACTAAGGGTATTCTGAAGTGACGAGGAAACCTGCATTGATCAGCTTTTGAACTTCCTCTTTGATTTTCATGGCCATCTCCGGATGAGTTCTTCTTAATTTTTGCTTGACCGGAGGGCATTCTGCTTTTAATGGCAAGTGATGCTCCACTATACTGGTATCCAACCCTGGCATATCTTGATAAGACCAAGCGAAGACATCTGAGAATTCTTTGAGCAGCTGTATCAAACTCTCTCTGATCTCTGAACTGAGCGAAGCTCCAATCTTAACCTCTTTTCTTTTTCCATCGGAACCAAGGTTAATGATCTCTAGAGGCTCATTGTATGGCTGAATGGCCTCTTCCTTTTGTTGAAGTAACCGTGAAATTTCCTTTGATATTTCTTCGTCTTCTTCTTCCTCTGCCTCGAATACAGGAAACTCAAAGCTTGGAGAAGTCATACGGTCGCACGTTTCAACGGGATATTTTATGATTAATCTGCATATGTGTGATAAGTTTTATTTAGACAACGAGGGAAGACTCGGTGTATGCAGTTAATAATTTATTTGATGTTTTTTAGGGTGTTTTTTAGGATTACCAATTTCCGAAAAAAGAAAAGGGAAAACTAAACAAAGGAACAGAATGACATTTTTATTTATTGACAGTCATTTCTTGAAACAAAGACCCTATAAAACAAAACTCTATTGCTTTGGGCGAAGCAAAGAGGGACATTTTCCTAAGAAATAGTAAAATGCAAAGCCCTATGAAACATCTCTCCACCCTGGGCTATGGTGAGAGGACAAAATAACGGTGAAAGTTCCTACTTAGGAGTGCGAACAACAGTTGAAACTTCAACAGCTGTCCAGTAGTGGCGAACCCCATTGTGCACTAAGTAATCTGGAACCTTAGGCTTAAGCTGGCCTGTGGTAGGTCTTGATTTACCAACCACTGTCTTTGCAACACTCAGACGATCTTCTTCTACTTCAGCAGACTGAGCGGTGTGAGCATACCCATTTCCAAGTGGAGTATGTTGGACTTTCTTTTGAGGAAACTTCCAATCTTACGAATGGAGAGACTCGTTGTCGGAGACACTTTCGAGATCATCCTCTTCTGTATTTTGGTCTTGCTCTTCTCCCAAGATGGCGTTGACTAGATATGTGAACTCTAGATCCGTAGCCTCAGAAGGTGACTTGGGGATATAATCCTCAATGATGACTTCACCAGTAGACGATGATGAATAGCAAGGGTTATACATCTCTTTTGGCTGAGAGAGGTACTCATAATCAATGTTCCATCCAGTTGGAACAATGTCTTCAAGAGAGATTCTTGAACTTTCAGGAGCGGAGTATTTTACCATGTAGTCGAACTTTCCGCTTGGTTCTCCTAATGTATCCCAAGTCTCTTCGGGGATAGGAGGAACTTCTTCTGATGAACCATGACTTCTGGTGGTGAAGCTGTCAGTAACTTCATCACTGCTTGGTTGAGTCTTACTTTCAGATCCTTTAGTCGGATAACAGCAAGGTGAATCAGACTCTGGTAGGGAGATGTATCCTGCTTTGTTAAGATAGGATAACCATTCCTCTTCATCGGTGTTTTCCGTACCGATGGTATTGACTGTTTGTTGAACAGGTTGAAGAAAACCTCCACTGCAGAAAGTTTCTTGAATTGGGAGAACTACCTCAATCCCTGGAATAGCTTTTGATGATGTCGGAAAGAATCCAATTCCTGTTCTGTTCTTGTTGTTGGTAGGAATATTAATGTGCCCCCAACCACTAGTAGTGCCATCCTTTACAACTTGGATTGCATCTTTGTATGAAGAGATAGACGCTGCTTTCTCCTTTCCTTTGTCCAAGTAAAGTGCTTGGAATTTAGTTCCAACAACTTCTTTTGGTTCTATGTCGGAGAATGATGATAGGTTGCTGACGATCAGAGCTCGTTCTCCACATACGGTTACCAATTTGTCATTTCTTATGAACTTCAGTTTCTGATGAAGTGTTGAAGTTATTGCCCTAGCCTCATGAATCCATGGGCGACCTAGCAAACAACTGTATTGTGCTGGAATGTCCATAACTTGGAAAGTGATTTTGAACGTCTGAGGTCCAATAGTTATGGGAAGATCCACTTCTCCGAAAACTGACTTTCTTGATCCATCAAATGCTTTGACGATGACATGACTTTTTCTTAGAGGGTAATCTTCGAAAGATAGTCTTGATAATGTTGATTTAGGCATGACGTTGAGAGAGGATCCATTATCTATTAGGACTCCTGTGAGTGTATCACCCATGCAGCCAACTGAGATGTGAAGTGGAAGATTGTGGTCCACTCCTTCTTCAGGAAGATCTTCGTCACAGAAACTTAGATTAGTTCCGGCGGAGATGTTGGCAACGATGTTGTTGAATTGGCTTATAGTGACACTTGGTTCTACGAAAGCTTGTTCCAAAACTTTCTGTAGAGCTTCCCTATGAGCTTTAGAATTCAATAGCAGGGAAAGAACAGAAATCCTAGACGGAGTATGTAGTAGTTGATCTACAATGTTGTATTCACTCCTCTGGATTAACTTCAAGATCTCATCATTTTCTTTCGCTTGAACAGCATTGGTCGGATGATTGTCTTGCCTATGTGGTACTTCCTCCGAAGATTTCTCCACATTTTCTGTTGTTCTGTTGAAGACTCGTCCACTTCTGGTGACTCGACTAACATCAGCAATGTTGACAACAGACGGTAATGGTATTTCCTTACCATTTTCAATGAATGTAGCGTTGTACTTGTATGGTATAGCCTTGCTGGACTCATACGGTACAGGACCTGGTAAGTAGATGACTAGTGGTGCAACTGCTGTCTTCCTTCTATCATACTTAACTTGCATAGGTTCAACTTGATTAATTTGAGGAGATATGGTAAAGACTTCATCATCTTCTCTATTGGCAAGAACAGTAATGGTATTGTCATCCATCAGCTTTTGAATGTCGTTGCGAACACGCAAACATCCTCGTGAGTTTCTTCGACAAATTTCGCATCTACTGTAAGCGTGGAAATCTGTTCCAAAGTAGGCAAGTCCATTTAAAGTCTTATGGAACCTGACTACCGATCCTTCGAGATCTTCAACTTTGTAGATTTTGTATTCTCCTGGACATCCTGGAACCATGTTGATGTCATGCTCAGTTCTGACTCGGATATGTTGAATCCATCCTAAGTCCATTTGTTCTTGTAATGCAGCTTGAACTACGGCACATCCTTGATTATTCTTTGGACAAATTTCACATGTGAAGTAGTTGTGAGGTGGTACATGACCGTACCCAGCTTGTTTAGCGTGCATCTTGACAAGATTTTCCCCTATCTGACGAATGTCGTAAATTTGAATGACGTTGGGGTATTGATCTATCAGATTTACTGAAGCTTCTTTGTGCTGCGGCAAAGGATTTGCTTGGACGTTCGGATTAGTATCTTTGAAGGATAACATTCCGCTCTTTACTAATCGTTGGACGTCAATCTTGAAAGAGAAACAGTTCTCAATATTGTGACCTGGTGCCCCCTGATGATAGGGACAAGATTGGTCAGCCTTATACCATGGTGAGGAACTATTTGTAGGATTTGGAGGACTTCTTGTCTGAATGAGTCCTTTTGCCAGTAATGTTGGAAACAATTCTGCATACGGTATTGGTACGGGGTCAAAGGCAGGATACCTTGGAGCCCGATTGTTGTAATTTGGAGGTCGAACCTGCTGCTGAGGTTGCTGCGACCTTTGTTGAATTTGTTGTTGCGAGACCTGAGGTTGATAAGCTGGCGCTGAGTTAACAACCGGAGTTATTGCTGCAACTTGAGGTTGGAATTTCTTCTTGATTTTGTGCAAGACATTGCTGATATCTTGATCCTTTTTCTTCTGGAAAGAACTCCCATACTTCCTTGGACCAACAGAAGATTCTGGTTCTTTTGTTCAAGCGTCCTTCTCGAACTGCTTCTTCTAAACGCACACCCATGTTTACCATCTCGGTAAAGTCACTTGGTGCACTTGCAACCATTCGTCCGTAGTAAAATGGACTCAAAGTCTTGAGATATATTTTTGTCATTTCTTTCTCTTCAAGTGGTGGACAAATTTGAGCAGCAACTTCACGCCATCTCTGAGCGTATTCCTTGAAGCTTTCTCTATCCTTTTGAGTCATGTCCCGGAGTTGATCTCTGTCGGGAGCCATATCCAGATTGTACTTATACTGTTTGACGAAGGCCTCTCCGAGGTCTCGAAAAGTACGAATCTCTGAACTGTCCAAGTTCATGTACCATTTGAGTGCAGCACCAGTCAGGCTGTCTTGAAAATAATGAATGAGCAATTGTTGATTATCAGTCTGAGTTGACATTCTTCGAGCGTACATCACAAGATGACTTTGTGGGCATGAATTCCCTTTGTACTTCTCGAATGCTGGTACTTTGAATTTGTGAGGAATCTTAACATTTGGAACCAGACAGAGGTCTGCGGCATTCTTTACAAATAGATCTTGTCCTCGAAGAGTCTTGAGTTCCTTCTGCATTTGCAGAAACTGTTCCTGGAACTCGTCCAATCTTTCATACACGCCAGCATCCTCACTTGGAGCGTGATGATATACTTGTCCGCCCTGCGGGGGAAAAGTATGCATAATCGGTCGTGGAGAAGTCATGACAGCAGATCTTGGAATCTCAGCGTTCTGTTGTGTGAAACCCATTGCCGTTGCTCTTGGAACTTCAATTTCCAGAGGTTTGTAACCCTCCGGTGGACGCATATCCATGGTGACTTTTGGAGCTTCAGAAGCTGGAGGTATGTACCCTTCTGGAGTAAAGTTATACGACATGCCCCAAGGTCGATCAGGCGGCATGGTATACTGAGGAATAGGAGTAGAAACAATCTCGGAAACCACAGTCCTTTGCGGTTCTTCTGGCGTTGGTCGATTCTGTGCAACTACCAGGGTTTCTACCATACCATTGAGTCTTTCAACAGTACCTTTGAGAGTATTAACCTCTTCTCTGAGTTCTTCGTTCTCTTGCTCAAAGTCTTCCATTCTTTTCTTGCGACTTGAACGAGTGTTGTATGGATGAGACAGCTTGAAAGTCTTGGTTCACCTCTTTCTCCTCCTCTCTTTCTGGAGAAAGGAAAGTGACTATTAGATCCGCGACAATTCTCGTGTCAGTGCGTACGACTAAAGTGATGTATGATATGTAATTAAGTTATTATTTTTTTCAAGGAAACACCATAATTACGTTATGAAACATCAAACTTTTATTAATTAAGCGAAAACGCCGTTTTTACACACTTTGAAAAGGGAAATACAGAGAAACTGAGAGAAAGGACTCTAAAACTTTGATGATGAGCCGACTTCACGTTCTAACATCTTCTTCTGTTTCTTGAGCTGAGCGTTCTCTGACGTGAGCTGGTCGATGATCCAGGAAGCAGGAGGGATATGATGAGAAAATGATGATTGTGTCACTTGTCGATCGAGTACTTCAAGTAACTCATCCTTTCTTCTTAGGATGTTTTGAATCTCAACATTTTCCGTGTTGACAATTCGATACTTGTTCTTCCAAGCATTCCTTTCTTGGCATACCTTGTTTAATGCCTCTTGCAGTTTTTCAACATCGGTGGAGAAAAGGTAAATTGGTTCCCTTAGGGGAATAGGTTCTTGATGTTGATATGGCATCCTGAGCTTGAATGCTCTGACGCGTACCCATTGAAGGTAAGGATCCAGGGAGATGCAAAGATGTTTTCCTGACAATCTTCTCCCTTTGCTGTGAATAAGACGCCAGGCTTGGACAATTTCCTTCTTCAGCATGTTGCCATGATCGTCGATGTTCTTGAAGAACAGACCCTCCAATTGGATATTACTTGGTATATTTTTCATGGGATAGCCGTATTGACGACGGGCTAAAGCTGGATTGTAACTGATTCCTCCCTTAGTTCCAATAAGGGGTATGTTGGGAAAACTTCCGCAACTGAAGATGATCTTGGTTTCGTCGTTGTCAGGACTACACCACTCAATGTCCGTATGAGTGAGAGACATGATTTTCTGTGACCAGTAAAGGCCATCCCTCATATTCCAGAAAGTGCTAGACTTTGGCAGGTGCGAAACGAACCATTCGTATAACAACGGTACGCAGCATGTGATTAATCCTCCTCGCTGCAGGTTTCTTGAATGCACAGAGTGATAAGCATCCGCAAGCAAGGTTGGAACTGGATTTCCAATTAAGAAGATCTTAATTGCGTTGATGTCGACGAAATCGTTAATGTTAGGAAACAAAAACAATCCGTAGATAAGCAAAGCCAAGATTTCCTCAAAAGCGCTCATATCTTGGATGCTGACGAAGTACCGAGCTTGATCAAACAGGAATTTGGAGGGCAATCCTTGAATTCCTCCCCTACTCACCATATGAGTTCTGATGTCGACTACGTTCAAAGGAGTAGTTGCAGCAATGATAATGTCGTCAGGATTCTTTTCCAAACCGGAGTACGGATCTTGCACGTACACGGGTATTCCAATTAGACGAGAGTACTCCTCCAAAGTAGGCATGAGCTGATAATCTGGAAAGGTGAAGCAGTGATACGTTGGATCGTAAAACTGTACCAAGGTGGGAAGGATCCCATCCACCATGTTGGTATTAAGCAAAGGCAGAAGTTTTCCATACTTCTCCTTGAAAGCCTGGGGGTTGACCACCAGTTTTCCGAGCTTTCCCAGTTCCTCGACCTGGGGAATCTTGAAGGTGTATTTCCTAGCTCTCTTTCTTCCATAATCCATGGTATAGATCCTTAAGTCCTTTCTCCGTTTCTCTCTTTCTATGAAGTTCAAAACGTTCGTTATTTAGTTTCCTTGAAAAACGACTCGAAAAAGACTCTTTTTGTTTTTAGTTGTTTATTAATGAATGATGCATGAATGCATGAATGCACACACAAGAGTTTCAAACAAACATGGCGTTGAAGGGTATAGTGGTCATGAAGTCAAAACGCAAACCTCGCCCCAATGGTAAACTAAGGATAAGGATTTTTGTACCTGTAGAACGGGTTCTAGGGGTCTCAGAGTTTTTGCTCAACCTTAAAGATACGTTGATTGGTATCTATAAGAGAGTTTCCTCTAAGTGTAGTATCTGCGTGACAATTACTTCCGTAATCACCGCTCTACGTCCTAAAAAAGGCTTTAAGTGGAGTTAATGTGTTTCTAGGTCCTCCTGGTACAAATTAGTCTCGGAATGCAGTGGCGCAGTTAATCACAACCAGCCAGGCAAATCCCAAGAGTAGACTTGGAAACCAAGATTAGAGGGCCTTCACCGGGAAGACATCCTCCATCCTATCTTATGTTGCACTCAAATCCGGGTATAGGATTTCTCACCACAAGGGGGAATCAAGCCCTTTCCCGATACAGAATAAACAAAATAAACAAATATATATGCAACAATCACATGATATGACACATAGGTTAGGCAGGACCTCTCTTGTTTGAGGGGGAATTTGGCATCCCTAATTCTTCATTGGGGCTGGACCAGCAACAGGTCAACCATTGGTTTGGATGAAAAACCAAGGTTTTTAACACTTATATCCCCAGCAGAGTCGCCATTTTTACTGTGGTGTCGTTTTCTTTACCTCCCCGTTTCACTTGGGAGGACGGCACGCTAGACCCTTCACGCGAAATTTGGAAGGAGAATGCGCCCGTGGTGGGATGAATTTTATTTCAGTTCTTCCTACGATATCACACGAACTTTCTTATTTGTCCTACGAGTAGGAAAGGGGAAAAAAGATCTCAACTAAACCCTAGGAGTTTGCTAAGTGTGGGGATTTCACCTAGACTAGAAATTCTGGAGTCCAGGGGGTCGGTTATACATAGGGAAGTGTTTAAACACCCTACATATCTGTAGTACTCTACAGGAACCTTCTCTGTGTCATTTGTGTTTGTGTTTGCTGCTAATGATTGGGAAAGTTTCTCCTTTGTGTTAGGAGAAGGAATTGAATTGATTTGAAAAGACAGACAAACTATTTTTGGTATTTTATTAGCTCGCTGAGATTCCTTGTGAACCTCATGCCTACATATCCCTAGTGGAAGTCAGAGCTTAATGTAGTTCGGGGAACTAACTAGGGAAATTAATTGTTTTTTGGTGCCTTGCTTGAAGCTCAAGGTTGAAGCTTTGAATTAAATCTCTGTTTACAGTAAAGAGACATGAAATCATCTCTACAGAGAGGTATTTGTACTATTCTACCACAAACATTTAAAGGAGTGACAGAATAACTGGATTCATTTCATTCAAGAGGGGGACCTTACTTGTGTGTGCAAGTATGCCAGTCAGATGCCTCTTAAATGAAAGAAAGATGCTCGTCCAAATTAGGGAAAGTGTACAAGTCTGGGGATGTGCCAGAGCATGTCTTTCAGAGTCCTAAATGGGAGACTTTGATTGAAATTGAAATTGAAATGTTTGTTTGTTTGAATGTGGTAGAGTAGTAAAAATATCTCTCTATAGAGATAAGCTATGTCTATCTACTGTATAAAAGATTTGACTTTAGCTGGCTTGTATGAGGCCCAAGCTTGAGGCTTTTTGATTGATTTATTAATATTATTTGACTCTGGGAGATGACTCTATTGAGGATTAATTACAAGGTATTTTTGTGTTCTGTACAAAGCCCAAAATTGAGGCTGACTCTATTTGGGGAGTGCTTATTTGATGGATTTTTATTTGGTGTTCTGTACAAAGCCCAGAATTGAGGCTGACTCTACTTAGGGAGACTCTATTTGTGTGCCTTGTACAAAGCCCAAGGTTGTGGATGACTGCTGAGGATAACTGAATTTTTGAGACTATGAATGACTCTATTTTGTGTGCCTTGTATAAAGCCCAAGGTTGTGGCTGACTGCTGAGGATAACTGAATTTTTGAGACTATGAATGACTCTATTTTGTGTGCCTTGTATAAAGCCCAAGGTTGTGGCTGACTCTAGCTAGGGAAAACATTATTTTCTGCCTTGTACAAAGCCCAAGGTTGTGGCTGACTCTTGACAGGGAAATTTTATTGTTTGGTGCCTTGTATGAAGCCCAAGGTTGAGGCTGACTGTTTTTGTTGGTTTTGACTCTACTGGAGATTAAAAAAGACTGTTTTTCTTTGGAAGCTAACCCTTTCCAGGGATTTTAACTCAGCTGGTGAATTTGTCTGTTAAAAGACTGACTTTATCATGTTTTTTCTTTTTGGAAGCTAACCCTTTCCAGGGAAATTATCTCCTAAGAGAATGAATCTTTGTTTTTTTGACATTATTTTAAATTAACTTTGGAGGCTAACCCTTTTCAGGGGTTTTATTGAAATGATGGAATGTGTTGGAGGCTAACCCTTTCCAGGGATTTTATTGAAATGATTGATTTGGGTAGCACTCCATTAATTATTGAAGGATGAAAGGATTGGCAGAAAGATTATCTAGTGGAGACTTCTTGTTTAAAGCCCAAGATGAAGGCTGACTCTTACTGAGGATAAACAAATATGGATCCTAGACTCTGCTAAAGAAGATTGATGAAGATAAGGGTGACAGAGACTGTCCATGTTTCTCATTCCAAAATATACTCAATGTAAAATTGAGACAAACTTAGCTTGTTTAAAGTCTGGTTTAAATTGGAAGAAACTCACCAGGGTAGGCTAAAAGGTAACTAAAGACCTGTTCCTATGTTTATAAGAAACCTGATGGGTCCTTGTATACAAGCTCAAGAGGAAGCTGGAAATGCTTTTAAGAAGCCTGTGGGTCCTTGTACAAAGCCCAAGAGGAGGCTAATCGAGGGTCCTTGTTATAGCACAAGAGAAAGCTATGTAGTTTTGAACTTATTTTGGCTCTAAGAAAATGGGTAAGAGGTTTCACCGGGAATAATTCCTCTTTGGGTGGATGTGTCCTATTATTTTTGGATTCTAAGGTTTTTGCCAAGATGTTTCACCGGGAATAATTCATCTTGGGGGTTTGAACTACAGATCTCTAATTAGGAAAGAGCCTTCACCGGGAAGACATTCTCAATCCTAGGTCATATTCCTATAATATATATATAGTTTAACTGTCCTAGGGTTTATACTCAAACGTAGTTCTAAACAAATATATGTACAGTTTATATTTGACAGTAATTTAAATAAAGACTGTAAATTGAAAGCTTGTAAAGCCTAACCTGGATGGAGTGGAGGCCTTTGAAGAAGTATGCACAGAGCCTCAACAGTAATTTTGTGGATAACAGTTGAATGTATATATGATAAACAGTTAATGGTTTTTGAAAACAGAAGAAGTGAAGATGGACAAAGGTCACATAGGTATCTGAAGAGTTTCACCGGGAATAATGCCCTTCAAATACCAGAAGAATGTTTTGAAAACAGAAAGAAGATTTTGTAAATACAGTTTTGAAAACAAGCTAAGAAGAGAAGGTGTTTGGGACTTACACTCTGTAACACCCCAAATTCTACCCAAAAATATCATGCGAGAAATCAGAGTATTTTAAAAACTATCAACAAGCATTTGGGATATCACATTTACTTCCTATAAACAACTCATAAACAGATACATAGCACTTTAATCTCAGAGAAGCACAAAACAACTTATAACAGCTCTTAGACAAACCAACTTCATTTTAATATGCAGCGGAATCATAACATTCGAATTTATAAACAAATCATCTTATTTTATCGGAAACAACTTCAAACATCATAGTACTTCTCATTATCCAATTTGGAACTCAACAACTAAAACATGAACAACATAGAAACAACAATATAGACAACTCCCGAGTGCTACGTATCAGAGCGACACACCAACCAGACACGATGAATCTACAAACTTCCACAGTTATACTTGAGTACCTGCCCATTTCCCATGGTAGGGGAAACATCAGCAGAAGGGGTGAGATATCAAACATTATAAAGGAAAGTATGATAATACATATAGCAAAGATAAAATCATACACAATTCACCACTTCTCAATATAAGCAATTTGCATCACAACAATAATGTTAACTATCAACTATAACAATGTATTCAAGTTTACAAGTATGTCATTCAAGCACATAATAACATATACTTCATAATCACAACGTAAATTAATACAACTATCAACAATGGCAAAACATGGTTCATATATTCCACATATATACATATATCATTAATACATATATATATATATATATATATATATATATATATATATATATATATATATATATATATATATATATATATATATATATATATATATATATTTGCATTCGCATCATATACGTTTCATTTACATATATCACCAAAATCATGTATCAAACATCACCAAATTTAATTATCACATCTCATGCACACATAACAATCACCTAATCACATAATTACATATATTCAAACATCACATAACTCCAATGTAACTCAATGCAAGACATGTGACTCTATGCATGTGGTACCCAATATGGACCCAAAGTTCCACCGCTTCCGATTCATATAGAATCTAGCCACGCTTCAGATCCGGACAAGACCAAAGCCACCAAATGTAAACATATAGTTTACCGCTTTCCGATTCACTCTAGAATCCAAGCCACGCTTGTGTTTCAAAGCAATTCCACCTATGTTTCAAGGCACACTATGATATGAATGTATGTACAATCTCACAAATATATGCAATTAAGATCATCTCTACCATCTTAACTTTCCACATATCACAATAATTCAACTCTATGAATTATCCACCAATTGTACACAACATTCACAACACACACACATCATTCACATATAAGAGGCCAATTAATCAATTACGATTCACACAATCCAATTAACACTAGTAATCATACTATCTCATGTTAATTCTCATTTTTGTCAATTATACATGAACACACATTTTCAACATCAAGCAATTAGTCATTAGAATTAATGCTAACCAACTAACCATAAAGAATCAATATCAAAACAACATCATTGGCATGACAATATATATTTCTCAACATACATATTCAAGCCAAAACACAATTACAAACAATTTCTCAAAATACCGTAATTTACCGATAAACTGAATAATTGGTCCAAGTCCAAGTATATTCCAATCACATAGACTTATTGGAATCAATTCAACTAATAATTTAACTATCCAATTAATAATTAAACTATATTAATTTCAATTCAACTATTATATTTCTATTCCATTATTTTCCAATTCTATAACAAAACCCATTATTTCACTATCAATGGTTTACTCACAACAAACATAACAATCTAATACACATAGATTATCAATTGCACACAACTTATCACATTTATATCATCACATTCCAACAAATCATCAAATACCCAAAATTGCAACATAGAAGAACATGGATATCAAAGTATAGAATTAAACCCACTATAACAAACTATCATACAACCCTTTAGCATGAAAGAATCCCACTCTTACCTTGGCAAATATGAACTCTTTCACCATAGCTCTAAGCTTTTCTCCAAAATAAATCCTTCAAACATAATTTGGAGACACACCTAAAAACCAGTTCGGAAATCAGCTTATCAGACGAACTTAAAATCCTCAAAATCAAAATCGCTCCGGTCAGAACTTACCTCTATGAGTCAGGAACGTTGTGTCAAAACCACGCGACGATCCAACGGTTGGATTGAGAGATACATCCGTTTTGCTAAGGTGACTCAATGCTGAAACTTGCTGCGAAAATGAGGTTTCTTCTAGCTTTTCTCTTCCACTATTGTTCTCTTCCCTTTTGCCTCTTTTCTCTTCTTCCTATTTTTTCTCCCAAATGAAAATAGTAACCTCTAAAACCCTAACCTTCTCTTACTATCTCACTTATGTCAATTGGGCTTAACCCACCAATCCATCCATTATGTTTCTATCACTTAGGCCCATTTAGTTATATCTCTCTAATAACTCAATTGAGTCAAATACAAACACTCACATGATTAAATACTTAAATAATTATTATATCACATAATAACTAAATAAATAAGTAATTATTAAAAACACCAAATAATATAATTACTAATATAATTAATAAAAATATTAATAAAAATCGGGATGTTACAACTCTCCCCCACTTAGAATATTTTCGTCCTCGAAAATACAATCGACACAACCATCTCATCACTAAAACTACACTTACTCTCTCCAGACTCATACGAACACAAAGGCATTCCACACCTTCGACCATACAAAGCTTCAAAATACAAGCTCTCAAAAGATCCTTAAGCTACTGAATCGTCTTCTCCGTTTGACTATCAGCTTGCGGATGATAAACAGAACTCAAACACAACTTAATAATCAAAGTACTCTATAAAACTTTCCAAAATCTAGAAGCAAACTTCGGATCTCTATCAGAAACAACACTCGACGGAATACCATGCCAACTCACATTCTTTTCAAAATACAACTTTGGAAGTCTCTCCATCGGATAATTCCTGCTTATCGGAATAGAGTGAGCAAAATTCGTCAATCCATCTACAATGACCCAAATTGCCTCACAATTAATCGATGTCCTCGAAAAACCCAAAACAAAATTCATAGAAATGCTATCCCACTTCCACTTAAAAATGGACAACGATTGCATCAAACCAGACGGTTTCTGATGTTCAATCTTTGACTTCTGACAAGTCAAACACGAATGCACAAATTCCGCAATATCCTTCTTCATATCGCGCCACCAAAATAACTTTCTCAAGTCTTGATACATCTTAGTAGCACCAGGATAATTACTCAACCACTTTGATGCCCTTCATCCCAAAAATTCTCTTTTTCAAATCCGAAACATCAGGAATACAAATTCAATCACGACATCTCATGACACTGTTCTCATCAATCCGAAAATTATCACCTTATCCTCGATCAATCAATGTCATCTTGTCAACCAATTTCAAATCTGATTTCTGACCTTCTCTAATCTCATCAAGAATACCACAAGTAAGCTTCAACATACCAAACTCAAATCTCAAAATTATTCCAACAATTCCAATTCTTGAATCATCAACATAGACATATGCAATTATTTCCTACTCAATTCATTTGCTACAAAGTTCGCTTTTCCCGGATGGTTATTCAAACCAAAATCATAGTCCTTCAAGAATTACAACCATATTCTTTTCCTCATTATCAACTCATTCTGATCAAACAACTACTTCAAACTCTTGTGTTCACTATATACCTCGAATCTCGATCCAAACAAGTAGTGCCTTCAAAGTTTCAAAACAAAAACAACGGCGGCCAACTCTAAATCTTGCGTCAGATAATTCCTCTCATGAATCTTAAGTTGCCTTGAAGCATAAGCTACAACTTGTCCTTTTTGCTTCAACACAAAGCCTTGCAAAACCTTCCTTCTTCTTAACCAACAAAAACAGATGCACCTCTAGACGACACACTCGAACGAATCAACCTCTCCTCAAACAAATCTTCAAGTTGACTCTTCAACTCTTTCAACATCATAAGCAGACATCCTATATGGAGCCCTCGATACAAGACTATTTCCAGGAACTAAATCGATCGAAAACTCAACTTTTCTTTCTGACGGTAAATCACTTACATCTTCAGGAAACACTTATGCAAATGCGCCAACTATCGATAATCCCCCAATTGTTATTTCCTCATGAACATCCAAAGTTGCAAACAACCTAAACAACATCGCACCATCTTGCACAGACTTATTCACTTCCAATATTATCAAGCTGGTAAGACAAGTCTATCTCATTCCAATACGATTCCGTCTACTATCAACAAGAGATTAAGGGTGATCAGTTCCTCAATTTGTCAATAGATAGCCGACAACCATAATGGTAGCGTAAACCATCGTTACTTAACTGCAATAGAATCCTTTACGTCACCAAAAATACCATACTTCATTAACTCCCAAAATCATCTGAACATGCTAACACACACCTTGTGATAAAATTAGAACATAATTCCTTTACACCACTATCAACACTTTTTATTCTTGGAATCATACTCGTCCCTTCACATTTCTAACTCCGACTTGGACGTTCCAACAACTTCGACAACTTTTCCAATCTATTTCCAAGGATCCCTTGACAAGGTCTACCGTAATCCGTCGCTTAATCATTATTCTTAAGTCAACATCCTACGCAACGGTTACTTAAATTGATAACTTCACAATCCACTAATAATGCTGAATATGGCAACTTCCTAAATTCCATCTATTTTAAAGTTTTTATATATATTTAAAGTTTTTAATAAAACACTTAAAACATACTATTTTAAACCTAATAAAAATATATGAAATAAATAATATTTTTATGATTTTTTTGATTATTCACAAAATAGATGTATTAAATGACAAGTGTGTGAAAAATGAAATGAAAATAAATTAGTTTGATAGGTTAATTAATTGTGTGAAGTTGTGAGAAAATTGAAGGAAATAAGTGATAAAAAATAATGTTTTGTCACCTAGAGGGATTGAACTCACGCCCTCCAAGTCACTAACCCAAAATAACACCACTGGGCCAACGCGCGCTTGGTGTTATTGTCACACGTCCAGTTCATTATATTTTCAAACAAGTGGTAAATCATGGAAAAATAAAAGAAACAAAAAGTCTGGGGCGAGGGGGATTCGAACCCCAGACTTGAGGCATGAGGAGACTAAGAGCGCATGTGTGGCCACTGGGGCAAGTTATTCAGTCGTTTATGAAACACCTATCATTAAATATAAAATAAACTCTGCCCTGAGGTTTGAAATTTGCGCGCCACCACCATTGTCATCTTCTTCCTCAAGCTCCAACAATTTGAATTTCTGAACTCTCTCAATTCTCAACCATTTGCAACGATATAAAGACCAAACTTGCTCTAAATTCACTCACGATTCTAGATATGTAACTATTATGAATTTATATTAACTATATCTACTGAATTATCTAAAATACGTGAAGAACCCTAAAATTTGGAATTCAAATTAAATGACTATACTGAAGCATAAATGACTGATGATAGAGGGTTTTTAATCCTCTTATGATGCTGAATAGAATGGTGTTGAGTTTTAGCCAGAAAGATACACGAATTAAAGGGATGGAGTTGAGAAGCTTACCTCTGAAAATGAAGGTCGTGAGGATGTTAGAGAGCACCTGGGCTTGAATGAATGATCTCAATAGCTTCCTTGAGACTCAATGATGCTAACTGAATGCTTATTGGAGCTTGAATCCTCCTGAATTGCTCTATGGACCTCCCTCGATTTCAGCTTCAAGTGAACATGGAGGGTGATGATTCTCGAGTTACAGATGAGCTGCACCCATCTGGTTAGCTTCACTATGACCTGAGGAGTGTGTCTGGATGATTGGCTTGGCTTGAAAACTCCTGAATTACTCCATGGTCCTCCAACTGCAAGTGCTCCAAATGAGAGGTGAAGGTGATGATTCTCCACGCCCAGAAGTGTTCCAGAGGTTTGGATCACTCCTAAATGCCTCCCTCAATGTGTTTGAATACTTATTTTCAAAGAGAGAGCTTTGGTTTGAAGAATCCGAGTCTTCTTGCCAAAGGACCTTTGAAAAAACTAAGTATGAAGAAAGAAAAGAGAAAGCAAGAATTCTGTTGCTTTGGTGTGTTTTTTGAATGAGAATGAGGCCTCTATTTATAGGCAATTGGTTCAGTACTGATTGAGAGAGTGAGCTTGCTTAATGGGAGAGTTTTGGTTTCTTAGCCATGAAGAAATTCAAAGAATATCCCAAGTGCAATGATGAGAATTTTGATTCCATTTGATCAATCCCCTAGCCCTCGATTTTGCTTGATCTTAGGGGACAATTCTGAGCCAGAAATGAGCTCTAATTGGTTGGTGAGAAGATTCCTTGGGTGATTCATCAATTTGCCATAAATTCACAAATGTAATCATTACATAATCACATGTTCTTGTTTTTAGAATCTTCTTCAATTCTTATGGCATGGTGAAAATGAATGCATGGTATTGTTTCAGATATGTTATGGGTCGTGTAGCATCCATAATTGAGGTCATGTGCACAAAATTTCAAAGTTCAAAAATGATGCATGACCTATAATTTCACTTCATGAGGCCAACTTTGAACAAGCATAACTCTTAGCTCAAATTGAATTTGGAGAAGGTTGAACACAATTTGGAAAGCCCTAAACATCTACTTCAAATCATTAGTTTATGTCTTCTTCAGAATCATTTGGGAAATTTGTGAAAAATGAGCCCAAAGTTGGATGAAAACTAGGTTAAAACACTTAGAAAATTTTCTAAGTGTTTATGACCTAAAACTTCAAAATTTTCAAAACCCTTAAATGGTTGATCTTTTGAAAAAAGTTCCTTTGTAAGATGTTGTTTTATTTTGCAAGATCTACAACTTTCATGTTGGAAGTTTTTTGAGTTGTGTAGGTGAAATTTTGAGTTCTCACCATGCCTTTAAAAACCCTAATTCCCGACTTTTTGCTCCTTGATGAATTTCTTTGAATTTCTTTGGTCAAATGACTTTGACATCCATATATTGATGATATTGATCTTTGAAAGTCATTTTTTGACCAAAAACCTTAAAAGTCAATGATGATCCCACACAGTTGACTTTTTCCTGACAAAGTGAATTTTTGGGCTTTTGTGTAGAAACAAGATCTTTTCCTCAAATGAATGATGTAAATGGATTATATTGAGGTAGTAGAGAATCTTGAATCATGTCTTGAGTTTTGGATTTATGCCCTGATTAAAAGTCAACTATCTTGGTGAATTAGGTCAAAAACCCTAATTGTCGACCAGATGAAAATGATGACTGTAGACTTTGAATTGAGGTGTGATATCCAGTGGATCTTGTCATATGGGTTATTTGAAGATGATTGATGTCTTTGAATGATCCCCTGGGGCTTTTTAGGGTTTCCCAAAGGTGATCCCTGATTTTAGTTCTTGATAAGGCTCAAAACCCTAGTCTGTGGATCTGAGTAATTCTGTGTTTAGATGACTGGGTGTCTAATCAATCATAGGTGAAATAATGAAGCTATTGAGTCTCATGATTGTGTTAGAGACTAATCCTCCTATTGATTGACCCTTTGCCTGAGTTTTCTTGTCTTTGAACACCCTCGATTGAATGTCAGGCTGCTCTGGGTACTTGCTTTGACTTGATGAAAATCCTGAAGATATGTCGTCTCAGGGGGGTCAAAAATTAGGGTATGACAGTTCCAATGATGTTGAATCCTTTTGGTCTAAGAACAAGATCCCATACGTCATTCCTTGTAAACTGATTAAGTTCTTCTTGCATGGCAATTATCCAGTCTGTAACACCCTTCTAATACCCCGCATAAATAATAAATAATAATCAGAGTAAACATGAAAAAGGGCATTACAACTTCCAAATAATTTAACAATAGTACTCATGTCATGCCATAAAAGAGAACGTCAATCGAATTTATTCAGAGCATCATGTTTAACACAGCGGAATTATCTTTAACATCTGAATAACAAACAGCCAAGTCACAGACTTAAGGCGTTAACATAAAATCCATCCAAAACAAAAGTTTAACAAGTAACTCTAAACGACGCCCCCAGTGTTACACGACCAGAGCATGACACGGACCCAACTGACTCTAACGAACTACTTGACGAGCTAATCCTCACCAAGTACGAGAGCTACTCCTTAATCTGAAAAATAACAACAGTAAGGGTGAGTCTCATTCACATTTAACTAATGTTATAAGATATAGATAATAAAATATCATTTCACATGCAATTCACCCAATTACAGTTATGATCAGATTCAAAACATACAATCAGTAAGCAACCAACCAATTTAACACATATTATAACATTGGACAATCTTCCATTCATGTTATAACATCAAAACAGTCTAATGCAATGCAACTACATGCATGTGGTACCAAAATCTGGGATAACCCAACTCACCGACCCACCATCGTCAAGGATACGGCAACACCCACTCACTAATTCCACACAATGGGAATTAGCTACTACTGATCCACCATCTTCAAGGACCAGCCACAAATGATTATGAATGCATGCATCAACCATAACATGCTCATCACCCACATACATCAATTAATGTCATAATCATCAATAAAATACATATTTCATACCAATAATACATGTATAATAAACACCAGTTATAACCACAACAACATACAGGTAAAACGTTCATTAGTGTACCTATAAACATATTCCACCACAACAAATAACATCGGTGTTTTAAAAATAATTCAGGCCACAACTCAAAACACCATTTAAGTATATAAATTATTTGATTAGCTTCACTGTGCTCGAAACGGCACCAAAATCCGGTTTACGGTTTAAAAGTTACACCTCTTTAAAACTTTTCAAAGTGGACAGTCGCAACAACTAACAGCACGCGGCGCCACACACGGTTCGCGGCGCGGAACGAATAGGAACAACGCCTTCGCGGCGCAAACAAGGTTTCGCGGCGCGGAACGAGAAGAAACTACGCCTTCGCGGCGCGGCCATACCCTCGCGGCGCGTACTGAGCACAACAAAACTTCCTGGCCTTCTGCCACGCAGTTCGCGGCGCCAACTCCTGGACGCGGCGCGAACTGGCGATTTCCTGCGCTCCGAATAGCAGAAAACAGCCTGCGATTTCGTCCCCCTTTCACCGAATCACTACCAAACCAATCTCATTCCAACCAGATTTCGCATACAGTGAAATAGCACATATTATAACACATTTATAATACATTCAAACATCCAATTATCACCAATACATGATCAATATAATCATTATGCATCAATCCTCCCAAAACCTAACAATTCTACAACCTAAGCATAACCCAATTGATCCGAATAACATGATCAAATCCTATCCTACCACCTATAATCCCATAATAGAAGATAAACGGAAGAGTCCCCCCTTACCTGAAGGTTGATTCTTCGTTCTTCCTCGGTCGCACTTCTCCGCTCCTCTTCTCTTTTCACGTTCAGACTTCTTTTCCCAAAATGCTGTAACCTTCTCTATTCCACAACTCCTCCTATTTTATTAAAATTGAAATAAAATTGTTTTACTTAGTAATAGGGCCTACTAATGCACCCCCTTCCTTACTAACCACAACTCAAGCCCAATTGTTTAATTCCTCATAATTCAATTAATTTAATTAAATTAAATTATGAAAATAAGTGGAGTGTTACAACTCTCCCCCACTAAATAGTTTTCGTCCTCGAAAACATACCTTAGGCAAATAACTCTGGATAGGAATCCTTCATCTGACTTTCCAGTTCCCAAGTCACATTCCCACCTGCTGGTCCTCCCCAAGCTACTCTGACCAACGCTATCTCCTTGCCACGCAATTGTTTCACCTTTCGATCTTCAATCCTCATAGGCAAGGTCTCAACTGTCAGATTATCTTTTACCTGTACATCATCGACTTGGATCACATGAGATGGATCAGCAATGTACTTCCTCAACTGTGATACGTGGAATACGTCATGCAAATTCGCCAGCGTCGGTGGCAACGCAATACGATACGCCACTTCTCCCACCCTCTCCGAAATTTGAAACGGACCAATGAATCGCGGAGTCAACTTCCTTGATTTCAGTGCTCTACCAACACCAGTTGTAGGAGTCACCCTCAAGAACACATGATCTCCTTCTTGAAATTCAAGTGTCCTTCTTCTTTTATCATGATAACTCTTTTGCCGACTCTGAGAAGTCTTCATCTTCTCCTGGATCATCTTGATCCTTTCTGTTGTCTCCTGAACAATTTCCGGTCCAATCACGGCACTTTCGCCAGATTCATACCAACATAAAGGCGTTCTACACCTCCGACCATACAAAGCTTCAAACGGAGCCATACCAATACTCGAGTGAAAACTATTATTGTAAGTAAATTCGATCAAGGGTAGATAACTATCCCAAGCACCGCCCTTTTCCAACACACAAGCACGCAACAAATCTTCTAGTGATTGAATAGTTCTTTCTGTCTGTCCATCTGTCTGCGGATGATAAGCAGAACTCAATCTCAGCTTAGTACCCAAAGCCTTCTGCAAACTTTCCCAGAATCTGGATGTAAACCTTGGATCTCTATCCGACACAATACTCGAAGGAATACCATGTAAACTCACTATCCTGTCAATATACAATTGAGCCAGCTTCTCCATTGGGTAATCCATTCTCATTGGTATAAAATGGGCAGACTTTGTCAACCTGTCTACAATAACCCAAATAGCTTCACAATTCTTCACCGTCCTCGGCAAACCGGAAACAAAATCCATAGATATACTATCCCACTTCCATTCCGGAATAAATAACGGCTGCATAGCTCCATACGGTTTCTGATGCTCAATCTTCGACTTCTGGCAAGTCAGACAAGCATAGACAAATTCAGCTATTTCCTTTTTCATTCCAGGCCACCAAAACAGCTTCTTTAAGTCGTGATACATCTTGGTAGCACCAGGATGAATACTCAATCCGCTACGATGTCCTTCTTCAAGAATACTCTTCCTCAATTCGGCAATATCAGGAACACAAACACGATTACCAAACCTTATTATACCATTCTCGTCGATTCTGAATTCACCTCCTTTATCTTGATTAATCAGAGCCAACTTATCAACTAACTCTACATCAGTCTTCTGACCTTCTCGGATTTCCTCCAGAATACTATTAGTCAGCTTCAGCATACCCAATTTAACACTGGTAGGAGTGTCTTCACATACCAAACTCAAATCTCGGAATTGCTCAATTAAATCCAATTCTCTCACCATAAGCATAGACATATGCAAGGACTTCCTACTCAATGCATCGGCAACAACATTTGCTTTACCCGGATGATAATTCAGTTCAAAATCATAATCCTTGAGGAATTCTAACCATCTTCTTTGTCTCATATTCAACTCTTTTTGGTCAAAGAGGTACTTCAAACTCTTGTGATCACTAAATACTTCAAACCTTGAACCATATAGGTAATGCCTCCACAACTTCAACACAAATACCACTGCTGCCAACTCTAAGTCATGAGTCGGATAGTTTCTCTCATGCACCTTGAGTTGCCTCGACGCATAAGCGACTACCTGTTGATTCTGCATTAGTACACCTCCTAATCCTGACAACGAAGCATCACAATACACAACAAAAGACTCCGCCGGATTCGGCAAAATCAAGATCGGCGCACTAGTCAACCTCTTCTTCAACTCTTGGAATCCTTCTTCACATTTCGAATCCCAAACAAACGTTTGACCCTTCCTAGTCAACTTAGTTAACGGTAATGCTAACTTTGAAAAACCTTCAATGAACTTTCTATAGTAACCCGCCAGACCAAGGAAACTACGGATTTCGGAAACTGACCTCGGAGCTTCCCACTGAGACACTGCTTCTACTTTCGTTGGGTCAACGGCAATACCATCCTTAGAAATTACATGCCCAAGAAAGCTCACTTCGTTTAACCAGAACTCACACTTTGACAGTTTCGCGTAAAGTTTCTTTTCCTTCAATAGTTCCAATACCACCCTAAGATGATCCGCATGCTCTTTTTCATTCTTAGAATATATTAAAATATCATCAATGAATACTACTACGAACTGATCCAGAAAAGGATGGAAGATTCTATTCATATACTCCATGAAAACCCCCGGCGCATTGGTTACTCCAAATGGCATCACTGTATATTCGTAATGACCATACCTCGTTCTAAATGCCGTTTTCTGAATATCGTCCGTCTTCACCCGAATCTGATGATATCCCGACCTCAAGTCAATTTTGCTGAACACACATGCTCCAACTAGTTGATCCATCAAGTCATCAATCCTCGGCAAGGGATACCGATTCTTGATAGTAACCTTGTTGAGTTGTCTGTAATCCACACACAACCTCATTGAACCTTCTTTCTTCTTCACTAGCAACACCGGTGCACCCCACGGTGACACACTAGGACGAATGAATTCTTTTTCCAGTAACTCTTCCAGTTGACTCTTCAATTCTGCTAATTCAGATGCCGACATACGATACGGCGCCATCGACACAGGACTAGTCCCAGGGACTAACTCAATAGCAAACTCTACCTCCCTCTCTGGCGGTAACTCTCTTACATCTTCTGGAAAGACTTCTGGAAATTCACATACTACTGGTAAATCGCTACTCACTGCTTTCTTCTTCACTTCCATGGATGCAATCAACATAAACACGGCATCTCCGTCCTTCATTGCTTTATCCACTTGTCTAGCCGTCATCTCTAAGTCCTCAACAATGACGTCTTCAGAGAAAATAACCGTTTTCGTGAAACAGTTGATATGAACCCGATTAAATTGCAACCAATTCATACCCAAGATAACATCAAGTTGTTCCAACGGAAGGCACACTAAGTCCATTCCGAATTCTCTACCAAAAATATCAATTGGACAGTTCAAACAGGCAAACGAAGTAGTCACTGAACCCGACGCAGGAGTGTCAATGATCATACTTCCATGAATATCAGATATTTCCAAGTTCAGACGTTTAGCACAATCCAATGAAATAAACGAGTGAGTTGCTCCAGTATCTATTATTGCAATTAAAGGAGTGCCATGGATAAAACACGTACCTTTAATCAACCGATCATCTGGAGTAGTCTCTGAACCAGATAAGGCGAATACCTTACCACCAGCTTGATTCTTCCTCGGCTTAGGACACTTAGGACTGATATGACCTTCTTCCCCGCAGTTGAAACAAGTTACAGTGTTCCCTTTGCACTCAATAGCAATGTGACCTGCCTTCCCACATCTATAGCACTTCTTTTCCTCACTCTTGCATTCGTGAATGCGATGTCCAGGTTCTCCACACTTGAAGCACTTGATAGGGGCACTAGAGTCTCCCCCACTAGGCTTCTTCCAACCTCCAGCCTTCTGGTTACCCTTACCATACGGCTTACCACGATCCATATGCTTTTTCCCTTTCCTGTCGACTAACTCGCGAGAGTGCGACGACTTCAGCTTAATATTGTCCTCTTCAAAGATTCGGCTGCAGTCAACCAAATCGACAAACCTGCGAATCCTCTGGTATCTGATACCCTGTTTAATCTCATCGCGGAGACCATTCTCAAACTTAACACACTTCGAGAATTCACTAGCCTCATCATTATTGTAGTGGACATAATACTTTGCTAGCTCCACAAACCTAGACGCATACTCTGGCACAGTCATGTTACCTTGTGTCAGCTCCAAAAATTCAATCTCCTTCCTGCCTCTAACATCCTCAGGAAAGTACCTCCGCAAGAATTCTCTCTTGAACACAGCCCAAGTGATTGCAACACCTGCAGCTTGCAGTTCGTCCCTACTAGCCATCCACCAATCATCAGCTTCCTCAGACAGCATGTGAGTCCCATATCTCACCTTCAGATTTTCGTCACAATCAATCACCCGGAAGATCCTTTCAATCTCTTTCAACCACTTCTGGGCGCCTTCGGGATCGTGAGTGCCTTTGAACAACGGAGGGTTGTTCCTCTGAAAACTATTCAGCTGCCTGTCAGCACCAATTCCAGCTCCATTGGCATTCCCTCCCAGCACACCAGCAATCATGCCCAGAGCCTCAGCGATAGCATCATCGTTTCTTCCTCCTCTTCCGGCCATTGTTCTGCTAAATATCAAACAATATCTATTAGAACAAGAAGTATCGACAGTGTCAACCTTACACTAATCGCATACGAGGGATTAACCGACACTAAGACTCTGACTCAAACGACCGACAATGCTCTGATACCACTATTGTAACACCCTTCTAATACCCCGCATAAATAATAAATAATAATCAGAGTAAACATGAAAAAGGGCATTACAACTTCCAAATAATTTAACAATAGTACTCATGTCATGCCATAAAAGAGAACGTCAATCGAATTTATTCAGAGCATCATGTTTAACACAGCGGAATTATCTTTAACATCTGAATAACAAACAGCCAAGTCACAGACTTAAGGCGTTAACATAAAATCCATCCAAAACAAAAGTTTAACAAGTAACTCTAAACGACGCCCCCAGTGTTACACGACCAGAGCATGACACGGACCCAACTGACTCTAACGAACTACTTGACGAGCTAATCCTCACCAAGTACGAGAGCTACTCCTTAATCTGAAAAATAACAACAGTAAGGGTGAGTCTCATTCACATTTAACTAATGTTATAAGATATAGATAATAAAATATCATTTCACATGCAATTCACCCAATTACAGTTATGATCAGATTCAAAACATACAATCAGTAAGCAACCAACCAATTTAACACATATTATAACATTGGACAATCTTCCATTCATGTTATAACATCAAAACAGTCTAATGCAATGCAACTACATGCATGTGGTACCAAAATCTGGGATAACCCAACTCACCGACCCACCATCGTCAAGGATACGGCAACACCCACTCACTAATTCCACACAATGGGAATTAGCTACTACTGATCCACCATCTTCAAGGACCAGCCACAAATGATTATGAATGCATGCATCAACCATAACATGCTCATCACCCACATACATCAATTAATGTCATAATCATCAATAAAATACATATTTCATACCAATAATACATGTATAATAAACACCAGTTATAACCACAACAACATACAGGTAAAACGTTCATTAGTGTACCTATAAACATATTCCACCACAACAAATAACATCGGTGTTTTAAAAATAATTCAGGCCACAACTCAAAACACCATTTAAGTATATAAATTATTTGATTAGCTTCACTGTGCTCGAAACGGCACCAAAATCCGGTTTACGGTTTAAAAGTTACACCTCTTTAAAACTTTTCAAAGTGGACAGTCGCAACAACTAACAGCACGCGGCGCCACACACGGTTCGCGGCGCGGAACGAATAGGAACAACGCCTTCGCGGCGCAAACAAGGTTTCGCGGCGCGGAACGAGAAGAAACTACGCCTTCGCGGCGCGGCCATACCCTCGCGGCGCGTACTGAGCACAACAAAACTTCCTGGCCTTCTGCCACGCAGTTCGCGGCGCCAACTCCTGGACGCGGCGCGAACTGGCGATTTCCTGCGCTCCGAATAGCAGAAAACAGCCTGCGATTTCGTCCCCCTTTCACCGAATCACTACCAAACCAATCTCATTCCAACCAGATTTCGCATACAGTGAAATAGCACATATTATAACACATTTATAATACATTCAAACATCCAATTATCACCAATACATGATCAATATAATCATTATGCATCAATCCTCCCAAAACCTAACAATTCTACAACCTAAGCATAACCCAATTGATCCGAATAACATGATCAAATCCTATCCTACCACCTATAATCCCATAATAGAAGATAAACGGAAGAGTCCCCCCTTACCTGAAGGTTGATTCTTCGTTCTTCCTCGGTCGCACTTCTCCGCTCCTCTTCTCTTTTCACGTTCAGACTTCTTTTCCCAAAATGCTGTAACCTTCTCTATTCCACAACTCCTCCTATTTTATTAAAATTGAAATAAAATTGTTTTACTTAGTAATAGGGCCTACTAATGCACCCCCTTCCTTACTAACCACAACTCAAGCCCAATTGTTTAATTCCTCATAATTCAATTAATTTAATTAAATTAAATTATGAAAATAAGTGGAGTGTTACACAGTCAGCATCCTCTAGAGCTTGATCAACATAAGTTGGCTCGATAAGAGATACTAGACCAAATTGACATTCTGCATTGTTCTTAAGGAATGATATGATTCTGATAGGATCTTCTTTCTTCCCAAGAATAACATCTTCTGAGTGAGCAGAGTTGAGTCTGGAAGATCTTTTGATAGTAGGCTCTTCAGAAATTCTGAGATTTTCTAATGAAGCAGCAACTTGATCTTCTGACTCCTTGCTTCTGGGTTCTTTAGCTTCTGAGATAGAGACTTCAATATCTGCAAAATTCTCAAACTGCTTTGGTTTTTCAAGACCAAGCTTATCATTAAATCTGATATTGATTGATTCTTCAACAATCAATGTTTCAGTATTGTATACTCTGTAGCCTTTAGAGTGTTCAGAATATCCAAGAAGGAAACACTTCTGTGCCTTAGAATCAAACTTACTCAGATGATCTTTAGTGTCCAGAATATAACATATACATCCAAAAGGATGAAAATAAGAAATGTTGGACTTTCTGTTCTTCCACAATTCATAAGGAGTCTTATTAAGAATAGGTCTTATAGAGATTCTATTCTGAATATAACATGCAGTATTTATTGCTTCTGCCCAGAAATGCTTAAACATATTGGTCTCGTTGATCGTGGTTCTGGCCATTTCTTGTAGAGTCCTATTCTTTTGCTCTACAACTCCATTTTGCTGTGGAGTTCTAGGGCAAGAGAAATCATGGACAATAACATTTTATTTGAAATAAATCTCAAAGAATCTGTTCTCAAATTCACCACCATGATCACTTCTGACCTTTGTGATTTTACACTCTTTCTCAAATTGGATCTGAGTGCAGAGGTCAAAGAATATTGTATGAGACTCATCCTTGTGTTTCAAGAACTTTACCCATGTCCATCGGCTATAATCATCTACGATGACTAATCCATATTTTTCCCTCTGACGATGCTGTTTTGACTGGGCCAAACAGATCAATGTGCAGAAGTTCTGGCGGCCTAGAGGAAGAAACAACATTCTTATATTTGACTGCAGGTTTAGAAAACTTCCCTTTTTGACATGCTTCACAAAGAGCATCTGATTTATTTTTCAGATTAGGGAGTCCTCTGACCAGATTTAGTTTGTTAATCAGAGAAATATTTCTCAAACTAGCATGGCCTAATCTAATGTGCCATGCCCATTCCTCTTCGCTAACAGGCATAAGACAAGTTACCTTCTGATTCTTAAGATCTAGAAGATCAATCTTGTAAATGTTGTTCTTTCTCTTTCCTGTAAATAGGATTGAGCCATCCTTCTGACTTACAGCTTTGCAAGACTTTTGATTAAAGATTATGTCATAACCATTGTCACTTAATTGACTTATGAACAATAAGTTATGAGCTAATCCATATACAAGAAGTACATTAGTTATGGAAGGAAATTTACCAATACTTATGGTTCCAGAGCCAATAATCGTGCCCTTCTGATTCCCTATAAACTTGACTTCTCTAGCGGACTTAAGCACCAGGTCTTGGAACATAGACCTTTTTCCCATCATGTGCCGCGAGCACCCAGAGTCCAGGTACCGTGACATGTTTTGCTTTTTCTTCTTTTTATCTTCTCCTTAGGTACCCACATTTTCCTGGGTCCTTTCTTGTTAGTTTTCCTCAAGTTTTGATTGAACTTGGGTTTAGCATGATAAATAATAGGAGGAACAACATGATATTCCTTAGATTGAGCAACATGATATTTTCTATTCTGTGTCACATGCTTCTTAGTGTGTGTAACGTGAAAACTTTTAGCATGTGATGTGAGCCTAATATCATGGGAGTGGCCATACTTGAACTGATCATACAATGGCTTGTATGTGATTTCATATCATTTACAGATTCAAGTTTGTATGGGGTTTCACCCTCATAACCAATGCCAACTCTCTTGTTTCCACAAACAACATATATCATAGAGGCAAGTTGACTTCTTACAATACCTCTAGATAAGAACTTCCTGAAACTCAAGTCATATTCTTTAAGAATATTGTTCAGGCTTTGAATAGATTTTTCTGAACCAGAAGATGACTCAGCATCTTTGGATAGTTTTAAAACTTTTTGTTTGAGTTCAGAATTTTCTAATTCAAGCTTCTTAGTTTCAGATGCAAAGAGCTTTCTCAGCCTTTTGTATTTGATACTAAGCTTAGCCTTGATTTCAAGAATTTCAGCTAAACTGGAAGCTAGCTCATCTCTAGATAGTTCAAAAAATACCTCTTTAGAATCAGATTCTGATCCAACATCCACAGTAGCCATCAGCACTATGTTGGCTTGCTCGTCTTTAGAGTCTGATTCTGATTCTGATGAATCTGAATCATCCTAAGTTGCCATAATACTTTTCTTCTTCTAGAACTTCTTCTTGGGTTTCTCCCTCTGAAGCTTTGGACATTCACTCTTGTAATGACCTGTCTCCTTGCACTCAAAACACGTGACCTTCTTTTTGTCAGATCTTCTGATTCCAGAAGATTCTCCTCTTTCAGGCTTTTTAGAACTTCTGAAGTTCTTGAATTTCCTTTGCTTACTCTTCCAGAGTTGGTTTACCCTTCTAGAGATCATGGACAATCCGTCTTCATCTTCTTTTGATTTTGACTCTTCAGAATCTTCTTCCTTCGCTTGAAAAACGTTAGTGCATTTTTTATTCAAAGATTTTAAAGCAATAGACTTACCTTTCTTTTGAGGTTCATTAGCATCCAGCTCTATTTCATGACTCCTCAAAGCACTGATCAGCTCTTCCAAAGATACTTCATTCAGATTCTTTGCAATCTTGAATGTAGTCACCATTGGGCCCCATCTTCTGGGCAAGCTTCTGATGCTCTTCTTGACATGATCAGCCTTTATATATCCCTTGTCAAGTAATCTTAATCCAGCAGTTAGAGTTTGAAATCTTGAGAACATTATTTCAATGTTTTCATCATCCTCCATCTTGAAGGCTTCATACTTCTGGATCAATGCAAGAGCTTTTGTCTATTTGAATTGGGCATTTCCTTCGTGAGTCATCTTTAATGATTCAAAGATGTCATGGGCAATTTCCCTGTTTGATATCTTCTCATATTCAGAATGAGAAATAGCATTCAGCAGAATAGTCCTTTACTTATGATGATTTTTAAATTGTTTCTTTTGATCATCACTCATTTTTTATCTTGACATCTTTGCTCCACTAGCATTTACTGGATGTTTGTAACCATCCACAAGCAAGTCCCATAAATCACCATCTAGACCAAGAAAGTAACTTTCCAATCTGTCTTTCCAGTATTCAAAATTTTCTCCATCAAATACTGGTGGTCTAGAATATCCATTTCCATTGTTGTGTTGATCATTTGAAGTAGATGTAGAAGTGGATGTAACAATATCAACCATATTGACTTTGTGTTTTTCTCCCTGAATCTTTTTCTAACATAGTTAAGTGCTTGCACCTAGAACCGGTGCTCTGATGCCAATTGAAGGATAGAAAAACACTTAGAAATGGGGGGTTTGAATAAGTGTAACTTTAAAAACTCTTACGATAAAAAAAATGAACACAATATTTTTATCCTGGTTCGTTGTTAATGAAACTACTCCAGTCCACCCCCTTAGAATGATTTACCTCAACTGAGGATTTAATCCACTAATCAATCTTGATTACAATGGTTATCCACTTAGAAACACTCTAAGCCTTGTAGAGTATACTGATCACACCTTGATCACTCTAGGAAAACAACACTTAAAAACTTCTAGAGTCTATTGATCATAACTTCATCACTCTAGGAACCTTTTACGAATCAATATAAAATAAATGTTTACAAGAGTATTGAAATGCTTCTTAGAAAGCTATAATCATACCTGTGATATTTCTCTAAGTTCTAAACTTAATTATACTAAGAAATTACAATGAAAGTGAGGTTGAAGATGAAGTTCGTTTGAATTAGTTTCAGCAATGTTTCAGTAAGTTTGCAAGAGTTGTAGTTTGCTTCTGATCAGAACTTCACTATATATAGGCATTTGAGAAGATGAACGTTGTAATGAATTTAATGCGTTGCGTGTCTGGAAAGATTTGCATTTAATGTTTTCACTGTTTTGTCAACTACCTCAAGCCATGCTTTTCTATGCTTTTACTGACTTTTCCTTTTGTAGCTTCTAACGTTCCTTTTGTCAGTCAGAGATAGACTTCGTAGCCTGTCATCTAGTACTAACTTCTATTCTCAGATTTTGTGAATAAAACATTTGAATAATCAGAATCAGAGTTACAGCTTGGTGCAGAGCATCTTCTTGTCTTTTGACTTTGAAGAGCTTTAGCGTGATAAGATAAGAACTTCAGTGCTTCTGCTTCTGATTTCAAGTTCTTCTGATGCTTCATAGACCATGTTCTAATTCTGCTTGACCATCTTCTGATGTCTTGCGAGAGCATGTTCTGATGTTGCAATCCTGAACCTTCTGAGTCACTGCTTCTTAGCGCTGAATTTTCACACTCCTTCGGTATTTCCTGAAATGGAAAATGCATAGGATTAGAGTACCACATTGTCTTATACAAAATTCATATACATTTTTATCATCAAAAAAAGAATATTGATCAAAACAAATCTTGTTCTAACAACTCCCTCTATTTATAGATTTAGGTTAGCTTGCTCTCTAAGCCAATGCTCAAAACTATAAAAGCCCAAAATACCTATTTTGGAACTAAATCAAATCTAATTTATTTTAGACCTAAATCAAATCTATCTAATTTAGATCTAAATCAAATTTGTATGTAACAAACTGTTTCCACACTTCTAAATCAAATCAAATCTTTTCGACACAAGGAATTACAATTTAACACACCACCTAATTCATTGTGTCTAAGCTATCTATGCTCATCATAGCTCTTAGTCTTAAGAAGACTTCGACTTGCACTCCTTTCGTCATGTTTCACAAACCCAACTGGTTGTTTAACATAAACTTCTTCGTCTAAGGGTCCATTTAGGAATGCACACTTCACGTTCATCTGACATACGTGCCATATTTTTATTTCTGCTAGACCTAAAACAAACTTGATTGTTTCGATCCTGGTAACAGGTACAAACACTTCATCAAAGTCTATTCCTTCATTCAGAAGAAATCCTTTTGCCACAAGCGTTGCCTTGTGTCGAGTCACTTGCCCTTTGGGATTACACTTCACCCTGTATACCAACTTCACATCAATTTACTTCTTGCCTTAAGGCAATTCGAAAAGTGACCAAGTGTTGTTATCTTCGATGGAATTTAATTCACCATTCATAGCTTTCACCCACTTTGAATAGTTCAATGTCTCAGCTGCATTGACAGGTTTGACATATGCGTAGAAAGCGTAATATACTAGCTCAATTTTATCATTGACCATATCATCTGATGTAATGACACAATCTTGCAACCTTTTAGGAATGTGTCTTGTTCTCTGAGCTCTGCTTTTACTTGGTTGATCTTTAACCTCCTCTTGTTGAACTTCTCTTTTGACTTGAGTTTCTGGTTCTTCAAGTAAGATTCTCACTGAATCTTTCTTGACATTTTCATTCCAATCCCATTCTTTAAGCTCATCCATGATCATGTCTCTGCTGATCACTACTTTCTTATTCACTGGGTCGAACAACTTGTAACCTCTAGTCGAATGATATTCTATTAGGGTCATCTGACTCAACTTGTCATTAAGTTTTCTTCTTAACTAATCTGGCACATGTCTATGTGTTATAGATCCAAATACCTTCAGATGACTCAAGCTAGGCTTCATACCAGACCGACATTTTTCTAGAGTAATTCCTTCTAGCTTAATCGTCGAACATCTGTTAAGAATATATGTGGGGGTCGACACAGCTTCACGCCAAAATTATTTAGGTAAATTATTTCCTTTCAAAATACTTCTCACCATATTCATGATGGTTTGATTCTTCCTTTTTGTAGTTCCATTCTGCTGCAGAGTGTAGGGTGGAACCACCTCATTCACAATCCCTTCTTTCTCACATAATATGTCGAAGTATTTTGACACATACTCTCCACCATCATCAGTTCTCAAAATTTTGAGCTTTCGACCACTTTGTCTTTTGACCTTCGATTTAAACTTGACAAATACTTCGATCACTTCACTTTTCTTCTTGATCAGGTAAGTCCATAATTTTGACTTAAATCATCTAGAAATGTAACTGATTATTTGTTACCTCCATTCGAATCCACTGGGGTAGGACCACATACATCAGAGTATATGATTTTGAGAATAGCCTTTGACTTACTTCCTGCATCCTTGCCGAAGCTATTCTTGTGCTGCTTCACTTGCACACATTCCTCACATACCTCGTTTGGAATGTCGATTTTTGGCAATCTCGAAACCATATTCTTTCTTTTCAAGTCTCTAGTGTCTTTGAAGTTGAGATGACCTAGTCGATAGTGCCACATCCATTCATCTCTGCTAGCTGCAGTCGAAAGGCACTTGTGCTCCATCACATCGAGTTCAATCTTGAAGGTTCTATTTTGAGATATAAGAGCCTTCAAGATTAAACTTCCACCTGGGTCGACAAATCTCATCATCTTGTCTTTGATCGACACTTTGTAGTTATTTTCAACCAATTGCCCGATGCTGAGCAAGTTGCTCTTCATGCCTGGTATGTACAACATATTAGAAATTACTGACCTTTTTCCATCTTTCCTCATAATTAGAACGTCTCCAATACCTTCAGCTGCTAGAGTATTGTCATTTTTGAATTTAACCATGTTCTTCATTGAGGGCTTTGTGTTGACAAACCAATCTTTCCTTCCAAACATGTGTGATAAGAATCTTGAATATAAGTACCATTGGTTCTTGAATTTATCTTCATCTTTTGTTATGACCATCAGCATTAGCATCATCATCATCTCTTCTTTTTCTTCTTCTTGCTTTGCAAACTTTGCATCACTTTGTAGAATAATGACCATACTTCTGACAATAACACTAAATGTAACTCTTGTCAGGCTTTCAACCACCACCCCTTCCTCTACCAGCATCACCATCTCTTTGGTTTCCTTGGTATGAGGGCTTTCTTTGATTTGACCAACTTCCTTCTTATTGATTTCGACCAGTCGAATTGTTGTACCCATCTCTACCTTTATTTCCATTCCAGCTTCCTTTGCATTTGTTTGTCGACTGAGCCAAAGCCACGTCACTCTTCGACTTGCCTGGAGCTCTTTCAGTCATCCGTTGTTCATGAGATTCAAGTGTTCCTTGAAGCTCTTCTTTTGTCAACTTTGAAAAATCTTTTGACTCTTTTATGGATACCACCACGTGGTCGAATTTAGGGGCCATAGACCTTAAAATCTTCAAAACAACAACTCTTGTTGTTAACGTTTCTCCATATATCTTGATTTGATTCCCTAGTTTCGTAACCCTAATGAAGAAATCAGTTATGCTTTCACTATCTTCCGTCTGAAGTAATTCACACGTTCTATTGTGAGTTTGTAACCTCACCTCTTTCCCCTACTCCTCGCCTCTAAACGATTTTTCAAGAATCTCCCAAGCTTCATTTGCAGATTCAGAATCACTAACCTTTTCGAAGTTGTCTGGACTCAAACATTGATGAATTATAAAAAATTCTTTATAACTCTTCTTCTTCAATTCTCCATGTTCTTTCTTTTCTTCTCCTGAAGCGTCTTCTTCAAGCTCTTCTACTCCATCCTTTACAAGATCCCAAAGACCTTGGCACCTGAATAGAACCTTCATCTGTTTGCACCAATTCTCATAGTTATCTACTTTCAAAATTGGTAGACTTGCTGGATAATTTTCATTCCCATAATTTACCACCATCATGATTTTCTTCTTCTTCTTCCCTTGATCAATAAACCGGAGCTCTGATACCAGATGATGCAAATTCACCAAAACCTATGATGAATTTCTATCAATCTTGATGAACAAGATTGTTATTACCACACGATAACAATGAAAAGAGAAAAGAAATTTAAAGAAGAAAAGATATTAGGGTTTCTGCAGAGTAACTCTCTGCCCACCAACTGTAGAAAACTTTGTTATTCACTTGCAACTATAAATTCTGTGAATACAACTCAATTAACTTGATTACAAAAATATGTGTTACTCACTCTATTTATAGATTTAGGTTAGCTTGCTCTCTAAGCCAATGCTCAAAACTATAAAAGCCCAAAATACCTATTTTGTCCCGTTTGCTGTAACATCCGTAATTTTCCTTAATTTAATTTAATTGGGATTTATATTATTTTATTGGAATTATTTGGCATTTCTCTAAAAAATATGGAAAATAATAGAGTTGGGCCGAGGTAGAGTTAGTAAAAGGAGGGGGGTGTTAGTCACAAGGCCTTTTTACTAAATTATATTATTTTCATAAAAGAAGGAAAAAAAGGAAATTAGAGAAGGAACGTGAAAAGAGCAGAAGAGGAGAAGAGTGGAAGAACGTGAAAGTGCAGAAGCAGAGAAAAGGGAAGAGTTCAAGAATTGGCTAAGGTAAGGGGGAACTTATCTGATTATCATCTATTATCGGGTTAGGAGTTGATAATACTGAATAGATGTAGAATTCGGGTCGATTGAGTAATATGATAGGTTTAGGGATTGAGGCAAATTGTTTGATGTTTGATATCTATGTTTGAATCCATGATGTCTGTGTTATTATGATCTCAATTGATGCGTAATTGGGGTATTATGAGGTGTATTTCGTGTTGTTTGTGCATTCTATTTCCCTAGGTTCGTACTGGTATGAATTGGGTGAGTTTGGGATGTGTAGAATGTTATTTTCTGCAGGTTGGGGATTCTGAAATTGCCGGTTCGCGCCGCATGCACAGGGTTGGCGCCGCGAACAGGTGGGCAGAATGCCAGGATGTTGTGATACGCACAGGTCGCGCCGCGTACCTATATTGGCGCCGCGAAGGCGTAACTTTTTCCACGTTTCGCATCGCGTGCAGATGTTTGCGCCGCGAATAGCTTGGCAGAGAGTCAAGGATTTTTGGAACGCTCAGTTCGCGCCGCGAACCAAGCTGGCGCCACGTGCTGTTGATGTTTGGGATTTTTTTTAAAAAGTTTAACGATGCATAACTTTTTAACTATTGGTCCGTTTGATGTGCCGTTTCGAGCTAAATGAACCTTATAGAATAATCTATATGATAACGATTGATTGTTTTTAGAATGATGAAAATACATGTATGCTATTTCTTATTGAGGATGATGATTGGTGCAAAAATACGTGTATGTTTTCTATATGATGATGATAGAATTGTGATTGAATGATGTTAATATATATGAACATACTTGATGAGGATGATGATGATGATGTTGGTGATGATGATGATGGTATAAGTATCTTGTATATGTTGCATTCATTCATGTTCATTGATGATACTGTATCCATAAGGGTGTGTTGGATCAGTGAAGGGCATGATTCCCATCGTGTGGAATTTGTGCTGGCAGGGCCGTATCTTGATGATGTTGGATCGGTCATGGGTCATTCCCATTGGATGATGTTGGTACCACATGCATAGTGTCAGTTCATACATATGCATAATTTATAACATGATTGGATGTATTCCAGTGTTGTAAATGTTGATGATGTGTTGATTGTTGTTTGACTTGTTTTGAATGTCTGTTTATGAAACAATTGGGTGAATGATGCAACTGTGATGTGTTATTGCTTTATAACCTTATAACATTTGTTAATTATGATGAGACTCACCCTTACATGTTTTCATTTTCAGATTGAGGATAGCGGCTGTTCGACTCGGTGAGGATTAGCTCATGAGTCAGCGTTTTAGTTAGCGTCAGGTGTCATGCTCTGGTAGTTGTAACACTGGGGACGCGATTGTTTAGAGTTTATGATTTTGACTCTAGTTATGTTTTGATGTTTGAAAGGATAAGTTTTAAAGATGTTAAACTTAGTCCGTTTGATTTAATATCCACTGTGTTAACATGAAACGTTTGATTTATGATGATTACCTCAGTGAATGCATGACATGACTGAATGATGTTTATTTTTTTAATGAATTGTGACACCCTTATTTCATGTACTCTGATTATTTATTTAAATTGCCGCGGGGTTAGTAAGGGGTGTTACAACAGTGGTATCAGAGCATAGTCAGTCGTTATGACCAGAGTCTTAGTGTTAATTTTTGTTTTTCCTGTGTATGCGACTAGTAAGAGTTAATTGTCGATACTCCTGTTCTGATTAGATTGGTTGTGATTTAAGCAAAACAATGGCTGGAAGAGGAGGAAGAAACGATGATGCTATTGCTGAGGCTCTGGGCATGGTTGCTGGTGTGCTAGGAGGAAATGCCAATGGAGTTGCGATTGGTGCTGACAGACAACTAAACAGTTTTCAGAGGAACAATCCTCCATTGTTCAAGGGCACGCATGACCCTGAAGGTGCTCAGAAGTGGCTTAAGGAGATGGAGAGAATCTTTAGAGTCATCAATTGTACTGGAGATCTGAAGGTGAGATATGGTACTCACATGTTGTCTGAAGAAGCTGACGACTGGTGGATGGCCACCAGGACTGAACTGGAAGCTGATGGTGTGGCTATTTCTTGGGCTGTGTTCACGAGAGAATTTTTGAGAAGGTACTTTCCTGAAGACGTAAGAGGTCGAAAGGAAATTGAATTTCTGGAACTAGTTCAAGGTAGCATGACAGTACCAGAGTATGCTTCGAAGTTCGTTAAGTTAACAAAGTACTACGTCCACTACAACAATGATGAAGCTAGTGAATTCTCGAAATGCGTCAAGTTCGAGAACGGTCTCCGTGATGAGATTAAGCAGGGTATCAGATATTAGAGGATCCGGAGATTTGTAGACTTGGTGGACTGTAGTAGGATCTTTGAAGAAGATAATCTCAAGCTGAAATCATCTCACTCTCGCGAGTTAGTTGATAGAAAAGGGAAGAAGCCTATGGATAAGGGTAAGCCATATGGTAGAGGTAATCCAAAGACTGGTGGTTGGAAGAAGCCTAGTGGGGGAGACTCCAGTGCTTTTGTCAGGTGCTATAACTGTGGTGAGGTTGGACACCCTAGGAATGAGTGTAAGCTGAACCAGAAGAAGTGCTTCAAGTGTGAGGAAGTGGGTCATGTTGCGGCTGATTGTAAGAAAAAGATTGTAACTTGTTACAATTGTGGTGAAGAGGGTCACATTAGCCCACATTGTCCTAAACCGAAGAAGAACCAAGCTGGAGGAAATGTTTTCGCTTTGTCTGAATCAGAGACCACTCCGGAGGACAAACTAATTAAAGGTACGTGTTTTATTCATGGCACACCTTTGGTTGCGATTATTGATACTGGAGCAACTCACTCTTTTATTTCTTTGGATTGTGCTAAGAGGTTGAATTTGAAAATATCTGAAATAAATGGAAGTATGGTTATTGATACTCCGACGTCGGGTTCAGTAACTACTTCGTCTGCATGCTTGAATTGTCCGGTTGACATTTTTGGTAGAGAATTCGGGATGGACTTAGTGTGCCTTCCGTTGAAACAACTCGATGTGATCTTGGGGATGAACTGGTTAGAATTTAACCGTGTTCACATCAACTGTTTTTCGAAGACAGTAATCTTTCCCGAAGGAGTTAATTCTGATGATTTGGAGATGACAGCTAGACAGGTGGATGAAGCTATCAAGAATGGTGCAATGGTGTTTATGTTATTTGCATTGACAAATTCGAAGAAAAGGGTAGTAAGTGGCGAACTACCAGTGGTATGTGATTTTCCAGAAGTTTTTCCGAAAGAAGTGAATGAATTACCACCAGAAAGAGAAGTAGCGTTTTCCATTGAATTGATTCCGGGAACTAGCCCAGTATCGATGGCACTGTATCGTATGTCGCCGTCTGAGTTGGCTGAACTGAATAAGCAGTTAGAAGAATTACTTGAGAAGAAGTTCATTCGGCCTAGTGTTTCTCCGTGGGATGCACCGGTGTTACTAGTGAAGAAGAAATAGGGTTCAATGAGGTTGTGTGTGGATTACAGACAATTGAACAAGGTTACTATCAAGAATCGGTATCCATTGTCGAGGATTGATGATTTGATGGATCAGATGGTTGGATCATGTGTATTTAGTAAGATTGATTTGAGGTCTGGGTATCACCAGATTCGTGTGAAAGACGGTGATATTCAGAAGACTGCTTTCAGAACAAGGTATGGGCATTATGAGTATTCGGTAATGCCGTTCGGGGTTACTAATGCACCTGGTGTATTTATGGAGTATATGAATAGGATATTTCATCCTTATCTCGATAATTTCGTGGTGGTGTTTATAGATGATATCCTAATATATTCTAAGAGTAAGGAAGAGCATGCGGGACATCTCAGAACCGTGTTGGAGTTGTTAAAAGAGAAGCAACTTTTTGCCAAACTGTCGAAGTGTGAATTTTGGTTAGAAGAGGTCAGTTTTCTTGGACATGTAATTTCTAAGAATGGTATTGCTGTTGATCCTACGAAGATAGAGGTTGTATCTCAGTGGGAAGCTCCAAAGTCAGTTTCCGAAATCCGTAGTTTTCTTGGCCTTGCAGGTTATTATAGGAAATTCATCGAAGGATTTTCAAAGTTAGCATTGTCGTTAACTAAATTAACCAGGAAGGGTCAGGCCTTTATTTGGGACTTGAAATGTGAAGAAGGATTCCAAGAGCTGAAGAAGAGGTTGACTAGTGCTCCTATTTTGATTTTGCCGAATCCGACAGAATCATTTGTGGTTTATTGTGATGCACCACTGATGGGTTTAGGTGGTGTATTGATGCAGAATCAACAAGTAGTCGCTTATGCATCGAGACAACTCAAAGTGCATGAAAGGAATTATCCGACTCATGATTTGGAGTTGGCAGTTGTGGTGTTTGTTTTGAATTTGTGGCGACATTATTTGTATGGTTCGAGGTTTGAGGTGTTTAGTGATCATAAGAGTCTGAAGTATCTCTTTGACCAGAAAGAACTGAATATGAGGCAGAGGAGGTGGTTGGAATTCCTCAAAGATTATGATTTTAGTTTGAATTACCATCCGGGTAAGGCAAACGTGGTTGCTGATGCTTTAAGTAGGAAGACTTTGCATATGGCTATGCTAATGGTGAAGGAATTAGATTTGATCGAACAATTCAGAGACTTGAGTTTGGTATGTGAAGGTACTCCTACTAGTGTTAAGTTGGGTATGCTGAAGCTGACCAGTGGTATTCTTGAAGAGATCAAAGAGGGTCAGAAAGCTGATGTCGAATTAGTCGACAAGTTGAATTTGATTAACCAAGACAAGGGCGGTGAATTCAGAGTTGACGAGAATGGTATACTGAGGTTTGGCGACCGAGTTTGTATTCCTGATATTGTGGAACTTCGAAGACGTATTTTGTAAGAAGGACACCGTAGTGGATTAAGTATTCATCCTGGTGCTACCAAGATGTATCATGACTTGAGAAAGCTGTTTTGGTGGCCTAGAATGAAGAAAGAGATTGCCGAGTTTGTGTATTCTTGCTTGACTTGTCAGAAGTCAAAGGTGGAACATCAGAAGCCACCTGGATTTGTGCAACCGATGTTTATTCCTGAGTGGAAATGGGATAGCATATCGATGGATTTTGTTTCGGGTCTGCCGAGAACTATGAAGAATTGTGAAGCTATCTGGGTTGTTGGGGACAGGTTGACGAAGTCTCCATATTTTATACCGGTAAGAATGGATTATCCGATGGAAAAGCTGGCTCAATTACATATTGAGAAGATAGTCAGTCTACATGGTATTCCTTCGAGTATCGTGTCAGACAGAGATTCGAGATTTACGTTTAAGTTTTGGGAAGGTTTGCAGAAGGCTTTGGGAACTAAGTTGAGATTGAGTTCTGCTTATCATCCGCAGACGGATGGACAGACTGAGAGGACAATTCAGTCGTTAGAAGATTTGTTACGTGCTTGTGTGTTAGAAAAAGGAGGTGTTTGGGATAGTTATCTGCCTTTGATTGAATTTACCTACAACAACAGTTTCCATTCGAGTATAGGTATGGCTCCGTTTGAGGCATTGTATGGTAGGAGGTGTAGAACTCCATTGTGTTGGTACAAAGCTGGTGAGAGTGCTATGATTGGACCAGAAATTGCACAACAGACTACAGAGAAGATTAAGATTATTTAAGAGAAGATGAAAGCTTCTCAGAGTCGTCAGAAGAGTTATTATGATAAAAGAAGTAAGACACTTGAGTTTCAAGAGGGAGATCATGTGTTTATGAAGGTTACTCCTATGACGGGTATTGGTCGAGATTTGAAGTCAAAGAAGTTGACTCCGCGATTTATTGGACCATTTCAAATTTCTGAAAGAGTGGGAGAAGTGGCATATCGTATTGCGTTACCACCGATGCTTGCCAACTTGCATGATGTATTTCATGTGTCTTAATTGAGGAAATACATTTCGGATCCGTCCCACGTGATCCAAGTGGATGATGTACAGGTTAAAGACAACTTAACAGTTGAAACGTTGCCTGTGAGGATTGAAGATAGAAGACTGAAGCAATTGCGGGGTAAAGAAATAGCTTTAGTCAAAGTAGCTTGGGGAGGACCAGCTGATGGAAACGTCACCTGGGAGTTAGAAAGCCAGATGAAAGATTCCTATCCGGAACTCTTTGCTTAAGGTATGTTTTCGAGGACGAAAACTCTTTTAGTGGGGGAGATTTGTAACATCCGTAATTTTCCTTAATTTAATTTAATTGGGATTTAAATTATTTTAATGGAATTATTTGGCATTTCTCTAAAAAATATGGAAAATAATAGAGTTGGGCCGAGGTAGAGTTAGTAAAAGGAGGGGGGTGTTAGTCACAAGGCCTTTTTACTAAATTATATTATTTTCATAAAAGAAGGAAAAAAAGGAAATTAGAGAAGGAACGTGAAAAGAGCAGAAGAGGAGAAGAGTGGAAGAACGTGAAAGTGCAGAAGCAGAGAAAAGGGAAGAGTTCAAGAATTGGCTAAGGTAAGGGGGAACTTATCTGATTATCATCTATTATCGGGTTAGGAGTTGATAATACTGAATAGATGTAGAATTCGGGTCGATTGAGTCATATGATAGGTTTAGGGATTGAGGCAAATTGTATGATGTTTGATATCTATGTTTGAATCCACGATGTCTGTGTTATTATGATCTCAATTGATGCGTAATTGGGGTATTATGAGGTGTATTTCGTGTTGTTTGTGCATTCTATTTCCCTAGGTTCGTACTGGTATGAATTGGGTGAGTTTAGGATGTGTAGAATGCAGTTTTCTGCAGGTTGGGGATTCTGAAATCGCCGGTTCGCGCCGCTTGCACAGGGTTGGCGCCGCGAACAGGTGGGCAGAATGCCAGGATGTTGTGATACGCACAGGTCGCGCCGCGTACCTATGTTGGCGCCGCGAAGGCGTAACTTTTTCCTCGTTTCGCATCGCGTGCAGATGTTTGCGCCGCGAATAGCTTGGCAGAGAGCCAAGGACTTTTGGAACGCTCAGTTCGCGCTGCGAACCAAGCTGGCGCCGCGTGCTGTTGATGTTTGGGATTTTTTTAAAAAAGTTTAACGATGCATAACTTTTTAACTATTGGTCCGTTTGATGTGCCGTTTTGAGCTAAATGAACCTTATAGAATAATCTATATGATGACGATTGATTGGTTTTAGAATGATGAAAATACATGTATGCTATTTCTTATTGAGGATGATGATTGGTGCAAAAATATGTGTATGTTTTCTATATGATGATGATAGAATTGTGATTGAATGATGTTAATATATATGAACATACTTGATGATGATGATGATGATGATGTTGATGATGATGATGGTATAAGTATGTTGTATATGTTGCATTCATTCATGTTCATTGATGATACTGTATCCATAAGGGTGTGTTGGATCAGTGAAGGGCATGATTCCCATTGTGTAGAATCTGTGCTGGCAGGGCCGTATCTTGATGATGTTGGATCGGTCATGGGTCATTCCCATCGGATGATGTTGGTACCACATGCATAGTGTCAGTTCATACATATGCATAACTTATAACATGATTGGATGTATTCTAGTGTTGTAAATGTTGATAATGTGTTGATTGTTGTTTGACTTGTTTTGAATGTCTGTTTATGAAACAATTGGGTGAATGATGCAACTGTGATGTGTTATTGCTTTATAACCTTATAACATTTGTTAATTATGATGAGACTCACCCTTACATGTTGTCATTTTCAGATTGAGGATAGCGGCTGTTCGACTCGGTGAGGATTAGCTCATGAGTTAGCGTTTTAGTTAGCATCAGGTGTCATGCTCTGGTAGTTGTAACACTGGGGACGCGATTGTTTAGAGTTTATGATTTTGACTCTAGTTATGTTTTGATGTTTGAAAGGATAAGTTTTAAAGATGTTAAACTTAGTCCATTTGATTTAATATCCGCTGTGTTAACATGAAACGTTTGATTTATGATGATTACCTCAGTGAATGCCCCTTATTTCATGTACCCTTATTTTTTTTATGAATTGCCACCCGAGAGGAATATTTTAAGCTCCCCCACGTAGCCTCCAAAAATTGGCCCCGGGCTCCTTCGAACTCAGAACCTCAAGGAAAGCGCGTCCTTGAGGCCCAAGCTCCACCACTAGACCAACCCTCTTGGGTTTTATTATTTTTTCTATTACACCTTCAAATATTTATTATTCTTTTCTTTTTCAATTCTTTAAATTATTTTTCCCATTTCATTAATAAATAATAATTTTATAAAATAAGTTGTAATTTCTTTTTTTCATACAACAATAGTTATATTTTTTAATATGTATAAAAATATTAAAATATATTATAATAAAAAATATGGAGATAATAAAAAACATGAAATATTAATTTTACATAAACCATTTGATTTTATAAAAACATCTACTACATCTTTATCCTTAAATATAATACTCCATTGAATATCATTAAACATGCAGTACCTTTATTATTATTATTATTATTATTATTATTATTATTATTATTATTATTATTATTATTATTATTATTATTATTATTATTATTATTATTATTATTATTATTATTATTATTATTATTATTATTATTATTATTATTATTATTATTATTATTATTATTATTATTATTATTATTATTATTATTATTATTATTATTATTATTATTATTATTATTATTATTATTATTATTATTATTATTATTATTATTATTATTATTATTATTATTATTATTATTATTATTATTATTATTATTATTATTATTATTATTATTATTATTATTATTATTATTATTATTATTATTATTATTATTATTATTATTATTATTATTATTATTATTATTATTATTATTATTATTATTATTATTATTATTATTATTATTATTATTATTATTATTATTATTATTATTATTATTATTATTATTATTATTATTATTATTATTATTATTATTATTATTATTATTATTATTATTATTATTATTATTATTATTATTATTATTATTATTATTATTATTATTATTATTATTATTATTATTATTATTATTATTATTATTATTATTATTATTATTATTATTATTATTATTATTATTATTATTATTATTATTATTATTATTATTATTATTATTATTATTATTATTATTATTATTATTATTATTATTATTATTATTATTATTATTATTATTATTATTATTATTATTATTATTATTATTATTATTATTATTATTATTATTATTATTATTATTATTATTATTATTATTATTATTATTATTATTATTATTATTATTATTATTATTATTATTATTATTATTATTATTATTATTATTATTATTATTATTATTATTATTATTATTATTATTATTATTATTATTATTATTATTATTATTATTATTATTATTATTATTATTATTATTATTATTATTATTATTATTATTATTATTATTATTATTATTATTATTATTATTATTATTATTATTATTATTATTATTATTATTATTATTATTATTATTATTATTATTATTATTATTATTATTATTATTATTATTATTATTATTATTATTATTATTATTATTTGTAAGAATATCATTAAACTTTATCTATATTAATTTTTTCTTGACCAACATTTCTTAATAACTCCTACTCTTTCAAATTAAGTGTCATATTTATAAATAAACGAGAGGATAATATATTACCAAATTATTTTTATTAATTATTATTGTAATATTTTTATTATAGATTAAAAGTATTATTATAATAACTTGAGAGTGGTGCACATAATATTAACTAAAGAATAAAGTTTAAAATTGAAATTAAAACTGCATTGAAAAATAAAGTGAACCCTATTCTAGAACTAATAATTTTTTTAAATACACTTATTTTAAATTGCAAAAATTATGTTATATATTTTTTATAGTATAATAATAATCTATGAAAAATATTAATTATTTCTCATTCTCTCTCTTAAGAAATAATTTATTAAAGGAATATCAAATTTAATTAAAAATTAGAAAAAATTATTTTTTCGCATTTTCTTCGAAGAGGTCTTGACTTTTTCACACCTCTTAACAAAATAACAATATATTAAAATTCTTAACGTATACATTTAACGTGTTCATATAATATCTTCGTATTGAATGTTTTAACATATTGTACTTTCTAAACTAGTATTTTCATGTAATAATAAAAGTTTTTAAACATATACCCTTTACTAGCATTTTCTATAAAAAATAATGTAGACTATTATATATTTAATCAATTTAAAAAAAAATGAGATGCATCCACTTTATTCTTATATTTCTCTAGGTGTCTTTTCCTCTTTACTTTTCCATTCAATCTAACGACAATGTCTTCTTCCTCCAACTCCACAAACCATTTATCATTTCCTTTTTTTCAGTCAAACCTTAAAATACCAAGTAAAAACTATAGCCACACCATGACCATAGAAACTCCAGAAATATCACAAGATATTATTGAAGAAAAAGGAGCAACAATAGAACTTCATATTCAAGGTTTATATAAGCTCTATGTTCAACCCTATAAAGCTCTTCCACCTTTAACAATGGAAAATGATTTCATTGTGTCACCAAAGCTTAGTTACAACTTCAAGATTCCTCTTCTCTTTCTCATTGAAAAGCCAACATTTTCTCCCCTTTATGTTGCTCAAAGATTGGCAAAATTACCTATAAGTTCTGATTTGGCTGCATATTTAGAACCACATATTGTTCAAAGTGCTGTTGAGTTGGGGAGAAAGTGTGAAAATAAGGAGTTTAAGATTGTTTTTGATGTAAAGTTTGTTGAGATTGATTTGGCAGATAATTGTGAGTGTGAAGGGTATCTAAGGCGTGGTCTTGTTTAGAATGATTTTTTTTTTAAGCAAGAATTATATTGATGGGAGAATCCACTAGACCAAATTTTTGCATAAGAAAAATATATTTTTCATTTCTATTTTTTATTAAGTAGCATTGTCTCAAAAGGGTGACCATTTTCTAAACACATGCATTCGTGAGATGTTGTGAGATTTTTTTCGACTATATAGCACTTTTCTAAATAAATATTTAACTAAAACTAATAAAAATGATGATTATCAAACTGATTTAATTTGTATTTTACAAAAAGTTATTAGTGTGTCACACATGCAAATACTTAAATTATAGCATTAAAGAGTATTAGTTTTACTTAAATTCTTTGATTTTATATAGATCTACATTGCTCGTTTAAATACGTGTTTTCCAATCAATTCTCACGTCCCCCATGCATGATCATCGTTAAAATCATGAAGTTGCTATATGGAACTTTTACGCCTGTTTGGATACATATTTTTTCCAATCAATCCTTGCATCTTGATGCATGATCATCGTGAAATTTATGAAACTTATTTGTTGCTGTGATGATTCACCTTGATTTTGTAAAGTATGACGTCGTTCCAAATAAGTTCCACACCACTATCTCTGTTTTTTTTTATTATAAACTGTTTTGGTAAAAAAATGTACTAAATTATATGTTGTTTTATACTACCAATAAATCATCAACGACATTTTTCTTATTATATCTTCAAATATTTATTATTAATTACTCTCTTTTCTAAATAAATTTTTTTTGGTTACAATTCTTAAATTTTTTTTTTCACATATCATTAATAAGAATAATTTTTAATAATTTTTATCTTTAACACAACAATAATTATATTTGTTAACATGTGTAAAAATTTAAATATATTATAATAAACATAATATAATATTGGATTAAATGGCTTTCACCCCTGCAATAGTAGCGAGATTTGATTTACCTCCTTTTAAAAAAAATTGTTTTACCCCTGTAATATTTGGGCACCCCCTAAACGTGTAAAAACGAGGGTGGTAAATCAAAAAAAAAAAAAATTTACATGGGGTATTTTTCCCTCTTAGGGGGCAAAAGACTTACAATTTTAATATGATAGGGGTAAAACAAATATATTTTTTTAAAAGGGGTAAATCAAATCTCGTTACTATTGTAGGGGGTGAAAGTCATTTAACCCTATAATATAAAATAAGAATATTAGTTGTACATTAATAACTTGATTTTATGAAAATATTTACTACATATTTTTCCTTAAATATAATACTCCATCGAGTACCATTGAAAATGTAGTGATATTTAGAATTATTATTATTATTATTATTATTATTATTATTATTATTATTATTATTATTATTATTATTATTATTATTATTTGTATTTTAATGAAAATCATTGAATTTTAAACTATACTTTTCTGATCAACCTGTTCTTAATAATTCCATCTATTTCAAAAATAAATGTCATATTTATAAGTAAATAAATATTTATAATAAATTCAATTTGAGATGATAATAATAATTTAAAAGCTATGTTCATTGTAATGTCACATTTTTAATTAGTTTATTTTAATCAACTTATTTAAGAATTGCTTGTGATTTTGTGTATTTTATTTGATTGATGGGTTGTGACAATTAAATAATCATAACTATGGGAAGGTTCTTTGCTTGAATAAGAGAATGATCGCGGCTATTGTTTGGCTTGCTACGGTTTGGTCTATTTGGTTAAAGCGTAATGCGGTGATCTTTAAAGAGGAGTCTTTTAGTTTTACCGAGTGTATGTCGGAGATTGTTCATAATTCGTGGAGGTGGCTTTGTTCCTCTTATAAGAAGGTGAATCTTTGTAGCTTTTATTATTGGAATATTCTTCCTCTCGAATTCTTTGAGAGGTAGGAGCTTTCCGTTTTGTATTGGGGTGGAGCATCCCTTTTGCTCCCTTTGATTCCATTGCTTATTTTTAAAAAAACAACAATTAAATAATCATATAGAGTAGAAGCTAATAGGAATAAATTAGAATTATTTAAAATTATTTTGATAATTAGATAATAAGAGTTTATTTAAATTAATTAAGTAAATACATTAGAAGAAGAAAATAATAAGAAAATAAGAGTGAGTAGAGAAATTGAAAGCAATGTTGAAATTACGGAAAATATAAAAGGTGGTAATGGAATATCTAATTAGGGTTTCTTTTATTAGGAGGAGAGTGTAGAATAAGAATTTTCTTACCGGAAAAATATTGGAGAGTTGACAAAGAGGCAAGAGTCTACAGGTAGGAGAAGAAGAGCTCCAACAGAGAGATTTCATTACTTGCTAGGAAAGTCAAGGTAGGGGGACCTTTAACCTCATTAGGATTGAGTGTTTTATTCCTAAATTTTGAATTTGATGCCATGACTATTGCTGTATGTTGATTCTAATAAATTTTGTGGTTGTTGTTGAGGAGCTTATATCCTCCCGGTTTTATTGATATTAAAATTCATGTAGATTTATATCTAAAAATTCAATAGATTGTATATGTGTGTTTCCACCATTGTTGAATGTAGAAGGTTTTAGAGATATGAGTATTTGGAGAATTGGTGGTTAATTAGTGTGTTGATTAATAGAATTAGGGCTTGATAAGAGTGATATTTGATCCTGAGAAAAAAAATCTTTGAAATAAGTTGTTTTTGTGTTAAGGAGTGTTTGGATGATTTTATAACAGTATAAGACTTTCCATGTACGTTAAAAATTGAGTTTTAGGCAAAAACAACAGCTGGAGTCGATCACAAACCAACAAAAAAAGAATTTTTAAAAACTGTACAGTAGGAGTTGACCCATACATGTTGGGAGCCGACCCATAGCTGGCAGGAGTCATAGAGGCTGGAAATTGACTTTAAACTGTAGAATGTCTGTTTTGTCTTTTGTTGCGCTGCCCGACGATTTTGGCCATAACTTTTGATTCGTAAGTCTAAATGAGTTATCGTTTGAAGTGTTGGAAAGATAACACAATTTACCATGAAATGGAATTAGTTTCAGGGGCTGAATGTGTCGTGATAAGATAAATAATTGATGAAAATTATGTGTATTTGTTGATGTTATCTTGTGATGATGTATGATGTTGAGAATGTTAATTATAATTGGTTAACAATGTAAATGTTGAATATTGATGATGTTGTTATAATGGTGTGATTATAATAATGTTGTGCTGAAGATGCTTATATGTGTCGATAATGAATTGTTAGGTAAGAATAATTGTGGTGATTGTTAAAGATGTTGCATATTTAATTGTACACATGCTATGTTTATGTTGTTGGTGGCATACATGATAAGATAAGAGGTGCCAATATGTATGTGTTGTTGTTGCTTTCTCAGAGTCCATGCATTCATGTTGTCGGAACTTCGGTTCTTTTTGGTGATACTCGATTCTATAGTGATGGATCGGGTGCGAGTAGCAAATTCCTATTATGGAGGATTAGTGAAGTGTTACCTATGGCGATGATGGTGATTTTGACGTGCTCTAGTTCCAATGGTGGGGATCAAGGTGCGAGATGAACCTGAGTGTTCGTACTTGGTACCAAATGCATGTCGAGTTGGTGTTGAGCATATTGCATAAGTGTTGTATTTATATTAATTAGTACTTAGACCCGTGCGAGGTAACGGGTTAAATATTTTTTAAGTAAAAAAATATTTTAAAAACACTTATAAATTAGAAATTTTACTTATAGTAAAATTATTATTGTATAGATAAAATGTCATTCTTATTAATAGTATATATATATATATATATATATATATATACAAGTTAATTTAGCTAATTTTTTTTATAAATTATAAAATTATTTGGGCATTTCTAATTTATTAATAATTTGTGTCAGTTTAAAAAAAATTAACTCGTTAAATAAAAAATACCACAAAACACATATAAAATCATTTAGTTTATTAATAATTTAATCATATAAAAATTACCCAAGGTAAATTATATTATAATTTTAAAAAAATAATTAAAAATATATTGATATAAATAATTTTGATATGAGTTGCATTTGTAATTTAAAATATAATTTAATTATTTGATCTTTTATAATATTATATAACTTTTTAAAATAAATTTAGATCAAACTAATAAATACAAAAGTGCGAGCACAGGTTAAAATTTATTTAAGTAAATAATATATTTTAGAACTAATTATAATTTCCAAATAAAGTTGTAATTACAAATTTACAAATATTTTATGTAAATAAAATATTTTACCTCCTAAAAAGAATAAATAAAAACAAACTTTTCATTATTTATTGTCAGGTATTATTTACAATTCAACTTCTTATTTTTACCATCGGTGTCATATCAAAGAACTTATAATTTCATTTTTTATTTATTTATTGTCAAGAATTATCAATGCAAATTCTAACTCAATTAAAATATGTCAAATAATATATATTAAGTTATTTTTGGATTTAAACAACTAATCAAAAAATAGTTTACATCATCAACAAATTATTCTTTTAAATGAAAATGATTTACAAATTAATAATAAATCAATTTTATAAATCTTACTTATTCATTAAAATTTTAATATATAAACTATTTTTTTAAAATTTAATATAATTGATATATAAGTAACAATTATTTTAATTTGTCTTGTTAATTTAAACATTCAACTTCAAACGAAATCATTTGAAAAAATTTCATTCAATTAAGACGAATCTTTATTTTCTATCATTTCTTCTAAAATTTATTATTTCTAAAATTCAACGTATTTTCAAATATTTGGTTATAAAATCATATATAATAATGATTTAAATAAAACAATTTAAAAGAATATTTTACAAACAAAATCAATAATTTTATTTTAGAAGCACCAAAAAGAATGACTTAAATGAATACTCGTGCGAGGCACTGGATACAATTTTTTATTCTAAAAAAAAACATATTTTATAACTAACAATTGACATGAATTTAAAAAAAACAATAACAAAGGCTTTATGTCTAATTACTGGACAACAAAACATCAATTTAATTTAGTTTAATTTAGTGATTGTTGTCATATAATAAGATATAAAGTGACAAAATAAATTGAAAAAAATGAGAAATTTCTTCAAGACATTCAAAACCAAATTTATAGAGAAAGAAAACTTTATGAGTTATGAAAACATATTATTTTAACCAATTCAACATTTTTATGTTTTGAAACATAACTTTTCAATCAAATATGATGCCAATAAAATATATTTATGTTGGAAATTTTCTTAATTAATCAAAAACTTTATTAATCCATACTCAATTCAAGATGAAAAATAAAGCGGAAGCGTACTTTTAGGATCGATATAATTTCAATGAGATGATGATGAACTTGATAGGAAAATGACCTTCCAATTGTACATTCCTTAATTCCTTAGCTTCTCTTTCAATGGGATAAAGAGAATAAATATTCTATGATATTTTTTTTAATGTCTACAATTAGGGACCATAACCCCTTATTTATAAGAATCACATGCCCTTTCATGAAGAGTCATGTTTATTAAAGTTTAGAATCTCATGCCCTTCCATGAAGGGTCATGATTTTTCAAGGTTTCTTATTTCAATTTTACCCATCACAAATAATAGAAATAAGACTTTTGGTATCTACACAATATTTTTCATGACAATTACATCCTTAGCCATAAATTTTATATTAAATAGATCACTTTAATTTGGCTAATTAAATAATGGTCCTAACACATTAATTTATTACATGTATGACCCCAAAAAATTCTAACAATCTCCCACTGGTCATATATGTATCCTTATAAATGTGTTAGACTTTATGAGCTCAAAATTTTCCATTATAAACATTAGACATATCCCCATCTCGTCCATTAATTACATCAATATATAGGACCAAAGCGGTTTTCATTATATCAGTCATAATTAAACCCATCAATGATCACAAATATAAACACAACTAAATGACATAGATTAATCATGAAATGTGCAGCATGAAAATCACATGAAGGTGATCAATACATGTCAATTTTCAACTGGTCCACCTTACTTTAATGAAATCCATATTATCATACAAAGTGCAATAAACTGAATAACTAAACTTTATTTCTGATCAAAACGTAATATGAATATACTATCAAACATAGAACATAATTGATAACAATGATTAACTCCCACTAAACCAAAGAATCCTCTAATTCTATAACACCCATGTGAGCAGTTTGCTCATGAAAGACCTTGGGTGGAAGCCCCTTTGTCATAGGGTCCGCTATCATGGAGTTTGTCCTTAAATGTTCTATAAAAATTTGTCCACTTTGTACTCTCTCATTTTGTCAATTATAGTTTATCTTAAATTGACCAAATTGTGCAGGAAGAGATATTAATACCAAATGCAAATTATCCGACAACTCAAGATTTTGTGCCATAAATTTGTTGGAAGAAATATTAGACATTTTCATAATATACTTTCTTATGTTTCCTTTGCCTTTATACTTTATAGAAATCAAGCTTTGAAGAAGTGTGCTTGCTTCCACTTTATCGATTTTAGCAAAGTGCTTCTCAATTTTAGCAAGAAAATCTTTAGCATTTGTTATTTCTTTAGATATAGTATCCTTGAATGCCTCTGGAACGCCGCACTTTATGATCATAAGACTCATGCGATTAGAGCGGTCCCGCTTCTCATAATTTTGCTTTCATTAAAGGTACTGAAGTCTATAGGAGAAGGGGCTGATTTATCATTAATGCAAGGTCAAGATCCATGCAGCCAAAAAACAATTAAAATATTTTCCTTTCCAATCTTTAAAATTGGCACCATTAAGAACCGAAACTAATGATTTGAAATCAATCATAAATAAACTAAAATAATATATTTTCAAATAATGTCATAACTCATCTCAAGATATCTAGTGCACCATCAATATCAAGTCTTTGGACAATAATATTAATTGCTAGTGATACTCTTGTTATAACAATCCAACATTGATAATAAAAACATGTCAAATAATAAACCCCTCTTTGGATTGATTTATCATTCACATATGAAGCCTTAAAATTATCACATGTTTATCATTACAAAGTGTGTATATAATCATGTCAAATATCAATTTTCCTTTGGGCCAACTAATACTCACATAGAAACATATGCACATTAACATTCAACATTTCTCCTGATCAAATCCATAAAAGAAGAGTCACTTTGGTGATTTCTAGTTTCAATAGAATCATTTAAAATGTCAAATAACTTTAATTTAAAATTATGACAAATTAAATTAAATTAATTTTTAAAACTGAGATATATTTACACCTCATATTTATTTTCGTTTATATATAATCCAAAATTTAAACATAAAAAAGAACATCTCTATACAAGAAAAAAAACACATATTTGATACATATAGAAATTCTAACATTCTAAGTTAGCATAAAAAAGTTGAAGGCCGGAAATCCCATCATTTACTTGCATACTTTATATGTATATGTATTGATAAAAAAAGATGTAAAAGATGTATTAAGACTAGAATCAATGCTAAAAGAAATTGCATCCGTTCAATAATAGTCTCATAGAAACCCGCAAATCCTTTTACACGAAACTCTATATTGAAAGCAAAATTCAATTATGTTTGAGGAGTAAGGTCCCCAACAAATAACAGTGGAACGATTTTGCATTTGTTTTCCAGAAACGCTGCCTTAGCAAATAAATGTTTATAAAATTGTACAGTATCGGAAAGAATTCAAATCCATGGTTCATATATAAATACAATAAACCATATTATCCATAAAAAAAAAAAAAACTAAACTACATTATCCATATTCATTCATAATTCAATTAATATACTAAAATTATGAATTACAAAAATTCACATCTGAATCAAGTGTAGGTGACTCTGATACCATTTGTTGGAAATTTTCTTAATTAATCAAAAACTTTATTAATCCATACTCAATTCAAGATGAAAACTAAAGCGGAAGCGTACCTTTAGGATCGATATAATTTCAATGAGATGATGATGAACTTGATAAGAAAATGACCTTCCAATTGTAGATTCCTTAATTCCTTAGCTTCTCTTTCAATGGGATAAAGAGAATAAATATTCTATGATATTTTTTTAATGTCTACAATTGGGGACCATAACCCCTTATTTATAAGAATCACATGCCCTTTCATGAAGAGTCATGTTTATTAAAGTTTAGAATCTCATGCCCTTCCATGAAGGGTCATGATTATTCAAGGTTTCTTATTTCAATTTTACCCATCACAAATAATAGAAATATAATAGAAATAAGACTTTTGGTATCTACACAATATTTTTCATGACAATTACATCCTTAGCCATAAATTTTATATTAAATAGATCACTTTAATTTGGCTAATTAAATAATGGTCCTAACACATTAATTTATTACATGTATGACCCCGAAAAATTCTAACAATTTAAGCTACTAATTCTTTTAATATTACACATATGCATTAGGAACTTCATTTTCTGGCTTTCTATAAATTGGTGGACAATCTTCAATCATCTAGAGTAACAAAAAACAATTATGTTCTGGTCAATATTTTTTCAGCATCTACATGAATAACAATAACCCATTAATAATTGTCAACCTGTATATTCCTATTCTATATATCTACATTTAAAGTGGGCTTAAAACTATCCATAAATAAAATTATCATAGTACAATATTGTTTAGAAATAATAATTACAGTTAAGAAACAATTGATCCAAGTTTGTTTTTAAAGAAAAATAACATATTTGTTACAAAATTGAATCTACTCTTAAAGTAAAGTAGAATGAAAACAATGAGAAGTTAGAAACTCGTCCGTGTTTCGTATCACGGATTCGCCACCATAGTTTTGTATAAGATACACTCAATAATTTTTGCAAAATCACAGTAGCTCGCTGCTATTCCGTCAAATTCGCCACAAATCCAATCATGCAGAATCTTAGTATCAATCACATCACACCTTCATCCCAAGACATTTTGCTTGCTAATGCTTTCTATTAGAAAGGCTTCGATCGAACTTTCAGGTGAGCATGCCATTATAATAACATCCATACTATTGAAGTTCCTATTAGTAACATGAGATTAGGTTAGATATTAAAATGATTCATGTTTATGGTCATGAACTAAAATGAGATGAACGGTAAAATTGATGTTAAAATTAAGGTAAAAGCTCTCAATCCCAGCATCAAATTAGAACTTATTTTAGAAAAAAAATCAGTTTTCTTTCCGAATAGGTTCTTGTTGATAGAGGGATAGTGATAATTAGCAAACTACTTAAATATTCACGACTACAACTTCACAAAATTTTCTAAAGAATAGTGATTTTTACATGGACCAAAGTTAACCACATAACTTCATTCCTGGCACAACAATAGCAGCAAATTTTAATAATTCTAGGATACCTCTAATCATTTAAAATTGGCCACATAAGTTTCATCTCCTATTTAGGCGTTCTTGTTCTAAATTGTCAGAAAAGCTGCGCATTTTTACTAACAGTTGTAAAAATACAAATGATTATTGAGCCACAAGTATTCATATGTGCTTTTTCTGATATTCAGTGTGTTATACTTAACTATGATGATGCAATGTTATGAATAAATTTAATAAAATTATTCAAACATTGAGAGTGAACAAATTATGTTAAGTGCAGAAGTTGTGCATATTCTAAGAAAACATTTATTGTAATTTTCAACCTGTCCATTCTTAATGTCTTATAAACATACTGAGAAACAAATTGAAGTAAATTCTGATTCATACTTTTTAAAGGACAGAGAAACTATTTATTAGCTATTGTTGTTTTACAGTTTTGAAAAATTTGAGACTGAAAAAATTACCAGGGCGGAACATCTTTTACAAAACAAAAATACACTAAATAAAAGGTCTTCTTATAGTAAAACTAACTTGTCATCAGTTTACCTGAGAGGTAAATCAATTAATATTCGTCACTATGGTGAGCTTCGGGTGAGTTCCTGTCTAAAACAAAGGCAAATTAAAAAGACAAAAAATAACTCAAAAAGATTGTAAATAACACAGAAATGGCAGTAATATTATAATAAGAAGAAAGAAAAAAAGAAAAAAAAGACCTCAGTTGCATATTGTTCTGCAGGTAATCCAAAAGCATCCCACTCCATTGGATGCAAGCTAGCTAGAATATCAGTGGCATTGTATCCAAGCGGATGTCCAACATGTAAACCAACTCCACTGCAACAACAAAAAAGCACAAATTATAATCTAAATTTCATTGTAATTCTCAGTATGAATCGAAAAATAGAATAATCGAAGTAACTACAATTCAAAACCTAAGGTAAGGGAACATATCAAGAATGTAATATTTAGGTTTTGACATATTGATATCATCATCGGGGGTTCTAAAAGTGTTGTGTTGCTCCCAAAACCGCTGCCACTTGGGTTCAATTTCATGGAAAGGATAAGCTCTAGGAAGAGAGATTAAGAAAGAACAACAAAATCAGAAAGATCTAACCCATTTCTGCAGATCTCAACGAACGACCGGACCGTTCAACATCAACAACGTGAATCATCAGTTCTAAAAAACGCAAGCAACATCATCATCAGTCCTCAAAAACACAAGCAACATCATCATCAGTTCCCAAATCGTGAATCATCACCACCGCCACCGTTAGCGAATCGGAAGGAGAGAAGATGAAACGGAGGTTGAGATCGCCGGAGAAGATGAAGAGAGCCACCATCGCTCTTGAGCTTGAGAGAAGGAGAACATAAAGGATGAGCCGTCGTTGTGATTTGATCGGAGAAAAAGGCAGAGGGTGAGGTTTTTATAGCGCCGTTGCAGTTTCGATGGTTAGGGTTTTGTTGGAGAATGAATTGTGATGCTCCCAATATTTATAGACTATAAAAGTACACTGGAAATAGCTTCCCAATTGATGTCAGATGTAGTGAATCGATTCACCGAAGCATTTGAAAACATCAAAAATTTGATGAATCAGGAATTGAAAAAGAGAAAGCATTAATTTACGGAAGACCCGAGGATGATTGGAAGAGGAAGGGATGGATTCAATTGTTGATGTCTTCAAGAACACAGGTTTCAAGTGTGCATATTTTCTTTTTGTGGTGATGATTATTTGCTTGGAGAAGGTGAATCAACACAACAATATTTTCAATACAAAAACCAATAATTAAGATAAAGTAATCTAATAACAAATAATTAATAATTCTTTTAATAATATTGATATAAATGAAAACATTTCCTATAATAGAAATAACAAAAATAGAATATTCTCTAAAATGACGACACTTGGCAAACTTGCCAAAGTTCTCATCTTGCTTTTTTATTATAAATGATGATTGTTGTATGATGAGAATACTTGATATGGTGGTGTTGATTGAGTAATGTGTATGTTGTTGTTATGTGATAATCTACCCCTGCTTGTTTTCACCATTAACTATTGAAGTGTATTCTCACTCTTTTACTTTAATGTTGTCCACTATGGGCAACTTGCAGATACTCAGAAGTAGCGTTGGTAAAGTAAGTAGAAGATAGTACTTGGAGTTACTTCTTTAGTTTACCATTTTGAGTAGTGGTGTCTTGCTCCGATCATGTAACATCGAGTTGGAGAAGAACACTTGATTTGATTCTTATGTCGTTTATATTGGAGTTAAAGACTATTTTGTTTTGTTGGAATTTCTAAGTTGCTTTAAGTTGACTGTCACAACTCCTTCTGCTTGTGTTATGAAGTTACTCTTTATGAGACTAAATGTCACGAATTGCAATATTATCTTTAATTGATTTAATAATGATTCTGGTACGATGATACCCAAAGGAAATGTGAGCACGCAATGACAGGTTGAATGTTTTATTTTATAAGTATGTTTACAGATCATATGAGTTGATGTCGTGTAAACACCCTAGGTGCAAATATGTCTACTAAATATTCTTATGTAACTCGTGTTACGGAGCATATTATGTTTTGTTGTGTATGACACTCTAAGTGGTTGTAATTTATATGATTAAATTCTTCGATAATTTATGTACGGAGTTTAGAGTGTTACACTCATAGTATTAATTATAATATTAATTAAATAATAAAAATAAAAATGAAAATGAAAATGAAAATGAAAATTGCATCAAAAATTAAAGTGGAAACATTCTAGAACAAATAAATTTTTTAAATGGACACTTATTTTGAAATTTAGAAAATGTTAATATTGTTTTATAATATAGTAAATAATCTATGAAAATATTAGGAAATCCTCTCTTTCTTTTAATAAATAAAATTTTAAAATAATATGATTTTTTAATAAAATTTAGTATTACAATTAATTTTTTCTATTTTCCTGAAGAGGTCTCAACTTTTAACACCGGTTAACGAAAAAACATTTTATATTAAGTTTTTTAACATATACACTTAACGTGTTTACAATTACATAATTTTTCATATTGAAGTTTTTAACATATTGAATTTTTTAAACATATACCATCCCCGCTTTAGTATTTTCCATGAATAATAAAAGTCTTTAAACATATACCCTTTATTAGTCTTCTATAAAAATAATCTACACTTATATATTTAATCAATTTAAAAAAAAGTGAAATGCATCCCCTTCACTCTTGTATTTCTCTAGGTGTCTTCTCCTCTTTACCTTTCCATTCAACTCAAGCAACAATGTCTTGTTCCTCCAATATTCCCACAAACCATTTATCATTTCTCTTTTTTCAGTCAAACCTCAAAATACCAAGTAAAAACTATAGCCACACCATGAGCATAGAAACTCTAGAAATATCACAAGATAATATTGAAGAAAAAGGAGCAACAATAGAACTTCATATTCAAGGATTATATAAGCTCTATGTTCAACCCTTTAAAGCTCTTCCACCTTTAACAATGGAAAATTATTTTATTGTGTCACCAAAGCTTAGTTACAAGTTAAAGATTCCTCTTCTCTTTCTCATTGAAAAGCCAACGTTTTCTCCTCTTTATGTGGCTCAAAAATTGGCAAAATTACCCATAAGTTCTAGTTTGGCTGCATATTTAGAACCACATATTGTTCAAAATGCTGTCGAGTTGGGGAGAAAGTGTGGAAATAAGGAGTTTAAGATTGTTTTTGATGTTAAGTTTGTTGAGATTGATTTGGCAGATTATAGTGAGTGTGAAGGGTATGAAACATGTGGTCTTGTTTAGAATGATTTATAAAAATGTTGTTATGTTGTGAGTTTCTTTTTTTAAAAAAAGATTGTTCTTTAAAAAAAAGATCGTTCAATTTAGTTCATTAATCAAATAAGTCAAATTTAATCTCAAAATTAAACTTTTAAAATCAATGCTAAATAATAGAGTTAAATTAATTTTTTAATTCAAAGGGTTCATTTTATTATTTTTTTAATCAATTCATATTTTTTGGATTAGGTTGAGGGGAAATTTGTGTTATGATGAATCAATTAATCTCAAGAGTCAAAACCGCTACTATAAAACATGTATTCAACAACGCTCAAAGTCACCGTAGCTCTTTCAAATACTGTGGTGATATCTCTAAACTAAGACGCTAATATTTTTTCTTTTTAATTAAAAATTGTTAAGATATATTAACGGTTAATGAACTCACTGTGGTGATACTATCAAACTTTCATAGGTTCGAACCTCAGCGCCCTCAAATATTTTATTCCTTTATCGTAAAGGCGCGCATTTTCTTATTTACCTCAAGCTTTCACTACGGTTGTTTCTTGCAACCGTTGTAAAATACTTTTCACTTAATAAAAACATAACAAACAATTCATTTCGTTCATAACACAAAAGGGTGCCATAGAAAACGAGACGACGACGATAGCATAATCTTTATCCTCTTCGACTTATTGTACGTTACAATTATGTGTTTGTTGTTTATTTATTGTTCTCACTCGATGTGGTAATGGTACTGCTTTCTGAAAAAATTTCGCTAGGGTTTCTTTTTTAACATAATAACACAATGACATTGTGATGTGTATTGGGTTGTTCTTATGTAGATTTTGTAACAATAATTTGTGTAGTTACAAACTTATTATTGGGTTATTTTAGGTTTTGGTGTTGTTAAAGGAAGTAAATGGAAACAAACACCAATATACTACACATGCCAAGAGAACAAGGTATTCAAAATGTTTATGTTCTTATGAATCTACTAGCGGGAAACCCGTGCATACGCACGGGTTCAGGTCTTTGATACGCATTGTTGGGTAAGAAATGAATTGTCATTTAAATAATTTAAAAGTCAAAAAATCAAAGAAACGGTGGATGTTGGAAAGAAGTTATTAAATGTTAAAAAAGTAGACGAAGAATAAAAAAAGGGAAAAAAATAGAATGATTACAATAAAAAAAATAAAAATAATATTATAAAGACAGTCTGTCCATGTGGGGGTATTTTATATTTACACATTATTTGATATATTCCTATAATTAGAATTTTAAAGATTTGAAGTTTTCAAGAAAATATTTTGTTAGGTTTTATATCACTCAGGTGTATTATTTGAAATATAAGTTATAAAGACAATATATTGTTTATTGATCAAATTTAATATCAATTAAATAAGTTAGAATATAAATTTGGTTAAAAAACGTATTTTTATAAGTTATTTCAATTTTGAAAAGGTCGAAATGTGTGACATTAATTGGGCATTTATAATAGGAAACCTGAAAGGTAGGGTTATTGCATTGGAATATTAAAAGCTAAGCATAGAAACGACAGCTTATTGGTTTAGGGTTATTGCATTGGGCCAATATAGATGTATTACGTTGAGCCCATATTTAAGTTATATAAGTTAAGCACAGAAACGATAAAAAAGTTGTAACGTTAGCTATTGGTGAGAGGAAAAGGCTTTTGGTTAGGGTCCCGAACATTTTGTCAATGGGAAAGGAATCGTTGATCGAGATGGCCTCACAGTTTGCTGGTTTGAGCTTCGTCGGGTAAGTTGAGTTCATATGGGTCGATTGTGTTATCATATGAATGTTGTTAGTCGAATGTGTTTTGCACCGACAAGCTGTTTAACAATCATGTATTTGTTTTTCGTCAGATCATCAAGTAGGACCAAGGATGATGCTCAGAGGATGAAAACACAGACGAAACCGCTTGTGGCAAAGAAACGGGCGGACAAAGGCAAAAGTCCGTTAACACTGAAGGATCCAAAAACACGCCATGGTGAGAGAGGAGGAAAAAATTTGAAAGGCGTGACCACCGGTGTTTCCACTGAGAAAGCCATTCCTAGTCGGTCGTACATTAGTATTTCTTCTGATAGTAGCAGGTAAAATAAGAGATTGCATGACATCAGTTACCCTGCATTGAATGGAAAAATAAAAAAATGTTGTTGTTCTGAAATCGATATTTGTTTTGCGTTTGATTCAAATTCTATGATGTATTATAGCTGTGCAATAGTGCATGCAAGGTATATTTGAGATCTATAATGTTACTGTGAAAATCTTATATGAGATGTATGATTAAGTTTTATGGCCGAAATCTGGTTTTTGTAGTTCCGATGACGAAGAAGAGGCAAGCGAATATAAATGGGAGAAGGAGATAGATTTTGGATACATTTCAAGCAAGAATGTTATGGTATTAGCTGTGGACATTAATTTTTTGTAAAAATAATTTGTTTGTTGCAATTCTGGCCGTCTATATCTATCATAATGCATTTCTGGTAATGTCTGTTGCAGCCTTTTCCCCGCGTAGTAACAGAAATGGTTGCGTCGGAACCAGAAGTCGATTATCCTAGTTGATGGAGACAACGGAGACACGTACAATGTAGTTATCCGTTATGCCAAGAGAAAAGGGAAGGTTGAATGGAGGGAGAAGTATATATGTAAGGGTTGGTATGAGTACGCTAAGAAAAAGAGGCTCAGAAGAAGAGATGTTCTTGGGTTGACCATTAACCGGGCTGCTGACAAACTGGTTGTGAAATTGTTGCAGAGACCAAATGCATGGTGATCAAAGGTTGAAGGTTCAGTCTGATGAGTTAGATTGGGTTTAAGTATGTTGTCTAGATGTTAAGACTGAAATGCCGTCCATATGAAGTTTGTATTTCTATTTGAATGTGTTATTTTGGTTGGTAGTGTAGTGACTTTAGGTTGGTAATATCCTTTTGTGCTATTGTAATATTATGTTTTTGGGATCTTGACAAAGTTGGTTGAATGTAGTTGTATTCAGGATTATGATATAAACAATCATGTTTACTAATGTTGTAGTTCTGTTGAAATTCCAATCGTGAACATAAAATTGAAAGAAGTATGTCATGTGTGAAACACCCTATTTTGTCTGCAATCTGAGTATTTTGAAAAAATCATATGTTCCAGAACGGGAATCTCATCATCACCATTGTAAAGCCAAAACAGAATTATAAGTTCCATATCAGAATTTCAAGTATATATCCAAAATAGAATGATATCTTCATAATCTTTGGTACTTGATATCAGACAGAATTTTATGGTTTTCTGAATAACATATGAGGTTACGTAACAAAAATTTTATCATCACCATTGTTGAGCCAAAACAGAATTATATGTTGAAATAAGGGAGGTTTAAGTAAAAGTGTATAATCTTTGAAAAGAAAGTTGTTAAAAATAAAAGAAAAGGCTATGACACATAGAATTATATAATTTTAAAGAATGGAGGTTAAAATGAGTTATCATACTGTCTATATATTGCCGAAAACCTCCTTGTAGACAACATTTGCGGTAGATGTCTTGGATTTGTTGTTATCATCATGAATCAAAATTTTGATTCCTTTTTTACTCGTTACTCTAGAAATCGCAACATATAATTTCCCATGACTAAAAACATCTTTTGGGATGTAAAGTCCTACCCAATCCAAGGATTGCCCTTGAGATTTATTGAAGGTCATTGCGTACGAAACTATAATTGGAAATTGTCTCCTATTCAACATGAAAGGCCAAGGTGATTGCGAGGGAGATGTATCCATCCTTGGAATATAGATAACCTTGCCATGGCCTTTTCCACCCATAACTTGAGCCTCAATGACATGATTTGCCATTTTTGTAACTATGAGCCTAGTGCCGTTGCACAAACCTTCAGATTGGTCTATGTTTTGCATAAGCATTATGGGGCAACCCACCTTTAATGTAATGAGATGGTTAGGCAAACCAGAAGTGCGTAGAGAGATGAGAAATTCAGGACTTAAGATATCAATAATGTTGTTATCGTGTATCTCTGATCGATCAACCGAATTAGAGCTATAATAATCTTTTGATTCACCTAAAAAGAAAAATTGAAATTATAGGCAGCATACATCCAATATATGATTTAGAAATCTATTGAGGAAGGAATAAAATTTAGGCAATTTGTATTAGAAGTCATACCTGGTAGCATTTGAAGTACGTGACGGTTAATTTGATCAACAACTTCGATGGTTGATGCTAAGATTGCCCGACTCTTTAGGTGGTCATAAGACTTGTAATTATCCATGAAAGCTGGATATGTACTATCAACAATAGCAACAATAGGGTCGTCAAAGTCTTGAATTAAAAGCTCAGGTGGTATTTCAATTTCAGCATAACCATCATTTGGCTCAGAAATTCGACCTTCACCTAACTGTAACAGCCATTTTGAAAATTCAGCAATATCACGTTTTTCTTCATCGCTTTCCCCCCATGAAGACGCATATTTTTAGTCAAGGTTAAAACCTCAACCAAATGCCATATATAAGATGCATTAATTGTAGAGTGAACAATATCCGATCGACTCCCTCTGGGGATGACAGGCAAAATCTGTCGGAAATCTCCACCAAAAACGACAACTTTACCACCAAATATTTCCTCCGAGTTGCCGTAGCTACTCATGACATCCTTTAAAGTTTTATCAAGAGCTTCAAAACAAAATTTACTTGCCATAGGGGCCTCGTCCCAAATAATCAACTTAGCTTGGCAAAGTAATTCGGCATATTCATCACCATAGGTTATATCGCAAGTAGAATTTTCCAATGTTGGGACTGGTAGTTTAAACTTTGAATGAGCTGTTCTACCACCAGGTAATAGTAGAGAAGCAATTCCACTTGAAGCGACTGTCAATATGATTTCATGTTTGGACCGCAGCGAAGTTGCGAATGTTTTCCACATATATGTTTTACCAGTACCTCCATAACCATGCAAGAAAAATACCCCCCCTTTTGGTTGTTCACAGCGGATGTGATTTTGTCATAAATGCAACTTTGTTCCTCTGTAAAACCAAAAAACACAAAAACTGGAGTAAAGACTATTATTATTATTTAAGGCATGAACCATTGCAATAGCGTGTGTTTAAAAAACAGACCTGTAAGTGCAGTGAATAGTGCTTGGAATTCATTTTTCATGGCTGTAATATTATAAGATCTTTCCTAAAAAATTAGGCGGTTCCCTAGCTGTTGAAGGACATAATCACTCGAATACGGAGTCGGTTTGAAATCGTGTAGGCTTCTACGATTGGCTTGAAGTAAGGTTTCAATCTCAATTAAAGTTAAATTCTGCATTTCTTCCACAGTGAGTTGCAAATCTGTTATATAAGATTGGAAGTTGGAGAATAACACGTTAGACTTCGAATAACACGTTAGACTTCGAATAACACGTTAGAATCATTTGGCAGCAAGTGAGACAATAATTTTGAAAAGTAAATGAAGACATGCACAGTGAATGAGTAATATCATGCTTTAACATCAAGGTATAGTTCATATTTTATTAAACTGGAAGTTTAGAATTCGTTTTTATGTTGTTGACATAATAGTTTAAAAAATGTTAAAGTAGTTTGGAAAGTACCTAGATTTTTTGCGATAATTCTATGAGAGTGCAGTAGACCATCTGACAATAATATCCAACTTTGATTCCACACATGTGCCGGTCCGCTAATAGTTCCAGAGAGTAACATAATGACGAACAACTTTCTAAGAAAATGTCTGGAACCCCACTGACTGGCCTTTTTAATAGCGCCAATATATTCCCTATCATCCTCTAGGAAACCCATGGTGAAGCATGCTTCCCTAAAAGAGTCATGCGGGGTCTCCCCCACCTTACGAATGTCTTCATAAGTTTTTGGACCTTTCACGACCGTCAACATCATTCTTAGATAATAGAGTTCGCCGGTTGTTGGTGGCACCCAGATAAGTCTGCCAATGGTAAACCCTTTCTTACGTGGTTTCCACGCTCTCTTTCTCTTTTCATAGACAAATTTAGACACAAACTGTGCATATGTAAGATTTTTGGCCTCTTCAAACTGTCCATTTGCAGTCAACCATGATGTGAACATCGATTTGGTTACACTTGGTTTTTCCAAAACATTCTCCATCCTCTCATAATCCTGATAGTAGACTGTATTCTCACCAATAAGATGGTAAAACATACGTTCTACAGCTGGTTTTCGTCCGTGGATTTTATACGAAAATAACCGCCAACACGCCTCACTTGGGGAGACATACCTACAATCAAGGTACTCTTTGATTTCATTTATTGTTTCAAGGTCTTTTGATGATTTCTTTGAAGGAACTACGGATGCCGTGATTCTGTCGTACCCTTTGTTAATATACTTGAACAGGTACTTGATGGAAGTACTTTGGTTACACCATTCCATATTAATGTGAGCTTGGTATTTTAAAAGCAACCTTGTGTTATAAGGAACGACATGTCTATTGTCCAAGGATATACCATTCTTAACAATATAGTGTGTTTTGGCACTTCGCTTGTAGAGAGGATAGCCTTCGTTATCAACAATGGTTGTTTCATTGAACTTCTAGGGGAAAAACTTAGAGCATTTGTTGTTTTTCATGCACGTCGAGTTTAGTCGTGCCATACCACAAGGACCGTGCATCATGCTTGTCTTTACTAAGTGATACAACCTTGGATGAATAAGTGGATCAGGAATTTCAGCGGTTATGATTTTGTCAATGTCGGACGGGGAAGGATACTTACTCTGTGGATGTAAGAAAAGTAGGATGTGTGCATGCAGCAAACCTCTTTTCAGGAATTCGATTGTATATATGACTGCACCAAATCATGAGCATCACACTATGTTAATCATAAAGGGAAATTTCAAAAAAAGGATATACACATACATTAGGTGACAACAAAATGAATATATATATATATATACTAATATATTTTCATACATTAGGAGACAAATATCATTACTTACATGCCAGGACCTTTCCAAGAATGTGTCTTTTAGTTAAATCTATCATTAGCTCGTCGAACTTGATTTTGAAGACCTTGGAAATGATATCCGGTCGATCATGTGGCTTTAAATTTTCTTTCGACAACAACCGGGTAATTTCAGGCCAGTTCGGATTGCATGTAAAAGTAATGAATAAGTCTGGAACGCCAAGAGCATTGGAAATGGCCATTCCATCAAAATAGAGTTGATCCATGTATCTCTTCCTACCAACATAAGAGGAAGGTAAGACAATTCGTTTCCCTCTTTTGACATGTTGAGTGGACTGACCAGCTTGTTGTTGTTCAGATAGCTTTTGGTATTTTCCAACTCGAAGTTTTGACTGATTCTTCCTCAACGAATTAAGGCGTTCCGACTCCATCATGGCGTAGCCATCTACCAAGAATTGTTGGAATAATCTTCTTGAATGCAACAGTGTTTTGGCTTCGCTTTTGTGTCCTTGTAATCGAAAACATAACCACATCTTTATTGTCTGTCGATTTTGCTTTGTAACCTCCTTTTCATGCCTAAATTTGTTGAGTATATTTGGTCTATAACCATCTTCACCATATGGAAAAATCAGAGGGTATTAAAATGCAAGGTAACTTGCATGGAATTCATCGATTCTTTGTAAATGACCATTGCTGTGCTGAACAATTATGTCTCTCTATGATGCAGAGTCTATATCCCCAACTATTAGAGCAGCAACCTTAGATACAAGAGGACGGTTATAGACACGACCATCGGTTTGTCGATCAGAAATAAGTTTAAGCTTCAATTCCTGGTATGCATTCTTTTTCAGAGAATCCCTTGCCATTCTATAAGCTTTTGCATGAGGATTATTCTCATCCAACGTTTTCAATAAGCTGGCGACCACTGATTCTCTAATATTGTCATTGTCCCTGCAAAATGAATGACATAAAAGACCATATTTCAGGAACAATGTAAAAGTTCACCACGGTTGGATCTGCATTAAAGTCAGAAGTTATACCCGAAGCATTTGATTTTGTTATTGACTTCAATGTCGGTATCAAAGATATAAAATTGAACATATTTTGGAGTTTGTCCCGTCTCGGGTAGCAAACTTCCAATTCGGTGGCAAGTCTGACCATGCAACCGCAATGTAGGAGGACCTGTCCCCTTGATTTGTTTGGTGTCAAATTTCATTCCCGGCGAAGTAAATGAAAACATAGCATTGTAAGTTCGAATGGTACTTTGAAAGTTTGATGTGTCGGGACTACCGTGATCGAACAGTAATCTATTCAATTCAGGCGGAGGTGTTTGTAGCATAGGCAGCACAACTTTCCCTCCTTTGCAACAGACAGAAAACTTTGGGATTGTTGTATGTTTTGATTTTCCTTTGCGCTCTTGATACCACATTAAGGCTTCACAATCCTGGCATTCCCAAACAGGGTCACCTATATCTGAATATTCTGCATATGCAAACCATTGTTGATGTTAGTAAATAAGTAATTAACTATAAGGAAATTAATGAGTTTGAAAATAAGTAAAGAATGTTAAGGCAGGGTGTTTGAAACACATAGAACCCTGTTGACTTGGATTTCCCCTAGCAACCGTAACATGGCATTCATCTTCATCAGAATTGAGAAAGTCAGAGTCAGAATTCTCAGAACCGTCATCTGATGAATAAGTTGCATTGTTCATATTTCTGGTGGTTGATGCCGGTGCATTTGCTGTAGATGAAGCTTCTCCTACAAAGCATCCTCAAGAGATAAATTAAAGCTTGGTGCCAATGGTGGCACAGTTGTAGTAGATGTAGAAGCTGTTGCATCTATTTGAACCGGCACTCTACCAAAGTTTGGAGGCACTGGTGGTACAGTTGCAGTAGATATAGAAGCTACCATATTATTTTGGGAAAGGCTTGCAATAAAGTTTGGTGCCACATCAGGTGCAGTCGCAGTAGATTTAATTGATCGTTTAAAAAGAGGCCTACCAAAGTTTGGTGCAAAAGTTGGTTGTGCTGAGATGAACGCACCCATAAGATTAATTCCATGGTTAATCTCTGACCTTGGTCTCTTCAAACTGTGCCTACCGTAGTGATGACGATCAGATAAAACCGTATGAAGTGTGTTTGCTAAAGTTGTTGTTAGAGGTGTCCGATTGTTAAGTGACGGGTTTGATGTAGGAGTAACATTTATATACCCCGGTTGCGATGGGTTATGATTTTCTTTGTTGGTCGTTGATGATGCTGTTTTTTTGTTCATCAATGCCAGCTTGCGCCTTTTTCTAGCCATGAATGCAGCAGTTTCAGAAGAGTTAGGTTGTGATGAATCCATTGGTAAGTTAACTCAGAAGAAATAAAAGTTAAGTAGTTTTTGTGATATCACAAAAGATTTGACTTAGTTAGTATCATAGGTGGGTGTTGCTTTCTGTTATGAACTCATACTTAAATTCGGCAAAGGTGTGATATCAATGGTGTATAGAGATATAGCATTTAAAAATGAGGCGGGAGTACCTACTATGCATCAAAAAAATATAACCCCTACCAGTCTAGAACTAAGAAAAGAAAATCTGGCGGGAGTATGAAATATGCATCAAAATATTAGGTAAAATGCTTTTTGATATATCTTGGAAGCAGTGTATAAAAGTGAAGCAGAAACATTGTAGTTATAGTAGGTGTGGACAGCTTGCAGGAAAGTATCCATCATTAGTGTGTCTATCAAACTGCTATAGAGTGTTTAAGTATCTCAAATATTTGTACTAAATTGGTGATTAAAGAAAGGTGAAAATCAGAATGTGACAGTATGATGTGATGAGCAAATACAAAGTCAAACAATGAAATAAACAACTATTTGAGCTTTTTTGGTGATATATTTGATAAATGTTTGGTGGTAAAGTGTTGTTGATATATTTGAGAAATGTAGTATGGTTGTCCTTTGATTAATATTTGTTTGAGTTATCATAGAATTTGGTTGGCTGAATTTGTAAATAGGAATGAATAACTTTGTTGACTGGTTTTTTGCTTGTGACAACAAAATAAGCACATGCGTATAAAAAGGGAACATCACTTGTTTATTTTATAATCAAATTATAAAATACTTAGATGCTGCAATAAAGTGAATGGGACATGGAGAAAATATCTAACAGCACATGGTTTATTCAGCAGCAATAGAATTGATCATATAACAGGCTGTGATAGCTTGCAATTGCAGACACTGAAAATCAAAACCTCCAAACAATGAGCAACTTGACAGCCACACATCAACTTCCTAAGATACATTGGATTTCCTGATCTACATTATCTCACAATTCAGCAAACACCATGAATACGGTATTAAAAGCACATAACTATATTAGGGCGATATATGGAGAAATTTCAGCTCCAAAACCACTAAGAAATTGATAAAACTTAAGTTTTTAGAACATAGTTTTTACATAATGACCTCCAGAATTTCTGTTGCATAAGTTTTTAAACAGAACTATAGTCAAAAGCAGTCATTACAATTTTGTTCCAATTTTAATAGAAGGTTTAAAACCTCCCAACAAAAGGCAATATATAAATACGATAAGACAAATCCATGACTTTTCCAGTCATTAAAACAACATGGCATCATGTAGCAGTTTTCTCCATCTTGATAATTTTTTTCAATTTGGTGGAGGAATGGTCTCCCTGCTGGATTTCAGAGCTTGCTGCATCTTCGGTAGAAATAGGAGGCGCAATTCTTTTAGTGGCAGAGGTTGGCGTAACCGGTTGAGGGTTAAGTTCTGATGTAATTTCAAGGTCCTGAAAAAATTAGTGGAAAACAAAAGTTAGAGTAAAAATGCAACATAATAATGATAAAAGTTCTGATGCAATTTCAAGAGTAACCACAGTTTATGAACAGAATATAATCGATACAGCTGAGAATATAACCGATACATATATTAACAACAAATCCTTACGGCAACCACAGTCCAGTCCTCAATTGGTATAGCCTCATCGACAGATTGGTCTATGTTTCGCATAAGCATTATGGGGCAACCCACCTTTAATGTAATGAGATGGTTAGGCAAACCAGAAGTGCGTAGAGAGCTGAGAAATTCAGGACTTAAGACATCAATAATGTTGTTATCGTGTATCTCCGATCGATCAACCGAAATAGAGCTATAATAATCTTTTGATTCACCTAAAAAGAAAAATTGAAATTATAGGCAGCATACATCCAATATATGATTTAGAAATCTATTGAGGAAGGAATAAAATTTAGGCAATTTGTATTAGAAGTCATACCTGGTAGCATTTGAAGTACGTGACGGTTAATTTGATCAACAACTTCGATGGTTGATGCTAAGATTTCCCGACTCTTTAGGTAGTCATAAGACTTGTAATTATCCATGAAAGCTGGATATGTACTATCAACAATAGCAACAATAGGGTCGTCAAAGTCTTGAATTAAAAGCTCAGGTGGTATTTCATTTTCAGCATAACCATCATTTGGCTCAGAAATTCGACCTTCACCTAACTGTAACAGCCATTTTGAAAATTCAGCAATATCGCATTTTTCTTCATCCCTTTTCCCCCCATGAAGACGCATATTTTTAGTCAAGGTCAATACCTCAACCGAATACCATATAGAAGATGCATTGATTGTAGAGTGAACAATATCCGATCGACTCCCTCTGGGGATGACAGGCAAAATCTGTCGGAAATCTCCACCAAAAACGACAACTTTACCACCAAATATTTCCTCCGAGTTACCGTAGCTACTCATGACATCCTTTAAAGTTTTATCAAGAGCTTCAAAACAAAATTTACTTGCCATAGGGGCCTCATCCCAAATAATCAACTTAGCTTGGCGAAGTAATTCGTCATATTCATAACCATAGGTTATATCGCAAGTAGAATTTTCCAATGTTGGGACTGGTAGTTTAAACTTTGAATGAGCTGTTCTACCACCACGTAATAGTAGAGGAGCAATTCCACTTGAAGCGACTGTCAATACGATTTCATGTTTGGACCGCAACGAAGTTGCGAGTGTTTTCCACATATATGTTTTACCAGTACCTCCATAACCATGCAAGAAAAATACCCCCCCCCCTTTTTGGTTGTTCACAGCGGACGTGATTTTGTCATAAATGCATCTTTGTTCCTCTGTAAAACCAAAAAACACAAAATTTGGAGTAAAGACTATTATTATTATTTAAGGCATGAACCATTGCAATATAGTGTGTTTAAAAAACAGACCTGTAAGTGCAGTGAGTAGTGCTTGGATTTCATTTTTCATGGCTGTAATATTATAAGATCTTTCGTCAAAAATTAGGCGGTTCCCTAGCTGTTGAAGGACATAATCACTCGGATACGCAATTGGTTTGAAATCGTGTAGGCTTCTACGATTGGCTTGAAGTAAGGTTTCAATCTCAATTAAAGTTAAATTCTGCATTTCTTCCACAGTGAGTTGCAAATCTGTTATATAAGATAGGAAGTTGGAGAATAACACGTTAGACTTCGAATAACACGTTAGAATCATTTGGCAGCAAGTGAGACAATAATTTTGAAAAGTAAATGAAGACATGCACAGTGAATGAGTAATATCATGCTTTAACATCAAGGTATAGTTCATATTTTATTAAACTGGAAGTTTAGAATTCGTTTTTATGTTGTTGACATAATAGTTTAAAAACTGTTAAAGCAGTTTGGAAAGTACCTGGATTTGTTACGATAATTCTGTGAGAGTGCAGTAGACCATCTGACAACAATATCCAACTTTGATTCCACACATGTGTCGGTCTGCTAATAGTTCCAGAGAGTAACATAATGACGAACAACTTTCTAAGAAAATGTCCGGAATCCCACTGACTGGCCTCTTTCATGACCGTCAACATCATTCTTAGATAATAGAGTTCGCCGGTTGTTGGTGGCACCCAGATAAGTCTGCAAATGGTAAACCCTTTCTTACGTGGTTTCCACTCTCTCTTTCTCTTTTCATAGACAAATTTAGACACAAACTGTGCATATGTAAGATTTTTGGCCTCTTCAAACTGTCCATTTGCAGTCAACCATGATGTGAACATCGATTTGGTTACACTTGGTTTTTCCAAAACATTCTCCATCCTCTCATAATCCTGATAGTAGACTGTATTCTCACCAATAAGATGGTAAAACATACGTTCTACAACTGGTTTTCGTCCGTGGATTTTATACGAAAATAACCGCCAACACGCCTCACTTGGGGAGACATACCTACAATCAAGGTACTCTTTGATTTCATCTATTGTTTCAAGGTCTTTTGATGATTTCTTTGAAGGAACTACGGATGCCGTGATTCTGTCGTACCCTTTGTTAATATACTTGAACAGGTACTTGATGGAAGTACTTTGGTTACACCATTCCATATTAATGTGAGCTTGGTATTTTAAAAGCAACCTTGTGTTATAAGGAACGACATGTCTATTTTCCAAGGATATACCATTCTTAACAATATAGTGTGTTTTGGCACTTCGCTTGTAGAGAGGATAGCCTTCGTTATCAACAATGGTAGTTTCATTGAACTTTTTGGGGGAAAACTTAGAGCATTTATTGTTTTTCATGCACGTCGAGTTTAGTCGTGCCATACCATAAGGACCGTGCATCATGCTTGTCTTTACTAAGTGATACAACCTTGGATGAATAAGTGGATCAGGAATTTCAGCGGTTATGATTTTGTCAATGTCGGACGGGGAAGGATACTTAATCTGTGGATGTAAGAAAAGTAGGATGTATGCATGCGGCAAACCTCTTTTCTGGAATTCGATTGTATATATGGATGTCGTGATTCTATCGTACCCTTTGTTAATATACTTGAACAGGTACTTGATGGAAGTACTTTGGTTACACCATTCCATATTAATGTGAGCTTGGTATTTTAAAAGCAACCTTGTGTTATAATGAACGACATGTCTATTGTCCAAGGATATACCATTCTTAACAATATAGTGTGTTTTGGCACTTCGCTTGTAGAGAGGATAGCCTTCGTTATCAACAATGGTTGTTTCATTGAACTTTTTGGGGAAAAACTTAGAGCATTTATTGTTTTTCATGCACGTCGAGTTTAGTCGTGCCATACCACAAGGACCGTGCATCATGCTTGTCTTTACTAAGTGATACAACCTTGGATGAATAAGTGGATCAGGAAGTTTCAGCGGTTATGAGATTGTCAATGTCGGACGGGGAAGGCAGTTACTCTGTGGATGTAAGAAAAGTAGGATGTGTGCATGCGGCAAACCTCTTTTCTGGAATTCGATTGTATATATGACTGCACCAAATCATGAGCATCACACTATGTTAATCATAAAGGGAAATTTCAAAAAAAAGGATATACACATACATTAGGTGACAACAAAATGAATATATATATATACTAATATATTTTCATACATTAGGAGACAAATATCATTACTTACATGCCAGGACCTTTCCAAGAATGTGTCTTTTAGTTAAATCTATCATTAGCTCCTCGAACTTGATTTTGAAGACCTTGGAAATGATATCCGGTCGATCATGTGGCTTTAAATTTTCTTTCGATAACAACCGGGTAATTTCAGGCCAGTTAGGATTGCATTCAAAAGTAATGAATAAGAGTGGAAAGCCAAGAGCACTGGAAATGGCCATTCCATCAAAATAGAGTCGATCCATGTATCTCTTGCTACCAACATAAGAGGAAGGTAATACAATTCGTTTCCCTCTTTTGACATGTTGAGTGGACTGACCAGCTTGTTGTTGTTCAGATAGCTTTGGGTATTTTCCAACTCGAAGTTTTGACTGATTCTTCCTCAACTAATTAAGGAGTTCCGACTCCATCATGGCGTAGCCATCTACCAAGAATTGTTGGAATAATCTTCTTGAATGCAACAGTGTTTTGGCTTCGCTTTTGTGTCCTTGTAATCGAAAACATAACCACATCTTTATTGTCTGTCGATTTTGCTTTGTAACCTCCTTTTCATGCCTAAATTTGTTGAGTATATTTGGTCTATAACCATCTTCACCATATGGAAAAATCAGAGGGTATTGAAATGCAAGGTAACTTGCATGGAATTCATCGATTCTTTGTAAATGACCATTGTTGTGCTGAACAATTATGTCTCTCTGAGATGCAGAGTCTATATCCCCAACTATTAGAGCAGCAACCTTAGATACAGTAGGACGGTTATAGACACGACCATCGGTTTGTCGATCAGAAATAAGTTTCAGCTTCAATTCCTGGTATGCATTCTTTTTCAGAGAATCCCTTGCCATTCTATAAGCTTTTGCATGAGGATTATTCTCATCCAACATTTTCAATAAGCTGGCGACCACTGATTCTCTAATATTGTCACTGTCCCTGCAAAATGAATGACAAAAAAAGACCATATTTCAGGAACAATGTAAAAATTCACCACGGTTGGATCTGCATTAAAGTCAGAAGTTATACCCGAAGCATTTGATTCTGTTATTGACTTCATTGTCGGTATCAAAGATATATAATTGAGCATATTTTGGAGTTTGTCCCGTCTCGGGTAGCAAACTTCCAATTCGGTGGCAAGTCTGACCATGCAACTGCAATGTAGGAGGACCTGTCCCCTTGATTGGTTTGGTGTCAAATTTCATTCCCGGCGAAGTAAATGAAAACATAGCATTGTAAGTTCGAATGGTACTTTGAAAGTTTGATGTGTCGGGACTACCGTGATCGAACAGTAATCTATTCAATTAAGGCGGAGGTGTTTGTAGCATAGGCAGCACAACTTTCCCTCCTTTGCAACAGACAGAAAACTTTGGGATTGTTGTATGTTTTGATTTTCCTTTGCGCTCTTGATACCACAGTAAGGTTTCACAATGCTGGCATTCCCAAATAGGGTCACCTATATCTGAATATTCTGCATATGCAAACCATTGTTGATGTTTGTAAATAAGTAATTAACTATAAGGGAATTAATGAGTTTGAAAATAAGTAAAGAATGTTAAGGCAGGGTGTTTGAAAAACATAGAACCCTGTTGACTTGGATTTCCCCTAGCAACCGTAACATGGCATTCATCTTCATTAGAATTGAGAAAGTCAGAGTCAGAATTCTCAGAACCGTATGAAGTGTGTTTGGTAAAGTTGTTGTTAGAGGTGTCCGATTGTTAAGTGACGGGTTTGATGTAGGAGTAACATTTATATACCCCGGTTGCGATGGGTTATGATTTTCTTTGTTGGTCGTTGATGATGCTATTTTTTTGTTCATCAATGTCAGCTTGCGCCTTTTTCTAGCCATGAATGCAGCAGTTTCAGAAGAGTTAGGTTGTGATGAATCCATTGGTAAGTTAACTCAGAAGAAATAAAAGTTAAGTAGTTTTTGTGATATCACAAAAGATTTGACTTAGTTAGTATCATAGGTGGGTGTTGCTTTCTGTTATGAACTCATACTTAAATTAGGCAAAGGTGTGATATCAATGGTGTATAGAGATATAGCATTTAAAAATGAGGCGGGAGTACCTACTATGCATCAAAAAAATATAACCCCTACCAGCCTAGAACTAAGAAAAGAAAATCAGGCGGGAGTATGAAATATGCATCAAAATATTAGGTAAAATGCTTTTTGATATATCTTGGAAGCAGTGTATAAAAGTGAAGCAGAAACATTGTAGTTATAGTAGGTGTGGACAGTTTGCAGGAAAGTAGCCATCATTAGTGTGTCTATCAAACTGCTATACAGTGTTTAAGTATCTCAAATATTTGTACTAAATTGGTGATTAAAGAAAGGTGAAAATCAGAATGTGACAGTAAGATGTGATGAGCAAATACAAAGTCAAACAATGAAATAAACAACTATTTGAGCATTTTTGGTGATATATTTGATAAATGTTTGGTGGTAAAATGTTGTTGATATATTTGAGAAATGTAGTATGGTTGTCCTTTGATTAATATTTGGTTGAGTTATCATAGAATTTGGTTGGCTGAATTTGTAAATAGGAATGAATAACTTTGCTTGACTGGTTTTTTGCTTGTGACAACCAAATAAGCACATGCGTATAAAAAGGGAACAACCCTTGTTTATTTTATAATCAAATTATAAAATACTTAGATGTTGCAATAAAGTGTATGGGACATGTAGAAAATATCTAACAACACATGGTTTATTCAGCAGAAATAGAATTGATCATATAACAGGCTGTGATAGCTTGCAATTGCAGACACTGAAAATCAAAACCTCCAAACTATGAGCAACTTGACAGCCACACATCAACTTCCTAAGATACATTGGATTTCCTGATCTACATTATCTCACAATTCAGCAAACACGATGAATACGATATTAAAAGCACAGAACTATATTAGGGCGATATATGGAGAAATTTCAGCTCCAAAACCACTAAGAAATTGATAAAACTTAAGTTTTTAGAACATAGTTTTTACATAATGACCTCCATAATTTCTGTTGCATATGTTTTTAAACAGAACTATAGTCAAAAGCAGTCATTACAATTTTGTTCCAATTTTAACAGAAGGTTTGAAACCTCCCAACAAAAGGCAATATATAAATACGATAAGACAAATCCATGACTTTTCCAGTCATTAAAACAACATGGCATCATGTAGCAGTTTTCTCCATCTTGATAATTTTTTTCAATTTGGTGGAGGAATGGTCTCCCTGCTGGATTTCAGAGCTTGCTGCATCTTCGGTAGAAATAGGAGGCGCAATTCTTTTAGTGGCAGAGGTTGGCGTAACAGGTTGAGGGTTAAGTTCTGATGTAATTTCAAGGTCCTGAAAAAATTAGTGGAAAACAAAAGTTAGAGTAAAAATGCAACATAATAATGATAAAAGTTCTAATGCAATTTCAAGAGTAACCACAGTTTATGAACAGAATATAATCGATACAGCTGAGAATATAACCGATACATATATTAACAACAAATCCTTACGGCAACCACAGTCCATCCCTCAATTGGTATAGCCTCATCAACACTCTCATCCAGTTGTGAATAAAGAGAAAATTTGCAGATGTGAATAAAATAGAAGTCGCACCCTTTTGATATGTAAATAAACATGTTATAGATGGAAACAACATACTTGTATATAATGCATAAAAAATGGCTAAGATATATATTTTTAAGGAGGATCATAACATAAAAACATTTGTCAATAATGATATTGTTTGTTATAAATACCGTTTCTTGTCCAAATGAGTGCAAAAGCTTTAACATGACAGCTTCATCCCTGTATATAGAAACAATTGTTCCGTTATCCCAATCAGGTTGCCATTTGACCTTAAATCCCAACTTCAGCCCAACTAAACGATCCAGTGCTACAGGATATTCCAATGGGTTTGTTACACCAGCCTATAGCAAATAGCAAAGTATTACCATACTTGCAACATACTTGCAACATACATAAAAAATAAGGATTGATAAAACTCAGAAAATCCCACCTCAAGAAGGGTGTTATGCATATGAGCTGCTGTAACATCCAGTAGTTATGTGCACTCGCGGTCCCATAAAACAAATGTAGCTCGAGATCCATTGTTGATAACATCAATGAGAATTCTATACCTATGAAAGTGTAATGAATGTTTAATAAATAACTTCATGATGAGGTAGGAGCAAGTAATTAATCTGGCATATGAATAAATAGATGCCACCTTAAAATTTCAGTTTCCGTAGCATGTCCGGCACTACAAACATAAGGTGGTTGATTTCCTTTTGCAAACATTGGACAAGCATGGCATGCGAGATAATACCAACCCCCTTGTGCAGCTTTTAGTTATTTGATTTTACAACCGGTGACACATTGTGTGGTCTATTATGTGAACATATTGACAGATGGGAAAGAATGCACATAATGAGATTGGCTAGTTAGAAAATATCAAATAATCAGTGCCATAAAAAAATGAAACTGTATCAGTGGGATAGCACGCACAGTATTCAGCTTTATAATATCACACATTGGAAGAACGACAGCCTTATGCATAAACTTGTCGTACGGGGTCATCTGTGAACTTCCAGATGTCTGAGACAGTTGAGACATGGATGTATCTCCTAATCCAAGTTTTGGGATACTACCAGAAAAGAAGAATACATGATTAAGAAATATAAAACATGTTATAGATTTGCAGTTGGCATGAAAAGATAATTAAGTTATATGCTATAGTGACAAACCTGTTAAAGAATTCCTTAATTTCAACAAGGTCATCATTGATGTGCAACATTGTTACATTAAATGTGTTTGAAACACACACAGGATATTTTCCTACGAATAATGAAATATACAATGTAAGATAAAATGGTTAAATGCAGGGTCACGATATGGACAATGGATAGCTAAACGTGGCGATCAAGAAAAAGCAAAGACAATAGACCTTCCTCTTTGACTTTAGCGAATTGCAAAACAATAACAGTTGGTGAAGAAAGATCTTTTCTTTGTCTATGGAATTCATGAAACTGCATAGCGTATCCCTCCCACAATGTACAATTAAGGATATTATTGCTACACATATAAAGAACAGAATGTCAAATTAAAGAATTGCATAGATGGTATGAAAAACATATATTGCATACTTACCATAAATCCTTCAAGACCAAATTTATCTGTTGCTTCTTGTTTCCAGCTTGAATTTGGGTGTAGCCAATTTCCGAGACCATTCCTATGACATCTGAGGAAATCATGAAATACCATATATAATATTTATCTTTTAATGCTTAAAAATAGATTAGTAAAAGGAGAAAAAATAATGCAGACCTATTAAAACATCCCTCTTCCATTCCCCTGTTAAAATTTCAGCAAAAGGTGTGAAGTTCAGGGGTTTAGGAGGTATGTCATGCTTGTTTATGTCAGTTACAGAAGTGCCACCAGTGAAAGTCAACAGGAATTTGTGTTCGGTAGGTTTGAACAACATATCATTCAAGGATACCTGGAAGTTAGATATTGTATATGTGCTATTGACCATCAACACCGAATCAAAAGCTTGCTTATACATAGTAGGAACTCTACATTGAATATCACATCCCTGAAATGCAAAAAATGAAGTCTTTCAAAATCAAACATAAACCATAGTTTCAAAATCAAACATAAACCATAAACCATTGCAAACAGAGGATTCATGACAGGTTTGAAAATGGTTCCAAAACAGAATGTTTAGTTCCAAAATGGTATATGGTTTGAAAACTATGGCTTAAACCCGGTTATACCAGAAAGAAAAAACATCAACCATAAACCTAAAAACCATGTTCTATGTTAACAAATTAAACTTCTAAAAGGAAGCATTTTTATACCATCATCTTCATAAACCATGAATCCGAAAGACACGAAATACCCTAAAATCCATGAAAGCATAAACCATAACTTATAAACCACAAACAAAACAACATGTTAAACGAAATAACTTTCGGAACATCAATCTTCATAAAGAAAACCATGAACTATGTTTATCGCTTAAACTTCTAAAAGAACCGTTTCTAAACCATCATCTTCAAAAACCATGAACTTGTGAAAACAAAAACCGACAACACAGAGTCACAACTGGAAAATGAAACAACAAACAATTAAAATAGATGGGTCACAACAGCAACATAAATAAAACTTACTTCTTTATTGCATAGTATCATCTCAAAATGTTCCTTGTTCTTCGAAACAATGGTCCATTTGTGATGGATTCGAACAGCGATTTTCCACAGCTCCTTTGAGTCGTTAATGTGTTTCAGTTCCTCAAAAGGTCTAGCCATTTCTTCTGTTCTGAAAATCGTTCAAGGAAGGAATGAGGAGAGAAGAAGCGGTAGAAGTTCTTGAAGGCAGAGAAACTATGCTCCAAAATAATGAAGATGTGATATAAAAAAAATAGGGAACAAATGCTTTCGTCGTACAAAGCAATGGTTCAGGAAGTGACATTAGCAGGTGCTGAAAAGTGGCACAGTTCCATAAGATAGTGAAATTAGGTTTCAAATTTTCAAAATGCATAGAAAGCATTAGTACACGCACGGGGAAGTGGGAAACCAAAAGAGTACCTTTTCAATGTATGTGTACTTTGGAAAAGTTATTTATTGTCTCATTTCAACTACCAATTCAAAAAGCATGTGATAAATAGAACAACTCCATGTAACTAAAATTAAGTTGAAACCAAAAGTACACATTGGTTAGAAAAAGTAAATTTTGGACACATTTTACCCCCAAACCAGTGAGGTAGAGGGTAAAGAAGAAAGGTTAATTTGATCTTTTCCAGAGCCATTAATTTTCTTATATTATAGATATTGTTTATGTTTTAGATTTTGTGTATGAAGCATTTCATTTATTTTTGTTTTGTTGCAACTATGATTTGGTTTTATTCAGATTTAGTAGCATAGGATAAAACCTGATAGATTAATCATATAAGAAACCTTAATCATATAAGAAAGCTCTAGATTAGATGTAACCTTAAGCTTACAAATAAGAAACCATAGAATAAAAATTTCATTAAATAAACTTATAAAAAGTTCATTTTTATTAATCATATTTAAATCCTTTGGCTGAGAGAAGGTTTGACCAAGTATAATATGCTTCATCATCATCATCAAAATCGATGATGACTGGCCTTTTCACCTTTCTTATTCTTCTTGATCTCCTCTTCCTGGGAGCTCTCCTGGGTCTCAAAGGTTTGGTAGCAGCTTTTGTTATCTCACTATTGGATGAAGTACTCATTTTGTGTTTTGGTTGTTCTTCTTCTCTGATTTTTTGGATGGAGTTTCAGCAGAAGTACTACATATTTTCTTCTCTTGGGATTTGGAAAGATCTTCTGGATGACTAGCTTCCTCGAGCTGTTGGATAATTACATCTCTTTGTCTTTTCAAATTGTTTTCCCTTCTTTGATGATCCTTGAACTCCTTCTTATGCATAATTTGATGTAATGATGTGTACATTATGGATTGTTTGGTACCTAATGGAATTGTATCATTGATATAATACAAGTTTTGATATTCAATTCACAAATGGGTGTATATTTTTAAAAGCAGAGAATTTCTTTTTTAAAATAATATATATTTTGACAACGGTTATAAAAACTAACGGCGGTTGTATATTGAACGTAGAAATAATATAAACTCCAAAATGCCGCTGCTAAGAATCGAACCTGGGACCTTTAGGTCTATCACAACGGTTGAGTTAACTAACTGTTATGATATCGCGTGCGCTTTCCAGTATACTACAACGGTCCCATGACCGTGATTGTAAGTAACACATTTACAACAAAACTCTATATGTAACAACGCCAGGACCTATGTGATTATATATCTTTTCTAACCGTTGTAAAATTCGTTTTTCGTAGTAGTAAACGAAGCTATCTAGTCATAGACAGGTACTCACCATCCGATACAACAATAGAAGGCGTTCATCAAGGAGGATTTCATATTCAACAATATCACCGACCCAACGCTTGAAGATAAAGGTTTTCCATATCATTTGGTGCCATCTATGAAAAATCATCTTATGAATTCCCACTTAACCTTTACTATGACAGTGAAATATCAAGGGACATGTGTCGCGAACACAAGCATAACAAACCACCAACCACGCCTCCATTCATACTAGCGAAGTCTTAAAGGTAGATGAAACCTTAGGACTGTATGCATGCTTCATATTCATCTCAAAAACGTATCCCAAAAAGGTATCCATCCAAATCCCATAAGAATGGGTTCCTCCCTAGGGTGTGAGGATACCTCGGACTCCATAAGTAAATCAAGAGACCAACTACATTCACATATATCTTCTAGCGGTTTTCCAAAAGGAGTTGGAGGTAAACCTCTAAAAGATGTCAACTAGGCATTTGAAGACATATCAGACCTCTATAGACTTAATTGAAGAAAACACTTTTTCTCCTAAGAGATTCAAAAACCACCTCTCCTGATTTTTGCATCCCCAAGGCCTAGAAACGGTAGACACGTTTTCATAGATCTTTTTTGAGACGAAGGTGCTTGCCTGCTATGTTACATAAGCATCATCGTTCCCATGTAACTAACACATTGGTTGAACTTCACCTTTATGAAGGAACGGAGGTTGTGTTTAGACGAGTGCTCTATGTACCCTATGATCGATGTTCTTTCTCCTCATCACCAAAGTAAATTTTACTCTTGGGTAAGATAGCTTTAAGTCCTGTAGTAGCAGTACATTTTCTGATTTTCTCCGTCATGAGCCTGACAGATTCGAAGTCACCTCTAGCAAACAGAAGGAGATCATCTACAAAGCATATGTTGGTTATCTTCATCTTATCACACTTGGGATGGAAATTAAAGTTAGGGTTCAGAGCAAGAGTTTGCAAAACTCTAAGATATACCATGATCAATATAATGAGTAAGGGTGAGATGGGGTCACCATGTCTCTGTTTACCAGTGATTTCTGACAAACAACCGCTAGTCCTCCAAAGTGTTTATACAATCTGGTTACTCGCAGGATCGACTAGATTGATCCTAGGACATTGTCGAATAGTGTTTTAGTAATTTGATTCATGTTCAATAATCTTTCTAGTTTGCAGAAACATACAACTTTCTAACGTAAAGTGCAATAAATAAATGACTTTGAAATGAAATAAAGCAACTGTATAAACAAATAAATTTTACATATAACTTTGCATTGAATAAATAACATAGAAATATGTAAACATGATGTCCTTCACGCATACATTGTTTCAGCAAAGACTTTTTTCTCTCGCGCCGGTACTTCGAGTAATTTTGTGAATTTTCTGTATATTGATTCGAACATATCAAACTAAACAATAGTACTCCTATTTATACTACTTCGACCCTAACGGTCTCTACAAAGATCTTTGCCACGTTCGATATATCAAACGCTCACTTCGTTTCAGATGTTCCCACGCGTCCGTTAAGCAAAACTGCTCCATTTGAAATTCAATTCTTCCCGCTTTGGCATTTCGATCATGTTAGCGCTTCCGTCGAAGGACACTTGTAAATATGAAGAAAATTACTCTTGGTTGAATAATACTTCTTCCAAGGAGAAAATCCTTAACTATCTCTATGAGAACTATTTCTTCATCATAATCCAACACTTCAAGGTATCACGATCTGCTAGTCGAAATCTTCAGCTAACAGTCTCAACCCGTCTTGGCCTTCAAGATTCTAGAAGGAGTTCCATTTATACATAACTTGTAAGAGACAATTATAACACAAGCAGCAATCCAATCAACAAACATATTAGGGAAACCTACCTCCTGGAGGATGTGTATGAGGGTAGACAACTCAATAGTATTATAGGGTTTTGTATATCTATCTGAATCATGCACCTATGGGAGATGTGTTTCCTACCATAACCTCTGATAAGCTCTTGTTCCATCATTATGTTGTCAGTTGTCATGTATAATTTTACCAGGTAAAATAGAAAACTGACTATCATCAATAATCTCATTTATGACTTTTCCCAATCTAGTGGTAAGGATTTTAGAGAGGGTCTTATAAAAGTGCTACAGCAAGAAATTGGTCTCATATCTCTAATTGTATCAGCATTATAAGTCTTAGGTATCAAATTATCTAAAGAGTAGTTAAAAGCTTTGTATATGTACCTCTTCTGGAAAAATTCCTTGATAGCGTCAGTCACATCCTTTCTAACTATAGGCCAGGCAAATTTTAAGAAGAAAGCATTAAATCCATCCATATTTGGAGCTTTAGTGCTGTCTATACTAGACAGGGCTTTTCAAATCTCATTCTCTTCAATGGGTTTGGTGAGCCTTATAGCAGGAAGATCAATGCTATCATGTTCCTCAGTTCTAGTTCCCGCTAGTTTAGTATAGAATTTTAAGACTTCATCCTCAATGGATTCATGATTGGTGAGGCTGGATGCATCCAAAGTAGACAGAGTGTATAGGCCTTTATGTTTGTTCTTTTCCTTAACAGATACATGAAAGAAAGAATCATTACAATCTCCAAATTGCAGCCAATTAATCTTGGCTTTTTGCATCAAAATAAATTCTTCAATCTGATTAATCTAACAACTTGATCAGTACAAGTTTTCACTCTTTCAATAGCATTACTACCAAACAGATTATGTTGCAAATTATCTTGAGCCTACTTTAGAGTATCTCTAGCCTTTTGAATCTGAATTTGGATATCAATGAACCTTTTATTCAAGGGCTTGAGGATAGGTTGTAGTCTTCTAAGCTTAGTCCAAAGCTTGTACATAGTTGCGCCTCTCAACTCAGATTGCCTGCTCATTGAGACCAACTAGATGTATGTAATTTCCTGTGTCACACAACTCAAAAACCTGAAAAGAGTTCTTCTTTGTTGCATCTGTTTAATATCTTCAACCATTATAGGTGCATGATCAGATATTCTAGGTTTTAGGACTTCCATAGTGGCATTGTTATACTTTTGGAACCAGTCAACATTTCCAATCATTCTATCTATACTAGAATAAATGGGATTCATGGTTCTTTTATTGGTCCAAATATAGTGACACCCCTTAGATCTTGCTTCAAAGAGGTCCAGGTTTTGCATCATTAAGGCAAAGTCTTTGTACTCATTTTCCTGAACAAGACTCCCTCCAATCCTATCATTGCTCTTGAGCACATTATTAAAGTCACCTATAATAATCCAAGGATAATTAATGGTGCTGCCAATCCTATCAATATCTTGCCATAAATTCTTCCTGTGTTCCAAGTTGGTTGAAAGCATACAAAATAGTCACCATGTATTGGAGATCTTTGGCTAGTACGTACACTTCAACATGAATAAAACTAGCGGGATACCCGTGCATTCGCATGGGTACTGGTATAGTACGCGCATTTGTTGTTAATATATATAAAAATAAAATGAAAAAAAATTAAATTGTTAAATCAAAAAAAATTATTTATTGTATATTTATTTAGAAGATGAAATGTAAATGATATCAATATTGTTAAATCAACAATACGTTTTTTCCTGTGTTAATAAATATTTGTTCAATAATACACATTTTCCGTTTATAAAAATATTTATATCAACAATATACTTTTTCTCATTTATAAAAATAATTGTTCCAATAGTAAACTGTTTCCCGTTTATAAAAAATATTTATATCAATAATTTATTTTTTTACATTTATAAAAATATATGTAACAAAAGATATTAAAATTAATTTTTTTTTTCAGTTTTTAAAACAAAAACAAAAATCACTTAGAAAATAAATAAATTTTTATTTTAATTGCATAAATTTTAATTAATAACATTAATTAATTAAATTGTTGAGAGAAGATATATCCATAAATATGTTTGTTTCAGAAGATGGGTTTTGTTTGTTGAAGAAAGTGGGTTGAAAAAAAAATCAAAAGCAATGATGAGAAATCCAGAGAATGGAGATATGGTGAGATTATGATAATGTACATCTCGAGGATATTAGTCACTATTCATTAAATGCATTTCAGCATACCAGAAATAAAAAACTTGTTTCAATGAGGTTGCAAAAGCCTATATATTTCAAAATATGCCCGTATCAAAAATTATGGTAAGATTAAATGTTTCAAAATATGCTGAAAAACTTTAGGCTGTTTCAAACTATGTCCGGGTACAATTAAATGCATTTCAGCATACCAGAAATCGAATACATTTCAATATTTAGGCGGTTGTTCATAATTCGAAATATATACTTTTTAATTTATTTTAATTGTTATTTTTGTTGAAAAATAAAATATCTAAATAGTTATAAATTTTAAAGTTTAACGCGACAATAGTTATTATTTTATAAATAATTTTCTTAATTATTTGCTAGCAAGAAAGAAATAAATAAATGTAATTAAATTATAAATAATGAATTGTATTAAAAAAGATCATTAATGATATTTAGTTTCTCTTTAATTTCTATTTCCAATTAATGTTCAATTTTTCAAATTGATTTTTAAAATTATGACCTAATATAAATTATATATAAATTGTATGTTTATTGTATTTTTTATGCAAGTTGATGTGATATTAATGATGGAAGTAATGTGTACGCTACAAGCTAGAAAAGCTGACAGAAACCATAATAATTTATACTTTTACAATACAATATATCATTATGGTTCAAGCTCCCATTAATCTCTCTACATATTAGTCAGGTCAATGACAAAAAAATTATACAATGTAAATTACTCTATAATTTAATAACTATGCACATTCAAAGGTTTTTCCACAATATTTTTGTAGATTTGAATATGAATATTAAATGTAAAATTATTTGATTATGAGTTGCAATTTCAATATCAAACTGAACAAAACAATTATAAATTGTATCAGATAATTAGACGGAAAAATTTGACATTTTTAATTATCCAAAAAAAATTAGAGACACAAAAATTAATAAAATAGATAATGAGATATAAATCACCTTATCTAAATCTCAATACTACTCCATGAATGTACTCCTTAGAGCTTCAATTGAAAATCAAATCTAAAAGTCAAATATTAATAATTCATAAAAATTAAAATCCAGTAGAAAGGATTGTGTTCAAGCAGGATAAATAAGTAAAATTATCAAATTATTTCAAAGATCTCCAAGTTAGTAAACACAAAAAAAAATAAAATCTTAAGTATATACAAAATAAATATAAAAACAATTTTTTATTTTTATTCATTGCTACTTGATTTTGTAGTTCTTACATTTTTCTTACCTTCCATCTTTTTTATTTTCAAAGCAAGATTACCTGAAAATAAAAACTAAACATTTTATTTGTGTGTATACTTAACACAAATTTATTTAAATAAACCTAATGTTCATGTGTTGTGTTTAAAACACAAATTTCTTTAGAAAATCCTTAGGATGGTAGAGTAAAAAAGAGATTTATGAAAAAGAAGCAGAATGGATATTTAATACAAATGACAGAAATCAAACAAAAGGATTTTCTACCGATTTGATTCTCCATATTTACATCGCTTTTCTCCAAATATAATTTTCTCCAGATCTATCAAATTTTTTTCTTAGGATTTTGATTCACACATTTATGTAAAATACTAAACCAACCAACCAGAAGAGAACACAACGAATTCAATGACTTGTCAAAGAAAAATATCACCAAGATAAACGTATAAAAGAAATATATAGTGATTAAGTAGAACAAAACATACCTAATGAAAGCATCATATCAAGGGGAAAGACAAATTTATAACCTGGAATAGAATAAGCAAAAGAAAGTTAAAAATGGTCAAATAAGATATTGGTTAAAAATGAAAGTTGAAGAAGAAAATAAATAAATTTTTAAAAACCCTAATCTGAAATGTATTCCCAAATTTATTTGAAGACAACAAATTAAAATATGGATAGAAGAAGGATGAGTGAAATAAATGAGAAAGAAAGAGAATAAGAAGAAGAAAATGAAAGAAGGTGAGAATGAGAAAGAGAAGGAAATCGAGAAAAAGAAAAAAAAAAGGGGAAAGAAAAAGAACATGAAGCAACAAAAATATGCATTGGGAAGATATATTTTGTAGCAGCAGAACTTTATGTCATGTAGCAGTAGCAGTAGCAGCATCTAAAAAGCTTTTGCATATAGGAAGGTTTGGTTGAAATTAAACTTTGTTACAATATTATAATATTTAAAAAAACATTTGCAGCTAGTTTTGTTCCAAACCAGCATTATAATGTAACCAAAAGCAACTAATTATCTGATATTTAGTTGATTTAGACTCAATTTGCCCTTAATTATGTATAGTGGCAGATAATTAAGAAGGGGTAATAATGTATTAACAAGAATTCGAACACTCAATTTGCCATAAATTCTTCCTGTGTTCCAAGTTGGCTGAAAGCATACAAAATAGTCACCATGTATTGTAGATCTTTGGCTAGTACGTACACTTCAACATGAATAAAATGGACAGAGGTCTGGAGCACTTATATTGAGAATTATGGAGATAGATTGGTTAGTTTGGTATTAAAATTTAAAAATTTAATTATTTATAAAAAATTCTAGCTGTCTGAAAGAAGACATGTTGAGAATCTTCAATACCATTATCGCATAAAATACAATTTATGTGAAAATTGGCTCCTTGTCCAATAACCCTACAAAAAGGAGGAAATCAATTCCTATAAATTTTTCATATTATATTCTTTGTTTATTGAGATGCATGGATATTTCATATGAGTGATCAATTGTTACAAAATCTAAGAAATTTTGTATCAATAAATTGGTGAATAATTAATCTATAAAAAATTATCAAGTACAATTCAATATAGTCAAAAGGAGTTATGTTCAAAAATTTTCAAGCACTATCTACCATATAAGAAAAATTATAGTTGTGGAAAAGACCTGCTACCCTCTTACCTCTACACTCCACGTTACCATTTTTTTGTCATTTTTGGGTCTTTGCATAGCCCTAGCATAACTATTGAAAGACTTAGGGCCCGTTTGTTTTGGCTTTTTTAAAAATGATTTTTATAGTGTTATCAAATTTTGTGAAAAATATTTTTACAAAGAAACTTTTTATAAAAGCTTCAAATGAAAATTTTGTTTGAATAGTTATTCTTAAAATGTGATTTTAGGTATTTCATCTATTTATGGAGAAAAAATTTGGATATCAAAATTTCAAAAAATCACTTAATTTTGAAGTTATTTCAAATAGATTTTCATAAAAATCATTTTTGAAATACAACTTTTTGAAAAAATTATAATTTTGACTAAGTTTTGGTCTTCAGTTATGTATGTTTATGTTATAGGATGTCAAATTAAGTGTTTCATTTTAGAAAAAATGAATATAAAAAAACTTGTAATATTTTGAAAAACGGTTTTAGAAAATCTATTTTCAAAAATACAAAGAAAAAATCCATTTTTTTAAAGTTGAAACAAACTGGCCCTTATTCATTTGTAACTACATTTTTGTCTCACATAACAAACTTGGTTTCATCGATGCCTAACATTTATGTTAAATTGGACCATTTTTAAGAGATTAAAAAAATATTTAAAAGATATCATTTCATATAATTTTTTTTTACTTTCAAATTGTTAACTAGTGTCCACGGGTTAGCCTGAACCAATAAATAATATCAATTTTAATACATATAAATTCAAATTTAATTTCTTGTACTTTTTCTAAGTTTTATATGTAGAGTGAAAATATTATATATTTAACCAAACTACAAAAGTGAGATACATTCACCTTACTCTTCATATTTCTCTAGGTATCTTTTCTTTTTTTCCTTTGCCTTTCAATAAAGCAACAATGTCTTCTTCATCTAACCCCACAAACCTTTTTTCACTTTCCTTTAATCAATCAAAATTTAAAATACCAAGCAAAAACTATACTCACACCATAACCACAGAAATATCAGAAGATAAAGAAAAAGTAGCAACAATAGAACTTCATGTTCAAGGATTCTATAAGTTCTATGTTCAACCCTTTAAAATTATTCCACCTTTAGCAACGAAAAGTAATTTCATTGTGTCACCAAAGATTAGGTACAAGGTAAAGATTCCTCTTTTCTATTTCATTAAAAATCCAAGCTTTTCTTCCTTTGATGTGGCTCAAAAATTATCAAAATTACCCATAAGCTCTGATTTGGCAGCTTATATAGGTCCAAAATGCCGTTAAATTGGGGAGAAAGTGTGGAAACAAGGGATTTAAGATTATTTTTTATGTTAAAGTTGTTGAGATTGATTTGGCAGATGACCGTGAATGTGAAGGGTATCGTAGACGTCGTCTTGTTTAGGATGATTATGTTGGTATATAGATTTTTACATTTTAAATTATAAGATACCAGCGTTAAAATCTTTATATACATGTTTTTTTTCTAATTGTATTTTATACTGCATAACTAAAATATAATTTTTATTAATTATAAAATAAAAAATATTTTTGATGATGAATATTTGCAAGATTATAATTTGATTTTAGAAAGTTAAGATTTAGTTGAATGTAAATATGAAGTATATCTCTACTACTAATTTAATAAATTTATTTTGTAAATTTAAAAGGACAGCTCTACTAAAATAAATTAAGATTTTAAAGGGTAGATTTATCTTTTTATTTATTTATTTAAAAAGACTCTTTTATTTTATAATCAAATATCTATTATATTAGAGAATTATTTGTAACTAGATATATGGCCCAAGCATTGCACGAGTTTCATTAGAATTTATAATTTAATAATTTATATCATATGCTGAAACGTGATTAAAATTATAGTAAATATAAATAAATTTTTAAAAGATATGAGGAATTCCAAATAATTTATATATAAATTATTTTTAATTATGTTCTTTAAATTTGAAAGATTTGCCATATTTATGTGAATAATTCAATATTATAAAAAAATGTTATATTAAATTATTTGTAGATAATATTTGTGATTAATCATTAAATTCATAATACATATAAGAGTAAGGGTGACAAAACGGGCCGCCTGTACTGCTCTGTCTTAAGTCTGCTAAAAAAAGAGTGGGGCGGCAATCCTACCAAATGAAAATGGGAAAATTTTATCTCATACCTCATACCCTTACCATTATCCCTCTACCCCTACATTTTTTAAAATATTCAAATTCTATCCTTTTAATTTATTAAATAATTTTATTATTTAATATTTACTATTTCACATTCCTACCAAAGTGCACTGGATAGCATGCAATAAGTTTTTCGATTTATATTTTTCTTCACCGGATAACTTGCAATCAAGTTTTCCAATTTGTAATTTTTCTTCACTGGATAACTTGCAGTCAAGTTTTTTCGGTTTGTAATTTTTCTAGCCCATCCCGCTAAGGTAGCAGGTTGGCGGGCAATAGACTTGTACGTCTTATTTTTTTTAATTTTATTAATAGATTAGTAGGTTTTTTTAGCTTTCAAATTATATTTTTCACTTATTCTTTTAGTGTTTTTTCTATAATTTACAAAACTTTAAAAAAAAATTTATTCAATGTCCAATCCGAAAAAAGTTTTATATAATATATTTTCAATAAAATTATATTATATCTTAACATATTAATTTTTTCTTCTGTGTTCCTATGTTAGTCAAGTAACTCCATTTTTATTTTCATGATTTTTGTTTGTTTATTGTAGTGGAAGAGATATATTGTAATATTTTTTAAATTTTTTTTAGTTATTATCATGTCATTCTATAAAAATAAGATGTTATTATGTCATTTTATAAATTTTTTTCATATTATTTATAATTTTATTTATATATCACGATCATATTAGAACTCTTATTATTCTCACCTCTTTAGTATTATAGTATGCTTTTTTTTTTTCCATAAGCAACTTTTGTATTAGAAATTGAGTATTAGGGGTACTCAAACCCTTACAAGATTAACCAAGAAATCAAACCTGAAATTCAGCACAAATTAAAAGTATAAAAACGGGTTTTTAAACCACTCATAAAGGTACACTTAATCCTATCCTTAGCTCCTATTGCAAGCCACAACCAATTATGCCAAAGGATCAAGAAAAATAATTCCTCACTATCAACATCAGCAATTTTAAATATGACATCATTTTTAAGTCTCCAAGTACACCACCATATTGTCAACCATATTGCCCCCACCTTTTTCCTTGGCAACCTTCCAAACAGTGAGTGTGTGCTAAGAAGTAGGTGACTGCAACAATCTTCAGCCAAGAATGCATATAATTCTAATCAGAGAAATATTATGTAACTTAAGACAGTGCATATACAGATGTGTTACATCTTCTACATGTAGTTGGCAAAAGACACACACAGCTTCTTGATTCTGCACAATTATTCCTCTACATAGCAACTGTTTTCGTGTCGACAAGCTGTCTCGAATTAGCCTCCAGGAAAAAAGCTTAATTTTAGATGGGACAGCGGCCCCCCAAACCACGTTCAGCCCTTGTTTACAAACCTCCTCCAATTCAATTCCACCTTGCTCCTACATTAACAAATTGTAACAAGATCAAACGGTAAACCGTTTTAAATAATCATAGGGCCAAACTATCTCGTCTACAACATTGAGTTTTAGACGAACATCAATAAGTAATGAGTTTAGTTCTTCTAACTTTGTCGTCGTTCCAAACCCAAAACCTCTTTCGCTTGGATAAATTTCCAAGACCCGACCTCACCACACCAGGTCCCCATGTTACTAACAGAAGCATTTTTTGAAGATATTTCCTGGAACAGATTTGGAAATAGTTCAGCCAGTTTGCATATGCCAAGCCAGCGGGAATTCCAGAAACCAGCAACTTCACCATTGCCCAACTTAATAGACAACCTGTTAATAATTCTTTGAGAATCAGCACATAAACCCATTAAATCCCTCCACCAAATTGAGTCTTTCGGACCACAATTGCCTCCATCAATATTCCACATTCTTGACCTCAAATCACCATATTTTACATTCATCAAACTACACCAAATAGCCTCCTCTTCAATCATAAATATCCATATCCACTTAGATAGTAATGCTTTGTTAAACTTGCCAATATCCTTGACACTGAGCCCCCCTGTTTTCTAGACTTGCAGACGGTATCCCAATTAACCCACGACATTCCTCCCTTATCCACCACACCTTGCCACAAAAACCTCATTTGGATTGCCCTAATCTCCTTAATCACTTTAGAAGGGACTTTGTAAAAAGACAATTGATAGCTCGATAAATTAGAAATAACGCTATTCAATAGGGTGACTCTACCACCTAGGGAAAGGAGCCATCCCTTCCAAACTAAAAGCTTAGCTTTCAAGGAATTAATCACTGGTTTCCAGAAGTTAACAGGACTTTGATTACCGCCCACTGTAAATCCCAATAAATTAAAAGGGAATTTGTCTACCTTACACCCCAGAAAAGTCGAGGCTGCTGGCAGGAAGTATGAGGAACAACAAACACCAAAAATCTTACTCTTACCCAGGTTAATTCTCTAGCCAGAAACCATTTCATAACCCATGAGTAAAATTGTTGGTGCACAATGAATAAAGATGGTGACAAAGAGAATAATAGAATAACGGCGCAAAAGAGATGAGAGAATAAATGTTGTATTCTACTTTAATGATAGCTATTACAAGGCTATTTATAAGAAAAGAAAAATCTTGCCACATAAGCCCTAAAACAGTAAACTTAGTGAACAAGTCTAAGGTACAAACAGTACTACAAAATACTAAAGTACCCTTACTACTAAACAGCTAAGCTAATGGGACCCAGACAACATCTTCTGGTCAATACTATCTTCTGAGTAACCATCAGAAGATCAGTCCATCTTCTGAATATTGAATTACTCTTCAATACCATCCCTTAATTCATATTCTTCAATCAAAACTGACAACGCCAATTCCATCCCTCAAGAGCAGGAATTGATCCGTCTTGATCGCCTTTGTCAGAACATCTGCCACTTGCTTCTGAGTGCTACAGTGCACAACTTCTAATGTTCCATTCTGGACTTGGCTTCTCAAGAAATGATACTTAGTCTCAATATGCTTGCTTCTTCCGTGTAACACCGGATTCTTGGCAAGACTGATTGCAGACTTGTTATCAATCATCAGCTTCAAAGGCTTCTTCACTCTAATCTTCAGATCTTTTAATAGATTCAGAAGCCACACAGCTTGACATGCAGCTACAGCGCCTGCGATGTACTCAGCTTCACAGGTTGATAGAGCAACAACAGGTTGCTTCTTGGAACTCCAAGAGATAGGGCCTCCCAGAAACATGAACAAATATCCAGAAGTACTCCTTCTATCAACTCTGTCTCCACACCAATCAGAATCAGAATAGCTCAATAACTCTGATTCTTCCTTTCTCCCAGAAGGAAACAATATGCCAAACTTCAGAGTTCCCTTGACATATCTCAAGACTCTGACAGCAGCTTGGTAATGGGACCACTTAGGTTTACTCATGAACCTACTAACCAATCCAACTGCATAGCATATATCAGGCCTGGTATTACACAAATACCTTAGAGAACCAACCAGCTGTTTGAATACCGTAGCATCAACATCTTCACCTTCAGAATCAGAGTCCAACTTCTGATTAACTTCTGACGGTGTAACAGCAGCTTTGCAATTCTCCAACTTGAATTTCTTCAGAAGTTCTAACTCATACTTCAACTGATGCAGAATGATACCATCTTCTGAGTACAGAATCTCCATCCCTAGAAAATATGACATTTTCCCAAGGTCTGTAATCTCAAACTCATTCATAAGCACCTTCTTGAACTTCATCAGATCTTCTGGACAACTCCCTGTAAGCAATATGTCATCAACATACAGACACAGCAGAATCATATTGCTTCCAGAATGTTGCACATAAACTCCATATTCCATCTCACACTTCTGAAACCCTTGCTTCTTGAAAAATGAATCAATCTTCAAATTCCAAGCTCTGGGTGCTTGCTTCAATCCATACAGAGCTTTGTGTAATTTGTACACCATCCCTTCCTTATTCTTTTTCACAAAGCCAGGGGGTTGTGACACGTATACCTCCTCTTGTAATGGACCGTTCAGAAATGCAGACTTTACATCCAGATGCATCAAGGACCAACCTCTGTTCGCAGCTAACGCAATCACCAGTCTGATTGTTTCATGTCTAGCTACAGGAGCAAACACCTCAAAGTAATCTAGTCCAGGTTTCTGAAGAAAACCTCTAGCCACTAGCCTTGCTTTGTGTTTACCAACTGATCCATCTGGCTTCAGCTTTACTTTGAAAACCCATCTGACGCTGATGGCTTTCTTATTCTTTGGAAGTTCTGTCAGCTTCCAAGTCTTGTTTCTTTCTATAGCCTCAAGTTCTTCTTTCATGGCATTCAACCAGACCTTCTTCTTGAGCGCTTCTTCTATACTCACTGGTTCAGAATCTACTAACATAGCACACTGAATGACCTCTCCTTCTGAGTCAACTTCTGTGTCTTGCAACATGTCAAAATCTGCAAACCTTCTTGGTATAGTTCTGACTCTTTGTGGTCGCTGAGCTACTTCAGAGTCAGCTACTCCTGAGTCACCACCTCCATGATCATCTCCAGAAGCTTGTCCTCCAGACCCTATGTCTTCAGAGTTTTCCCTTCCAGAATCATGACTACCACCAGAATCTGGATCATCATCAGAATCAGGATCAGAATCAGATTCTCCATCTGACTCATCTTCAGAAGATGCTTCATCTTCTGACTCGTCTTCAGAAGATTCTTCATCTTCTGACTCCAACTTTTCTTCAAAAGTTATCTCTACATCAGAAGTTGGTTGAGACTCTCTCCAATCCCAAACTTCTGATTCCTTCACAATGACATCTCTGCTGACTTCAACTTTGTTAGTTTCTGGACAATAGAGCTTGTATGCACCTGTACTGTGGTACCCCACCAATAACATCACTTTGCTTCTATCATCCAGCTTCTTCCTTCTTGCTTCTGGAACGTGTTTGTAACACACAGAACCAAAAACCTTCAGATGACTAACACTCTGTTTCTCTTTAGTCCACTTCTCTAAAGGAACAATTTCCTTCAGCCTCTTCGTTGGACAACTGTTGAGCACATATGCTGCAGTAGCAACAGCTTCTCCCCATAGATTATGAGGAAGCTTCTTCTCTTTAAGCATACTTCTCGTCATATCAAGCAAAGTACGGTTTCTACGTTCAGCAAGACCATTGTGTTGAGGAGTATAAGGAGCAGTAACTTCATGCTCAATTCCATTATCATCACAGAACTTCTGGAATTCTGTAGAGTTATACTCGCCTCCACCATCCGTTCTGAGAATCTTTATCTTCTGACCACTCTGCTTCTCAGCCTTCACCTTGAACTTCTGGAATTCTGTAAACACCTCATTCTTAAACTTAATGAGAGTTACCCACGTCATTCTTGTGAACTCATCCACAAAAGACACAAAATACCTATTTCCTCCAAGTGAAGGTTCTGGAAATGGTCCACACACATCAGAGTGCACTACTCCCAGAGCATGCTTTGCTCTTGGAGCAACTTCTGATACAAATGGCAATCTGGGTTGTTTGCCTTTCATGCATACCTCACATGACTTCTCAAGCTTCACAATCTTTGGAATGCCATGTACAAACTTCTTAGAACTTAGATGCCCCAGGCTTCTATAGTTCAAGTGCCCCAACCTCTTGTGCCACAGCTTACTATCACCTTCTGGGCCTTCAGCACTCAGACACTCTATTTCAGCTGTTTCTACATTCACCTTGAATGTTCTGTTGCTTCCCTGTTCAGATTGCATAATCAACTTCTGATTGGAATCATACAACTTCAAGAGGTTATTCTTCATAACAACTGAGAAACCTTTCTCAATGAGCTGACCCACACTCATCAGATTGCTTCTGATTCCAGGAACATACCAAACATCCTTGATCAGAACAGTCTTTCCATTCTTCACTTTGACTTTGACATTTCCCATACCTTCTGCATATAGGTACTTATCATCAGCACATCTGATCTTTGTCCTCCTTTCAGAGTCAAAGTCTATCAGCCATTGTTTGTTTCCAGTCAAGTGATTTGAACACCCAGTGTCCATATACCACCATTCTGACGAACATCTTTTGTCCGACTCTGAAGCCATCAATAGCACAGGTTCATCATCTGATCCTCCTCTGGCTATATTTGCTTCTTCTGATCTCCTTCCTTTGTTTGCCAAACAGTCTCTAGCAAAATGGCCAAACTGTTTGCAACAGTAACATTGAACTTTCTTCTTATCCTTTCCCTTCTGATATCTCTTATCATCAGAAGTTGAGGCTTCCTTCTGGAATCTATCACCATGTCTATGCTTCTGGTCCTTCTTGACAAAAGAAGCCTTCAGAGCTTGCTCAACTTCTCTCTCAGAAGTTCTCTCAGTCAGACGCAACTCTTGTGCTTCTAAACTGCTTTGCAACTCTTCTATTCTCATGGTTTCCAGATCTTTAGAATGTTCAATGGATACAACAATATAATCAAATTGAGGAGTAAGTGACCTCAATATCTTCTCTATGATTACTTGTTCAGAAAGAGTTTCTCCACAAGCCTTCATCTCATTAGTGATCACAATCACTCTAGAGATATACTCAGAGACTTTCTCATTGTTCTTCATGTTGAGATTTTCATATTGCTTTCTCAGGGATTGAAGCTTCACCTTCTTTACTGATACGTCACCACCGTAACACCTGACCAGTATATCCCACGCCTCCTTTGACGTCATAGAATCAGCAATCTTCTCAAACACATTCACATCCACACACTGATGGATGAAGAACAACGCCTTTTGGTCTCTCTTCTTCGTCTCTCTCTGCGCTTCTCTTTGTTCTTCCGTTGCATCCGCTGCAACCGGAATATACCCTCCAGTGACAAGATCTAGAACATCTTGAGCACCAAATAATACGCGCATTTGAATCATCCATCTATTCCAGTTTTTACCATCAAGAACTGGAAGTTTGGTATTCAAGTTGCTTCCACTCATCTTTAAACTTGTGCAGATAAAAAAAAACTGATTTCACTCACACTCACACAGTGTTTCCCAACCCACAAACAATCAAGAAAAAATGTGATTCAACACAACTTTGTTTCCCATAAACAAAATCAATCACAAAGTCACACAAACTCACGTTCACTCGTGTTTCCCTGTGTTTGGAACCGGAGCTCTAGATACCAATTGTTGGTGCACAATGAATAAAGATGGTGACAAAGAGAATAATAGAATAACAGCGCAAAAGAGATGAGAGAATAAATGTTGTATTCTACTTTAATGATAGCTATTACAAGGCTATTTATAAGAAAAGAAAAATCTTGCCACATAAGCCCTAAAACAGTAAACTTAGTGAACAAGTCTAAGGTACAAACAGTACTACAAAATACTAAAGTACCCTTACTACTAAACAGCTAAGCTAATGGGACCCAGACAACATCTTCTGGTCAATACTATCTTCTGAGTAACCATCAGAAGATCAGTCCATCTTCTGAATATTGAATTACTCTTCAATACCATCCCTTAATTCATATTCTTCAATCAAAACTGACAACGCCAATTCCATCCCTCAAGAGCAGAAATTGATCCGTCTTGATCGCCTTTGTCAGAACATCTGCCACTTGCTTCTGAGTGCTACAGTGCACAACTTCTAATGTTCCATTCTGGACTTGGCTTCTCAAGAAATGATACTTAGTCTCAATATGCTTGCTTCTTCCGTGTAACACCGGATTCTTGGCAAGATTGATTGCAGACTTGTTATCAATCATCAGCTTCAAAGGCTTCTTCACTCTAATCTTCAGATCTTTTAATAGATTCAGAAGCCACACAGCTTGACATGCAGCTACAGCGCCTGCGATGTACTCAGCTTCACAGGTTGATAGAGCAACAACAGGTTGCTTCTTGGAACTCCAAGAGATAGGGCCTCCCAGAAACATGAACAAATATCCAGAAGTACTCCTTCTATCAACTCTGTCTCCACACCAATCAGAATCAGAATAGCTCAATAACTCTGATTCTTCCTTTCTCCCAGAAGGAAACAATATGCCAAACTTCAGAGTTCCCTTGACATATCTCAAGACTCTGACAGCAGCTTGGTAATGGGACCACTTAGGTTTACTCATGAACCTACTAACCAATCCAACTGCATAGCATATATCAGGCCTGGTATTACACAAATACCTTAGAGAACCAACCAGCTGTTTGAATACCGTAGCATCAACATCTTCACCTTCAGAATCAGAGTCCAACTTCTGATTAACTTCTGACGGTGTAACAGCAGCTTTGCAATTCTCCAACTTGAATTTCTTCAGAAGTTCTAACTCATACTTCAACTGATGCAGAATGATACCATCTTCTGAGTACAGAATCTCCATCCCTAGAAAATATGACATTTTCCCAAGGTCTGTAATCTCAAACTCATTCATAAGCACCTTCTTGAACTTCATCAAATCTTCTGGACAACTCCCTGTAAGCAATATGTCATCAACATACAGACACAGCAGAATCATATTGCTTCCAGAATGTTGCACATAAACTCCATATTCCATCTCACACTTCTGAAACCCTTGCTTCTTGAAAAATGAATCAATCTTCAAATTCCAAGCTCTGGGTGCTTGCTTCAATCCATACAGAGCTTTGTGTAATTTGTACACCATCCCTTCCTTATTCTTTTTCACAAAGCCAGGGGGTTGTGACACGTATACCTCCTCTTGTAATGGACCGTTCAGAAATGCAAACTTTACATCCAGATGCATCAAGGACCAACCTCTGTTCGCAGCTAACGCAATCACCAGTCTGATTGTTTCATGTCTAGCTACAGGAGCAAACACCTCAAAGTAATCTAGTCCAGGTTTCTGAAGAAAACCTCTAGCCACTAGCCTTGCTTTGTGTTTACCAACTGATCCATCTGGCTTCAGCTTTACTTTGAAAACACATCTGACGCTGATGGCTTTCTTATTCTTTGGAAGTTCTGTCAGCTTCCAAGTCTTGTTTCTTTCTATAGCCTCAAGTTCTTCTTTCATGGCATTCAACCATACCTTCTTCTTGAGCGCTTCTTCTATACTCACTGGTTCAGAATCTACTAACATAGCACACTGAATGACCTCTCCTTCTGAGTCAACTTCTGTGTCTTGCAACATGTCAAAATCTGCAAACCTTCTTGGTATAGTTCTGACTCTTTGTGGTCGCTGAGCTACTTCAGAGTCAGCTACTCCTGAGTCACCACCTCCATGATCATCTCCAGAAGCTTGTCCTCCAGACCCTATGTCTTCAGAGTTTTCCCTTCCAGAATCATGACTACCACCAGAATCTGGATCATCATCAGAATCTGGATCAGAATCAGATTCTCCATCTGACTCATCTTCAGAAGATGCTTCATCTTCTGACTCGTCTTCAGAAGATTCTTCATCTTCTGACTCCAACTTTTCTTCAAAAGTTATCTCTACATCAGAAGTTGGTTGAGACTCTCTCCAATCCCAAACTTCTGATTCCTTCACAATGACATCTCTGCTGACTTCAACTTTGTTAGTTTCTGGACAATAGAGCTTGTATGCACCTGTACTGTGGTACCCCACCAATAACATCACTTTGCTTCTATCATCCAGCTTCTTCCTTCTTGCTTCTGGAACGTGTTTGTAACACACAGAACCAAAAACCTTCAGATGACTAACACTCTGTTTCTCTTTAGTCCACTTCTCTAAAGGAACAATTTCCTTCAGCCTCTTCGTTGGACACCTGTTGAGCACATATGCTGCAGTAGCAACAGCTTCTCCCCATAGATTATGAGGAAGCTTCTTCTCTTTAAGCATACTTCTCGTCATATCAAGCAAAGTACGGTTTCTACGTTCAGCAAGACCATTGTGTTGAGGAGTATAAGGAGCAGTAACTTCATGCTCAATTCCATTATCATCACAGAACTTCTGGAATTCTGTAGAGTTATACTCGCCTCCACCATCCGTTCTGAGAATCTTTATCTTCTGACCACTCTGCTTCTCAGCCTTCACCTTGAACTTCTGGAATTCTGTAAACACCTCATTCTTAAACTTAATGAGAGTTACCCACGTCATTCTTGTGAACTCATCCACAAAAGACACAAAATACCTATTTCCTCCAAGTGAAGGTTCTGGAAATGGTCCACACACATCAGAGTGCACTACTCCCAGAGCATGCTTTGCTCTTGGAGCAACTTCTGATACAAATGGCAATCTGGGTTGTTTGCCTTTCATGCATACCTCACATGACTTCTCAGGCTTCACAATCTTTGGAATGCCATGTACAAACTTCTTAGAACTTAGATGCCCCAGGCTTCTATAGTTCAAGTGCCCCAACCTCTTGTGCCACAGCTTACTATCACCTTCTGGGCCTTCAGCACTCAGACACTCTATTTCAGCTGTTTCTACATTCACCTTGAATGTTCTGTTGCTTCCCTGTTCAGATTGCATAATCAACTTCTGATTGGAATCATACAACTTCAAGAGGTTATTCTTCATAACAACTGAGAAACCTTTCTCAATGAGCTGACCCACACTCATCAGATTGCTTCTGATTCCAGGAACATACCAAACATCCTTGATCAGAACAGTCTTTCCATTCTTCACTTTGACTTTGACATTTCCCATACCTTCTGCATATAGGTACTTATCATCAGCACATCTGATCTTTGTCCTCCTTTCAGAGTCAAAGTCTATCAGCCATTGTTTGTTTCCAGTCAAGTGATTTGAACACCCAGTGTCCATATACCACCATTCTGACGAACATCTTTTGTCCGACTCTGAAGCCATCAATAGCACAGGTTCATCATCTGATCCTCCTCTGGCTATATTTGCTTCTTCTGATCTCCTTCCTTTGTTTGCCAAACAGTCTCTAGCAAAATGGCCAAACTGTTTGCAACAGTAACATTGAACTTTCTTCTTATCCTTTCCCTTCTGATATCTCTTATCATCAGAAGTTGAGGCTTCCTTCTGGAATCTATCACCATGTCTATGCTTCTGGTCCTTCTTGACAAAAGAAGCCTTCAGAGCTTGCTCAACTTCTCTCTCAGAAGTTCTCTCAGTCAGACGCAACTCTTGTGCTTCTAAACTGCTTTGCAACTCTTCTATTCTCATGGTTTCCAGATCTTTAGAATGTTCAATGGATACAACAATATAATCAAATTGAGGAGTAAGTGACCTCAATATCTTCTCTATGATTACTTGTTCAGAAAGAGTTTCTCCACAAGCCTTCATCTCATTAGTGATCACAATCACTCTAGAGATATACTCAGAGACTTTCTCATTGTTCTTCATGTTGAGATTTTCATATTGCTTTCTCAGGGATTGAAGCTTCACCTTCTTTACTGATACGTCACCACCGTAACACCTGACCAGTATATCCCACGCCTCCTTTGACGTCATAGAATCAGCAATCTTCTCAAACACATTCACATCCACACACTGATGGATGAAGAACAACGCCTTTTGGTCTCTCTTCTTCGTCTCTCTCTGCGCTTCTCTTTGTTCTTCCGTTGCATCCGCTGCAACCGGAATATACCCTCCAGTGACAAGATCTAGAACATCTTGAGCACCAAATAATACGCGCATTTGAATCATCCATCTATTCCAGTTTTTACCATCAAGAACTGGAAGTTTGGTATTCAAGTTGCTTCCACTCATCTTTAAACTTGTGCAGATAAAAAAAAATTGATTTCACTCACACTCACACAGTGTTTCCCAACCCACAAACAATCAAGAAAAAATGTGATTCAACACAACTTTGTTTCCCAGAAACAAAATCAATCACACAGTCACACAAACTCACGTTCACTCGTGTTTCCCTGTGTTTGGAACCGGAGCTCTAGATACCAATTGTTGGTGCACAATGAATAAAGATGGTGACAAAGAGAATAATAGAATATCGGCGCAAAAGAGATGAGAGAATAAATGTTGTATTCTACTTTAATGATAGCTATTACAAGGCTATTTATAAGAAAAGAAAAATCTTGCCACATAAGCCCTAAAACAGTAAACTTAGTGAACAAGTCTAAGGTACAAACAGTACTACAAAATACTAAAGTACCCTTACTACTAAACAGCTAAGCTAATGGGACCCAGACAACATCTTCTGGTCAATACTATCTTCTGAGTAACCATCAGAAGATCAGTCCATCTTCTGAATATTGAATTACTCTTCAATAGCCTTTATTGCTTGCAAGTTAGCCCATGAGCATTCACCAAACATGATAGTGTCATCAACAAATTGTAACAAGCTATATTCCACTTCTCTAGATAGTTTAAAGCTTTTGTACATACCTCCAAGAGCAGCCTGTCTCACCATTCCCGCAAAACCTTCGGCCACAATTGTAAAATCTATACTATCAACATATCCAAAGATTAACGTCAAAATGTATAAAAAAATATATATAAAATATTATATATATATATATATATATATATATATATATATATATATATATATATATACATATATATATATATGTATATACATATATATATACATATATATATATATACATATATATATACATATATATATACATATATATATATATATATATATACATATATATATACATATATATATACATATATATATATATATACATATATACATATATATATACATATATATATATATATATATATATATACATATATAGATATATACATATATATATACATATATATATATATATATACATATATACATATACATATATATACATATATACATATATATATCTATATATATATATATATACATATATATACATATATATATATATATATATATATATATATATATATATATATATATATATATATATATATATATATATATACATATATACATATATATATATACATATATATATATATATATATACATATATATATATATGTATCTATACATATGTAGATATATATATATACATATATATATATATATACATATATATATATGTATCTATACATATGTAGATATATACATATACATATATATATATATATATATATATATATATATATATATATATATATATATATGTAGATATATATATATATACATATATATATATATATACATATATATGTAGATATATATATATATATATACATATATATACATATATATATATATATACATATATATGTAGATATATATATATATATATATACATATATATACATATATATACATATATATATATCTACATATATATACATATATATACATATATATATATATATATATATATATACATATATATACATATATATATATCTACATATATATACATATATATACATATATATATATACATATATATATATATATATATATATATATATATATATATATATATATATATATATATATACATATGTAGATATATACATATACATATGTAGATATATACATATACATATGTAGATATATACATATACATATGTAGATATATATATATACATATGTAGATATATATATATACATATGTAGATATATATATATACATATGTAGATATATATATATACATATGTAGATATATATATATATATATATATATATATATATATATATATATATATATATATATATATATATATATATATATATATATATATATATATATATATATATATATATATATATATATGTGAAGAGTTGATCTTTAAAGGATACCGACAAACAACAAAACATCAATAAAGCATAAATATAATCATGGAAAAAAATATAAAAATATAAATACAGTATATAGAAAATATCTTTTCATTACTAATCATTGTTAGTCATTTTGGCTAATATTGATAATATAATTGTTTATAAAATTACCGTGCGTGATGAGATGAACAAATAGTGATAATGAAATAGGTATTTATAAAGAATAAACAAATATAATTTAGCTTAATTAGTTTTGATTAGAAATAATTATAAAACTCCAAATAAATGATTTTTAATAAATCACTCTATAATTTTTTTTTTGATCACTCTATAATTTAGCTTGAGATTCGCTACGATATTTTTAAGGTAGTTTTCTAGCTGTGTAGTTGGGAATCTTAAACTATATGCTTTCGTTTTACTACGACTTAGTTGTGCTTTTGCTAGAGTTATATAAATATTAGTTGGAATTTTGCTACGAACATTTGTCCAAGATAATTAGCCACTCAATCCATGCTACGGCCCATATTGTAGTTAATCCAAAGTAAATCTCCAACTAACTCTGTAACACCCGTATATTTTAATTTTTAATTTAAATGGAAATTTAATTAATAATTAGAATTATTGGTGGTTTGTGGAATTATTTGGAAAGAGTTATGAGATGGGCTATTGGGCCATGTGTGATGTTAAGGAATGAGGGGGTGTTATGTTAGTAAAGGTCTTATTCCAATTAAAGTTTATTTTATAAAATAATAAGAATTGGGAATAAGGGAAAGGAACGTGAAAAGCAGAGCAGAAGAGATGAGGGATTGGAAAGCGAGTACGTGAAGAGGAGCAATGGAGGGAGAGACCAATCAAAAGCTCTTGGCTAAGGTAAGGGGGGACTCTCCGGTTATCATCTATTATCGTATTCTTGGATAATAATATTGATTAGGGATGTTGTTGAGTCAATTGGATTATATGATAGATTTAGGGATTGGGTAGAACTGTATGGTGTTTGATCCCTATGTTTTCCCTATGTTTGAATCCATGATATCTATGTTGTTATGATCTCAATTGATGTGTAATTGATGTATTATGAGGTGTTTTTTCGTGTTGTTTGTGCATTCTATTTTCCTAGGTTCGTACTGGTATGAGTTGGGTGAATTGGAATGTGTAGAATGCTGTTTTTCTGCAGGTTGGGGTTTCTGAAATCGCCGGTTCGCGCCGCGTGCACAGGGTTGGCGCCGCGAACAGGTGGGCAGAATGCCAGGAATTTGTGATACGCACAGGTCGCGCCGCGTACCTGTGTTAGCGCCGCGAAGGCGTACTTGTTTTCTCGTATCGCGCCGCGTGCATAGGTTGGCGCCGCGAACGTGTCTGTGTAGTTCAGGTCGCGCCGGGAACCTTGGTTGCGCCGCGTGCTGTAGCGATAATTGTTTTATCGGAAAAGTTAATTGATGTGTAACTTTCGAACCGTAGGTCCGTTTTTAGTGCCGTTTCGAGCACGATGAATCTTATGAGATAGCCTACGTGTTTTAAATGATGAAATGAGGTGTGAATCCAATTATTTTTAAATATGATTTTATTTCTTGATGAATGATGTATTGTACATATATGTGATGAGATGTGTTAAATACATGCTATGTTGAAATATTAATCATGTGACGATTTGTTTGATTGGATGATGTATTGTTGACATATATGATGAAATGTGACAATATAAGATGTTGCTTTGAAAACATGATGATGTGATGATTTGTAGAGAATTGTATGATGTTGATTGATTTATTTTGGAATGATGTGGGTACATGTGTGTTCTTCTTATTGATGATGATGATTGATGTGGACACATGTATGTTCTTTAATGATGATGATGATTGATTGTATTGAATGATGCTAATGTATATAAACATACTTTGATGATGATGATGATGTTAATGATGATGATGAAATGAGTATTTGATGATGTTACTCATTAGACTTGACGATGGTATAAGTATGTTGTATATGTTGCATTCATTCATGTGCATTGATGATACTGTATCCATAAGGGTGTGTTGGATCAGTGAAGGGCATGATTCCCACTGTGTGGAATCTGTGCTGGCAGGGCCGTATCTGGATGATGTTGGATCGGTCATGGGTTATTCCCATTGATGATGTTGGTACCACATGCATAGTGTCAGTTCATACATATGCATACTTTTATAACATGATTGGAAGTATTTCAGTGTTATAAATATTGATGATGTGTTGGTTGTGTGTTTGTTGAATTAATGTTGAGTATGATTGTCTGCTTGCAAGATGTGTTCTGTTAACGTTTGTGTAAACGATGGATGTTCCTGATAATCTGAATATGATGAAATTGGGTGAATAATATAACTATGATGTGTTGTTATTTAAGATGCAATAACATTTGTTAACTGTGATGAGACTCACCCTTACTGTTGACATTTTCAGATTGAGGATAGCTGCTTTTGACTTGGTGAGGATTAGCTCATAAGTCAGTGTATTAGTGTAGCGTCAGGTGTCATGCTCTGATATTGTAACACTGGGGGAACGCTAGTTTAGAGTTTATGATGATACTTTATCGTGTTGTGAATGTATTAAATTATGTGGAATATTGCATAGATGATGTTATGCTATCCAGTTGATGAATTTTCCGCTGTGTAACATGAGATGTTTATGAGTTATAATGAAATGTTCCTTAGTGAAAGCATGACAATGGATTTATGATAAAATTTGTGTTAATTGTAATTGTGGCACCCTTGTGTTCATGTTTTACTCTGAATTATTTTATTAAATTCCGTGGGGTTTAGAAGGGTGTTACAATAGTGGTATCAGAGCAGGTCGGTCCGTCCGGCCAATTGTTGAGTCAGTCGAGTTGCGCGACAGTTGTATATTGTCGGCATTTTACTCCTTGGTACGCGACATGTGAGTGAATCACTGTCGGTACTTGGTTGTTTGTTGCAGGTGTTGGATTGAGACAAGTGGGGGAGAAGTTTGGCTTCTTGGTGATGTTTCAGTTGTAAGCCGATTGATTCAGTAGGCTGTTGTTGGCAACAGTGCAAGCGTTGTGGGAATTTGTTGTTTCCCGAATTGAAGGTAGCTTGGAATTAAGATTTGACTGGTAATTAAGTTGGAACATCTTGAAGGAAGATGATTAGAGGTATTCGGTGATTATTTGTAGGAGAAGAAAATTGGAAATTGCGATGTGTCAGCTCTGCTGGTGTGATGCGAAGTTGTCAGTTGAGTAGCCTTGGGTCTTGGAAGAGGATCAGTTGCAAGTTTGCAAAGAGGATTGTTGTAGTAACGTTCCAGAAATCACACTTCGGCGATGGGATGTGTTGCTCAAGTTATAATAATGCTTGGAAGTGAAGAGATACGATAAGGGGCTGTTTGGAATGTGATAGAGTTGAAGAGAATGAGTTTTGGAGGGAGATTTTCGTAAGCAAAACGCAGGAAAATTGCTGAATAGCTGCGGAACTTCGAAAATTCATAACTGGAGTTCTGGGCATCCGAATTGAGTTCCGTTTGAAGCGTCGGAAAGCTAACGAGATGAACCTTGTTATAAAAATGGCTGCAGCAGTTGTAACATAATTAATTGTGACAGGATGACGTTGGAAAGAGGTGAAGTTGCGGTTACTCTTGTTCCTATAACTAGACTTGTTTATTGGTACTGCACGGGATGTCAGTGTCAGTGTTGAACGGATTGAGGGAATAATTGGAAGGTTTGTTGAGGAGTAATTTTAAGAATTGATTATAGCATTTGAGGAGTTTTGGATATATCGTATAGAGTGTCGCTGCATGATGTCAGTGTTGCATTTGTTTTGGGGCAATGATTGGAAGATCCATATCTTGAGTTCCGAGTGTCCGATTAATGTGCCGTTTGAACCCACGAAGAGGTGGAATTATTTTCTACATTATGGAAGAGTTATAAATACAGTAGAAGTGATCATATGAGGGGATATTCTGAATTCGGTTAAGGAGGTGTGGAACTTGTTGAATAGGGATGCCTACTACCCATTGTTTGAAACAAAATTAAGTGGAACATGTTGTTGATGAATAAGTTGATGAGATGCTCGATAATAAAGATGATTTGAGTACTAATAGATTTTAGTGAGAAGTGAATTAGTAGTAAAGATGGAATAAACTTTAGAACTCTTGGAATCGTATTTATGATGGCAAGGTAATGATAAGTATAAAAGAAGAATTTTAGAGGATTTCTGACACCTAGTGAATGTGAGGAAGACTTTGTTGAGATGTCGAGTGGGATGACATTTGAGCACGAAGGATGTCATAGGATTTGGATTGAGACCACGAGTTATGAATGTTGTCATGGTCTTACAGGTTAATTGTGTGGTTCAAGATTCGAAGTGTTTTGTGATCATAAGAGTTGAAGTACCTCTTTGATCAGAAAGGGCCTAATATGAGGCGGGAGAGATGATTAGAGTATTTTTCTAGGATTGTAATTTGGTTTGAATTACCATCCTGGTAAGGAGAATGTTGTGCTACTGTGTTGCGTAGGAGGTCTTTAAATATGTCGGTGCTAATGATGAATGAGTTGGATTTAATTGGACGATATTGAGACTTGAGTTGGTATGTGAAGGCACTCCTAATAGTGTTAGATTGAGTATGCTAGAAGATGACTAGTGATATTCTTGACGAGATTAGAGGAGGTTAGAAAGATAATGTTGAGTCGATCGATAGGTTGACTTTGAATTACCAAGGTAAAGGCGGTGAATTCAGAATCGACGAGGATAGTATAATGAGGATTGAGTGATTGGATTTGTGTTCCTGATGTTTTGAGCTTCGGAAGAATATTTTGGAAGAAGGACACCGTAGTGAATTATTGGACTATGACGATGTTAATGAGTTTGGGTGCAAACTCGGAAAGGACACTATTATGTAGTAACGACAGTTTATGCTTAAATATGATTTTCAACTAATATTGACAAATTTAGGACTTGATCACCCTAAATCTCTTGTTGGTAGTAGATGGAATCATATGGAAGAGATAAGCTTGTTTTGTTACCTTAATGGTTTAAGATGTGATGAATGCTAAGCTGTGAGAATAATCACTCACCATGTTGTGTGAACTTATGAAGAAGTGAATACAAAAGAGTGCAATATATTGGATGATGACTTAAGGCGGGTAATTAGAGTTGCACAGCGAATGTGTGATGTAGAGTAGTGTTATGAGTACTACTTGTGGCAAGTGAAGAATTAATATGTCGGAAGCCTACATAGAGAATATGTGTTGGTCTATATGTTGGATTTAGAATCCAGTGGATGTAAGGATGTCGTGTCGAAGAATTGTAACTTTTTGAATAATTGCCGAGAATGATGAATATGTTATTACGGTTGTACATAGTTAACGAGTATGTATTCGGCGGAATTAAAACGAAGAGTTGATGCTATGTGACGTTATAATAATTTTGTGTTGTTGTCAAGGGGTTATTGTAGATTCCAAATAGAATGAGGAATTATACTCTATGAAGAGAGAAATTAAGTTAATTCTTAGAAAAGAGCGAAACTCAACTTGAGTTGTTTTGTAAGAAATTGTGTATTGAAGCTGATGAGTGTGATTATAATTGCTTGTGTATACTCGTTCTGATGGTTAGAATGTTTTAATAGATGTAGTAATTCAAGAAATTGTTTTTGAGTACGAGTAAGTATTGCTAAGTGGTAAATTGGTACCATGAATGGTGAAGAATGATTCCTGAACGAATTAGTAAAGAGAGAGTCAGAATCGGGTAAAACTCAGAAAATCTATTTGGTATAGATGATTGTGATGAGTAATCAGAGTAATGCGGAAAAGCAGAATGTAAAGCGCTGGATAATTGCTGGTGTGACTTAAGAGGAGTCAGATAATCAGAATTCAGTGGTATGAGAATATGAGTATTGAGTTTCTTGAAGGAAGCAGTTGGTAAAAAGTGTAAGTACTACTTTATCGCTCAGATGGAAGAGTGTGTCTAAGGTTGGCATGCTTGGTAGATGGAATTCACTACTGCATTGTTGATCAAGTATGATCATACTATGGATTGCGTAATCGTGTTACTCAGTGGATGAGCGTATGGTATAGGTTGTACCTCAAGTTCTATTGTTGTTAACCTTTTGGAGATATTATGAGTGGTACACCTTGGATGGTCAAATGTGACGTAAGAACTGGGATTGGAATGTATGAAACATGTTTTCCTGTTGGTTATGTTAATTGGGATTGACTGATGGTAATGTTAATTAGGAGCTTGAGGGTCAAGTGGAGGACTCTTATACGAGCTGGTTACTTGAGGTATGTTTTCGAGGACGAAAACTCTTTTAGTGGGGGAGAGTTGTAACACCCGTATATTTTAATTTTTAATTTAAATGGAAATTTAATTAATAATTAGAATTATTGGTGGTTTGTGGAATTATTTGGAAAGAGTTATGAGATGGGCTATTGGGCCATGTGTGATGTTAAGGAATGAGGGGGTGTTATGTTAGTAAAGGTCTTATTCCAATTAAAGTTTATTTTATAAAATAATAAGAATTGGGAATAAGGGAAAGGAACGTGAAAAGCAGAGCAGAAGAGATGAGGGATTGGAAAGCGAGTACGTGAAGAGGAGCAATGGAGGGAGAGACCAATCAAGAGCTCTTGGCTAAGGTAAGGGGGGACTCTCCGGTTATCATCTATTATCGTATTCTTGGATAATAATATTGATTAGGGATGTTGTTGAGTCAATTGGATTATATGATAGATTTAGGGATTGGGTAGAATTGTATGGTGTTTGATCCCTATGTTTTCCCTATGTTTGAATCCATGATATCTATGTTGTTATGATCTCAATTGATGTGTAATTGATGTATTATGAGGTGTTTTTTCGTGTTGTTTGTGCATTCTATTTTCCTAGGTTCGTACTGGTATGAGTTGGGTGAATTGGAATGTGTAGAATGCTGTTTTTCTGCAGGTTGGGGTTTCTGAAATCGCCGGTTCGCGCCGCGTGCACAGGGTTGGCGCCGCGAACAGGTGGGCAGAATGCCAGGAATTTGTGATACGCACAGGTCGCGCCGCGTACCTGTGTTAGCGCCGCGAAGGCGTACTTGTTTTCTCGTATCGCGCCGCGTGCATAGGTTGGCGCCGCGAACGTGTCTGTGTAGTTCAGGTCGCGCCGGGAACCTTGGTTGCGCCGCGTGCTGTAGCGATAATTGTTTTATCGGAAAAGTTAATTGATGTGTAACTTTCGAACCGTAGGTCCGTTTTTAGTGCCGTTTCGAGCACGATGAATCTTATGAGATAGCCTACGTGTTTTAAATGATGAAATGAGGTGTGAATCCAATTATTTTTAAATATGATTTTATTTCTTGATGAATGATGTATTGTACATATATGTGATGAGATGTGTTAAATACATGCTATGTTGAAATATTAATCATGTGACGATTTGTTTGATTGGATGATGTATTGTTGACATATATGATGAAATGTGACAATATAAGATGTTGCTTTGAAAACATGATGATGTGATGATTTGTAGAGAATTGTATGATGTTGATTGATTTATTTTGGAATGATGTGGGTACATGTGTGTTCTTCTTATTGATGATGATGATTGATGTGGACACATGTATGTTCTTTAATGATGATGATGATTGATTGTATTGAATGATGCTAATGTATATAAACATACTTTGATGATGATGATGATGTTAATGATGATGATGAAATGAGTATTTGATGATGTTACTCATTAGACTTGACGATGGTATAAGTATGTTGTATATGTTGCATTCATTCATGTGCATTGATGATACTGTATCCATAAGGGTGTGTTGGATCAGTGAAGGGCATGATTCCCACTGTGTGGAATCTGTGCTGGCAGGGCCGTATCTGGATGATGTTGGATCGGTCATGGGTTATTCCCATTGATGATGTTGGTACCACATGCATAGTGTCAGTTCATACATATGCATACTTTTATAACATGATTGGAAGTATTTCAGTGTTATAAATATTGATGATGTGTTGGTTGTGTGTTTGTTGAATTAATGTTGAGTATGATTGTCTGCTTGCAAGATGTGTTCTGTTAACGTTTGTGTAAACGATGGATGTTCCTGATAATCTGAATATGATGAAATTGGGTGAATAATATAACTATGATGTGTTGTTATTTAAGATGCAATAACATTTGTTAACTGTGATGAGACTCACCCTTACTGTTGACATTTTCAGATTGAGGATAGCTGCTTTTGACTTGGTGAGGATTAGCTCATAAATCAGTGTATTAGTGTAGCGTCAGGTGTCATGCTCTGATATTGTAACACTGGGGGAACGCTAGTTTAGAGTTTATGATGATACTCTATCGTGTTGTGAATGTATTAAATTATGTGGAATATTGCATAGATGATGTTATGCTATCCAGTTGATGAATTTTCCGCTGTGTAACATGAGATGTTTATGAGTTATAATGAAATGTTCCTTAGTGAAAGCATGACAATGAATTTATGATAAAATTTGTGTTAATTGTAATTGTGACACCCTTGTGTTCATGTTTTACTCTGAATTATTTTATTAAATTCCGTGGGGTTTAGAAGGGTGTTACAAACTCTATTTGATAGAGATTAGCTTCGAACTAGCTTCTATATTTGTCGTAGCTAATTGCAGATTTTCTTGTTGTGTCTTATATTAGTTTTTAAGAATTGATTTATGAGTTAATTGAAGAATTTGAAAAAAAGTGATATATATTTTTTTACCAGCAGTCTCAAAGATATGAATGAGTTTGGTTAACGTAAAATTCTTTAAAATTCTAAGGATATGAATTCTTCAGAGATATGAAAGAGTGAATAAAACTAATCTTTATGAATGAATTAATGGTGGTTGTGTCAAAGATATGAATGAGTTTGATTAACGTAAAATTCTTTAAAATTTTAAAGATGTAGTGAATTCTTTAAAGATATGAAAGAGTGAATGAATTAATGGTGGTTAAAAGGATTTTTAAGGTTGAGTAACAGTTAAAAAACAATTTACTCATCTAACTGACATATTTTCAATGCGCAATAATTAATGGAATTATAAAATTTAATGGAATTAGGGGTGTCAATGGGGCGGGCGGGGACGAGAGATATATTCCCATCACAATCTCCGCCTCGAATCTATTCCCCATCCTCCGCTACGGGGAAATTTTGTCCCCCATCCCCGCGGATTCTCACGGGTTCCCAAGGTTCATGCCGAGATCCATAAACATGACTTTTTTATTTATTATTTAAAACCAAATTAATAATAAAAGCTTCAAAAACTAACCACAAGAAATTTAGAAATTATTCCTTTATGATAAATATATTGTTTTAATATAGTGTCATGAACACCAAAATTTCAAACTAAAAAAATTTGAAATAATCATTTAGATATCACTCTTTTACTAACAATACATATATATTTTATAATTATGTATAAGATTAATTATATAAAATGACAAATAAACCTACATAATAATTTAAAATGTATATATAAATTACGGATTAAGCTATTTTAAGCGGGGTGAGGACTCCACGGGGCGGGGGATATTTACGCCATCCCCGTCCCTGAAGTGCCTTCGGGGTGACTTTGTTCCCCATCCCCGTCCCCGCAGGGGGAAAATTCCCCGTTTTGGGGTCCCAAACGAAGAATTTCCCACAGAGATCCACACTAACGGAGGCAAGTTGACATCCCTAAATGGAATTGTTAGTGTGTATTATGAATTGCTATTTATATTTGTAACTAATAGAGTTTCGTTATAGTGATTTTGTGTTGAGTTTATTTAGTATATATATATATATATATATATATATATATATATATATATATATATATATATATATATATATATATATATATATATATATATATATATATATATATATATAATTTTATAAAATTCTAAATTTAATTATTAAATATTATAACATTATTTTTCATTTAAATAAGTTAGTAAGTTTTAAAATTCAAATTGATAGTGTGTATTATGGGTTGATATTTATATTTTCAATTATTAGGGTTTCATTATAGTGATTTTATTTAGTGATTTTTTCTTGATTTTATTCGGTGTTTAAAATATATATATTTTTAATTTTATCAAAATTTAAAATTTAATTATTAAATATAATAAAAATATTTTTTATTTAAATAAGTTAGTAAAATAATTTTTAAAATTAAAATGAACAAATAAATTTTTAATGCATAATAATTAATGGAATTCTAAAAATTGTTTTTCATATTTGACAAATTATAATTTATTATTAATTAATATCATTGTACGTGAGTGATGGAGTAGTTATGGAATATAAAAAATATATATAAAAGTTAGTGCAATAAAGAGAAAAACTTATTATTCATTTAAAATGGATATTTGTCTTAAATGATAAAAAAATAAAATTTTCTTAATTATAATATTTTTTATTGATGCAAATAGTAAATATTTATAGAACATATTTTAGTCCTGTATGAAAATTAATACTGCAAATTAAAGGAAACATAATTATTAATAGGATTTTATTTTGATTAATATTAGTTAAAATATTAAGTAGAACAACACTTTTTTTTTTAAGTGAAAGGTGGGCAAAGCCCCCACAAAATATATATAACCAAAAGGAAGATACAGGGAAAGAGAAGGGGGGACCAAACCAAAACCCCTTAATGACTAAATCTATAGTTGGGAAGACCTATAGAATTTCTAGCAAATTCCATGAGGATCTCCCTATGAACCGTATCCCACCAAATAAAATCATTAACAGATAAACCGATGTTAGCAAGTCTATCCGCACATTTGTTCCCTTCCCTATATATATGTGTTACCAAAAAATTAATTGATTTTGTATGATGAAGCACATTCTCCCATCTGTTACGAAGCTCCCAAGGGACAATGTCAGGTTTAGAAAAAGCTAGAACCACAAACATAGAATCCGATTCAAGCCAAATGTTGCTACAATTACGCTGTTTTGCAATTTCGACCGCAAGAATAGCACCGTAAAGTTATGCCACTAAAGAATTTCCATCACCTATGAACTTAGAGAAACTACCCTTATGATTTCCAACGTGATCTCGGAATATACCCCCACAAGCTGCTCGCAAAGGAATGCCCGACGCCGCTCCATCCGTATTACATTTGATCCAGTGAAGGATAGAAGGATGCCACAAAAATTCTTTAACAATAAACTCATTTGGAGGGTGAACTTTAATGTTGAAATAAGTAAGAAGTTTGAAGTCCAGAATCGAGTTCGAACCAACCTTCGGAGTGTTATTACCGGAGAAAGCAACTTCAATCTTGATTTCATTTAGAAGAGAGGACCAAGTAAGATTTTTATCTTCAAATCTTCTAACATTTCTCGCTTTCCAAATCTTGATAATGATGCAAATAACCGCTGCCAGCAGAACAACTTTACCTTGGGCCGAGGACAGCTTATTGTAAGCAATCCAAACGTCCTCAATAGATCTGAAACTGTGCGACAAAGCTATCGATAAAAAACTCCAGAATTTAGTCGCAAACGGACAAAAGAAAAAGAGATGATTGGTAGATTCTTCCTGGGTGCCGCAAAGAGAGCATTGAGAAGGGAGACACAACCCTCTACTAGCTAAGGAGATATCCGTCGGTATCTTGTTATGAAGCAGTCTCCAAAAAAGAAAAGAATAAGAAGCAGGAGAATTCACTTTCCAAATAATCTTTCCCCACTCGAGATCGTTATGTTTACGATAAAGAAACTCATAAGAAATCTTTAAAGTAAGTATGCCATCAATAGCGGGGGTCCAGACCAGAATGTCTTCTTTTTCTTCTACTGACAAGTGGACAAGAGACAGAATGTTAGCAAGGCCAGGAAACAATACCTGAACATCCAGGGGCAGCCTCCACTTCCGATGAAGAATGTAGGCAGCCGCTTTGTCTTTACGGTGCGAGAAAGAGCTGGCAGCAGGAGGACAAGAATCAAGTTCAGCCGAGCCAAACCACTTATCGGTCCAGAAGTTAACTCTCTTCCCATTTCCAATAAGCCAGCAAGAGTTACCAATTACGTCATCAAAAGAGGCCTTCATGCTGCTCCAAATAGAGGAATAAATATGGTACGAGATCCTACGATTGTTGCGCAAGACTCTGGCTCTAATCAAAACAGCATTGTTTTAGGTTTGCAGCCTCATTCAGAGTCACCAGGGATCTCATGCCAAGACCACCCTGAGCATAGGACCTGCAACAAATGTCCCAAGCAACCGTAACACATTTACGCTTGTCGATGTCACCGCTCCATATGAAATTCCTTGCCCAACGCTGAATGCATTTCAAAACAGAAACCGACCAAGAGTAAACCAAAAGGGTGTGTATCATCATGCTTTAGATAACCGACTTCACAAGGACAATTCTGCCTGCAACAGAAAGGAGAGAAGCTTTCCAAGCCGATAGTTTAATACGGATACGATCAACAATACTTTGAAAGTGTAACGGTTTAGGCCTTCCATGGAATATGGGCGCGCCTAAATAATAGAAAGGTACCTGACCCGTGTTGAACCCAAGGCTGGCAGCAATGTAAGAAAGTCATCTATTGGATATAGATCCGGCATAAATGGTGGACTTTGAAAAGTTAACCTTCTGATCTGAAGCTTCATCATATCTTCTAAACAAATTTGACAGAGCTATAATTGATTTGTCATTCCCTTTGCAGAATATCATGATATCGTCGGCGTATAAAGCATGCGAGGGAACAAAGGCATTACGAGAGGCTTTGATAGGTTTCACCTTTCTGTTATCGACGAGAGAAGAGATCCCTCTGCTAAGCACTTCCTCTGCCAAACAAAAGAGAAGAGGGGATAAGGGGTCTCCTTGACGCACGCCATTCTTGCAATTGAAAAATCCCACCTGTGAGCCATTGAGAGAGACCGATAGAACAGCTGAATTGAGGATGATATTTATCCAATTGCAGAATTTTGCACTAAAACCAAAAGCTTGTAGAACTTTAATCAAGAAGTCCCAATTGAGAGTGTCAAAGGCCTTTGAAATGTCCACTTTGATGGCGAGATTTCCATGCTTACTGCGGGTAGGGAGCAGATTAATCGCTTCCGAGGTGACACTAATACAGTCCTTAATGCTTCTACCTTTTATGAAGGCTCTTTGCTCCTTAGAGATCAGAACCGGCATGAACATAGAAAGCCTATCAGCGATAATTTTACTTATGATTTTGTGTTTGAAATTTGCGAGAGCAATCGGTCTGAATTGGTCAATGGAGTCAGCATTTGGGACTTTGGGAATCAGCACAAGAGTGTTGGTGTTGAAGTTTGGCAGCATCCAGTCATCTCTAAAGAATTGAAGAACAGCTCCAAAAACGTCCTCCTTGATGATTTTCCAGAACTTTTGATAAAAGAAACCATTGAATCCGTCCGGGCCCGGGGCACTGTCTTTATCCAAGCTCATGACCGCTAAGTGAACCTCCTCCATTGATGGCAACCTTGTAAGCTCAGTGTTGTTAGCTTCAGTCATAAGTTGAGGAATGACCTCATTAATGATGCCATCATCCTGTGCTGAAGTATTACATTGGAGGGAGGGATTGAAGTCCTTTGTCCACGCAAAGAGTTTCAAAGAGCCTGGGTTAAGGTTGATAGCCCCAAATGCTCTGACTCTTCTCATATCTTCCGGGCTTGCAAAATTAAATTCATAGTATCCCTTTCCTAATGATAGCATACCCCAGTTCTTAACCTCAGACCAAGAAAGAGCCAGTTTATCTTTTAACGCAGCTACCGTAAGCGGTGTAGATCCCTTTTGCCATAAAACTCTACCATGGAGGTTGTTTTTGCATTCTGCAATGCCTGCTTCATATTCTTCTTCAGGTATAGTAATGGAGGGTCTGTCCCCTTTGATTACCGGATTGGGAAGTTGTGATAGAGGGATGTCGCAGACCCCTGTGAGAGCTTGTGCAAATGATCTTGTTTTTTGTGTGTTTGCCGCCTTTGTGGGAGGTGTGGGCTGACTTACTGTTTTAGGGTTATTTGGGGTTTTTGTGTTTTCATCTCTTATAACTGATATTTTAATATTAATTTTTTTTTAAATAATAATACTATTTATATTTAAATAAATTTAAGAAATATTTAAAGTAAATATACTCAATATGGGAAATATAATGATATATATAATTTAATTTTTATTTTCTTTTTATTGTTATAATAATTTATGAAAAGAATTTAGTACAATAATTCTCCATATATATTGTAAATAATAATTTTCATTTTAAATATTGTACATTTTATTATTAAGTTTTTATTATAAACGAATATTGTGTAACTCACTTAGAAAACACATAATGTTTTAAAAACTTATTTAAAATAAAATATTTTTTTTATTTTTTTATTTTTATTGAGTAGAAATTTTAAATTTAAGAAAGTAAGAATTAAAGTTAAGATTTGGAAGTTTTTTTATTTTAATAATGATTTTTATTTGGTGATTTTTATAAGTGGTATTGAATATTGTATTATTCTTATTATTATTATTTGTAATTGTGGCAGCTGAATATTAAATTATTATTATTATTTGTTTATTTATTTTTAGTGTAGGGACAAATTAATAAAAATATAATTAGGGTTTGTGTCAAAGATATGCTACCAATGTTACATGTTGCTATCATGAATTTATATTAAATAATATAATAAATTTTTAATTTTTTTTAAGGAAAAGGAGATTCCATTTAAATAAAAAGAAAGAAAGGATTACAAGGACAAAAAAAAAGACAAGGCCCATTAGTTACAAAGCCTAAATCTAAGAGTGCTAAACTATCAAACCAAGTGAAAGTCTTGGTTTGAAATTCCAAATTAGCCAAGAAATTGGCACAAAATTTGTCTTCACGAAAAGTGTGCGTAATCATGAAGTCCATACGAAGAGTATACGCACAACAGTTGAGCTAACGAGATTTGATGAACCAAGGCACAAGGTTAGAGTTAGAGAAAGCTTTGACCACTAAAGAACAACCTGTTTCAATCCATAATTTCGACCAATTTCTTTCCTTTGCCATCTCAATAACCATAACAGCAGCTAACAGTTCTGCCGAAACGAAATTCCCCTTGTTAAGATAAGCACAAAAGCTTCCCATATGACCGGCCCTGTCGTTTCTGAAAATGTCGCCACAAGAACTTGTCATAGGAGAACCTTTCGCGAGGCCATCAATGTTGCACTTAATCCAGCCCATGGGGGGAGGAGACCAAATAACTTCGATACACCTTTTAGGAGGTCGAGGGTGCACATTAATGTCAAAAGCTTTAATAACAATGAAGTCATTCATGTCAGAATTTGAACATTTGGAATTTTTACTTCCTGCTAACTTGATTTGAGATGCGATAACAGGCATGTAGCATTCCCACGAGGTTAGCTTATCTTCGAATCTTTCCAAATTTCTAGACCTCCAAATTTGATGAAACATAGTGGTGAAGCAAAAGGAAACAGTTAGCTTAGCTTGGGGAAACCAATCCGCCTTTAAAACAGAAAAACAGTCCCCTATCGATGCAATTGGAAAACAAAGAATCCTGTTGGATAACCAATTCCAAAGCTGCTTGGTGAAGGTATACTCAAAGAAAATGTGTTGAGCGGATTCATGGGAGTTCCTATAAAGCAAGCACATAGAGGGGAAGCATATGCCACGAGATTGAAGATTATCGTCACAAGGAATTTTATTATGTATGAATCTCCAAACAAGCAAGGAATGAGATGGAGGTATACAGTTATCCCAAGGAAAGGAGGGCCAAATAGAAGACACAATAAGTTTCATTATGAAATCATAGGCTACTTTTGTAGAAAGAATGCCATCAGCAGTGGTGGTCCAGACCAGAGTGTCTTTGGTATCAACAATTTGAGGCATAATCTTAGTGATGAGGGGCAAGAAGGTAGGAAAAGCTGCTTGAATGTTTGCTGGAATGATCCAGGCCCCATCAACCAACCAATCACTAACTTTGATAGAGAGGTGACTATGGTATATGCTGGGAATATTGAATTTTTGAGCAAGAGATTCTCCCAACCAATTATCCAGTCAGAAATTAACCTTAGTTCCATTACCAATAAGCCACTGACAATTATCTTTAACAGTTGTGTACTTATCTTTAAAGCTGCTCCAAAGAGAAGATTTAATGGAGTAAGATATGGGACCTTTGTTCCTTTTAACTCTGGAAGCCAGAATACGGGCCCAGTTGCAAGAAACATTCATAAATTCCCAGCACATCTGCAAATTTGTAGCTTCATTGAAAATTCTAATAGACTTAATGCCAAGGCCTCCTTTTTTAAGACTTTTGCTGCAAGTGCTCCATTTCACAGTTACCATCTTCCTCTTGTCCATGTTGCCACTCCAGATAAAATTTCTCATCCACCTTTCAATAGTTTTGATAATGCTAATAGGCCGATTGTAGATGGATATGCAGTGAACTAACATGCTCATGATAACAACCTTCACTAGCTGGACTCTTCCAGCTATGGTGAAAAGATTAGCTTTCCATGCATCCAGTTTAATCCAAACTTTATCTGCAATATATTGAAAATGATATGCTTTAGGTCTGCCAATAAAGATTGGAACCCCAAGGTAAATAAAAGAAGGGGTGTCCATTTTAAAACCAACAAGATCAACAAGGTTTTTGTGCCTAGAGCTAGACATTCCCCAAGCATAAATGAGAGATTTTGATTTATTGCAGTGTTGGCCAGAACAAGATGCATATTCATCAAGAAAAGTAGAAATAACAGACAAAGATTTATGATCACCTTTACAGAAGATCATAATATCATCAGCAAAGATAGTGTGAGAATCAACAAAGCTATTTCTAGAAGCCTTCACAAGGTTAATTTTATCAGTTTCCACAAGTTTAGAAATACCTCTGCTGAGAACCTCCTCAGCAAGATAAAATAGCAGGGGAGACAAAGGATCACCTGGTCTCACCCCATTTGAACATTTGAGGTAGCCAACCTGCTTACAATTAAATCCAATGGACATGGTAGCAGAGTGAAGAATGACATATATCCAATTACAAAAAGTTTCATTAAACCCAAAACAACTAAGAGTTTTCAGGATGAAAGGTCAGCTAATTGTGTCAAAAGCCTTAGATATGTCAATTTTTAAAGCAACATTACCATTGAAGCTCTTGTTATTTAAAAGTTTAATAGCCTCAGAGGTTAGACAAATGCAATTCCTAATATTCCTACCAAATAAGAAACCATTTTGCTGTTTGGAAGTTATAAAATGAAGAAAAGTGGCAAGCCTGTCAGCAAGTATTTTAGAGATGATCTTGAATTTGAAGTTGGCCAGGGCAATTGGTTTATAATCTAATATGGAAGTAGCCTCAGTGACCTTAGGAATCAACACAATGGTATTAACATTATAGTTGTTAGGAATCCATCCATGTAAGAAAAATTGAATCACTGCATTAGTTACATCTTTTTCTATAACATCCCAATACATATGAAAAAAATACCACCAAAACCATCAGGCCCATGAGCAAAGTTTTCCTTCAGACTAAACACGATTTTCTTTATCTCTTCAACTGTAGGAATCATTGTAATAATGGCATTGGCTTGATCTGTGAACAATTTAGGAATGACCTCATGGATAGTGGCATTATCCTCCCTATTTTCAGCATTAGCCTCCCTATTCTGAAGACTATTGTTTACCCAGAAAACTGGTAAACAAGCGCTAGTTTCCTTTTTAAAGGTTACTTTGCGGAGTCAACTAGAATACTCCAGGACTGATTGCTTTATTTTGTTATATTATGTGTATCTGATTTGTATTAAATGTAAATAGTGACTTTAACGTAAAAGTAAGCACTGAAATTAAAGGCTTTAAAGTAAACCAAAGCAATAAAAAGGCAGTAAATGTGCACCGAAAGATAAAATGTAATGTAAAATGATTGCATTAATTAAACTGGTACGCATACGTACATTCCAAAGTTGCACTCGTTACTCATTGCGCAGAGATTTGAGTTTACTTGTGTTTATGTAGAAAATGCGGACCTCTAACTATTCCTATAAAACTTGCTTAAATAGAGAATAAAAATAACTACTACTAACGGTCGACTGATTATCAGTCAACACGTGTCTTCGACATGCAAGATCTTCAATTGTGAGACTTCCACGCATCTTGTGAAAACTGCCAGAAAACTGCCTGGAACTGCTCCTTAACTTCTACTGCCTCTCGACTTCCACTTCAGTTTCTGCAGCCAAAAATCCTTAAGTCTTCGCATCCTTTTGGTCTGGTCGAACGCTAAAACCTCAGACGATCTTCCTAGTCGAACAGCTTCGACTACTAAACGTTATTTGGTCGAATCGCTTCGACCCAACTGGTAATGTAGATATTAACTTGAGGCCCAATTACCAATTTAGGGCCTTTTTTACCAAATTGAGGCCCAATTGCCAATTTTGGGCCTTAGTTGCCCATTTATTTAGTAAGTCGAAATCCTAGGGTAACAAATTGCCCCTCCAAGCGACTTCTTTCGACTGTTTTTAGGAAAGAGAAAGATGCCGTTTCAGTTCTTTCTTGGGTTTCGACTTTTGTTAATTCCCATTACGCCATGATTACGTTTCATTTTCCCAGGCACTAATTATTACCTAAACGCTAGGTAATGGGCTATTAACTGCTCCCATCTTGCTTGTGTCAGTTTCCAAGATATTTAATACGATTTTTGGTCTTCTAACTTCCTTCCCCCACGTTTGTCTTGCTGAAGTAACTACACATTCTCTATATATAGCCTCCTTTCTTCCATTTCTTTCTTACATCTCCTTACATACAACACCTTAAACTTTTTCATCTTTTCAATCTTTTCAAACCATGGCGCAACCTTTAAAAAATGCCAACATAAGATCCTGCATTAAGAAAGAATTTAAGCTTTCTGTCGAAGAGTTTGATTCGAATCATATCAATGCTCGTGCCTTCTATACTAGCCAGGGGCTTGCATTTTATCCTGAAATTCTAGATGGAAACATCTATCCCTGCATGCTGATTGAGTTCTGGAGATTTGCATCTTTGCGCATAGATAAAGAAGGGAGGACTACTATAACTTCCACCATTCGAGGGGCTCATGTCATCATCACTCCCTCAACAATCTCTGATTTGTTGAAATGCAGCAATACCGGTGCGACGTTTGTTGACAACATCTTCGACATGAACACTTCTAATATGTTAAGGGATCTCATGGACAATGACCCCTTTTGTGCCAGAGTTATCAAAATTTGGCACCAACTTTTTGTAGGCAACTTTCGTCAGCGCAACCATAATAAAAATAACATCATGGTGGAAGACTTGGAGTTCATTTCTTGTGCTCTTCAGGGAAAGAAAATTAACTTTCCTCTTTTAATTTTTAAACAACTCGTGGAAACTGTCTCTCTGACAGCCTCTCGTCAAGGACTGGTGACTTGTCTTCCTTATGGAAGATTCTTGTCTTACCTATTTCTCAAACAAGGTGTAGTGAGGAAAATGCGCAAGGCCGAGCGCGTAGAGATGTTCGAAGCCGAAAGCCTACCCCTATTATCCTTGGAGGACATCGACCGAAGAGTTCACTAATATTGGAAATTTTAGTGGCTTTTAGGGTTTGCCAGTTTTTTTTCTCTTTTGTAATGATTGCGCCTTCTATGAAGGACTTTTTGTAATGACTGGCCAAGTTTTCTAGCCATTTTAATATAATTCCTTAGTTTCATTCTCTTATGTGAATTTCTTGAAGTACAGGTTTATATTTTTTCAAATACTTACCATTTACCCTCAAGATTCGACTATCTGAATTTAGTTTTTCGATTTCATACGCATTGTTTGAAAACACTTGCAAAATTTTAAACGGTCCTTCCCAACTTGGGGACCATTTACCCAGTAACTTATTCCTTTGATCCATAGGTAGAATAACCTTCCATACATAGTAACCTACCATGAATGTCTTCTCCTTGACTTTCTTATTGTAAGCCTTCGCCACTTTTTCCTTTTGTCTTATTAATCTATCCAAAGCTATTAGCCTCTCTTCGTCTAATTCGAATAACTCATCTAACATCATATTCCAGTATTCGTCAGACGACAGACTGTTTTGTCGTTGAATTCTTGTTGACTGTAGGTGAATTTCTGCAGGCAACACAGCATCATGTCCAAATGTCAAACAAAATAAAGTAGTTTTTATTGCTTCCTTTGGTGATGTTCGACAAGCCCAAAGGATTTGGTCGAGCGTTTGATGCCAATTTCTTGGCTTTTTTACCACATTCTTCTTTATTAAATTTATGATAACTTTATTAGCAGCTTCGACCTGACCATTTGCCTGGGCATAATATGGAGTAGATGTTAGCAATTTAAACCTTGTTTCTGCTGCAAAAGCTTGCATTTTTTGACCAACAAAAATTGATCCTTGATCAGTAGTAATAGTTTCTGGGATCCCATATCTTTAGATAATGTGTTTTTGTATGAAACTAATCACTGCTTCTTGATCAGCATTAACTAGTGGGATTGCCTCTATCCATTTAGTAAAATAATCTATTCCTACTAAGATGAATCTTTGTTGCTTAGAAGACGCAGGTTTGATTTCTCCTATCAAATCCAAAGCCCATCCTCTAAAAGGCCAAGGTTTAATGATTGCATGCAATTCACTGGCTGGAACATGTTGAATACCTGAAAATTTCTGGCACTCTTGGCATCCTCTTGCATATTCAATACAGTCTTTTAGCATTGTCGGCCAATATAAACCTTGTCTAAACAACAACCATTTCATCTTATGACCTGATTGATGAGCTCCACAAACACCGCTATGAACCTCTGACACAGCCAAATATGCTTCAGCCTCACTTAAGCATTTCAACAACACACCCTCAGCTGTTTTTTTGTATAAATCATTTCCTAATATTACATAGTTTAGAGCTCTGTATTTAATCTTTCGATCAGTTCCTCCGACTGGATTATTTAGGTAGTTGACCAATGGGTTTCTCCAATCAGCATCAGTCATATTGTCGATGGCAAAAATTTCCAAGGCATATGAATTTTTATTTTCAACATCATCATCTACCCCCTCGAATTTTGACGTCGACAATTGACCCAATTTATTTAATACTTCATGAGTTTCTTTGTTCTTGATCTCGACCATATCTTCCAACTTGTCTTTAGAAACTCTATACCCAGAAGCAATTTGCGCCAATTCATTGGCAATGTAATTGTTGGATCTTGGTACATGCAAGATCTCAACATGTTCAAAATTTTCTAATAAGCGTATCGCGATTGCATAATACATTATTAGATTTTCTTTAATGCACTTATACTCTTTCTTGATTTGTCGAATCACTAGTTCAGAATCACCTCGAATCTCAACCCGGGTTGCCCCTAAATCTATTAGGGCTTTCAAACCAGTAATCAAGGCTTCATATTCGACTTCATTATTAGAGCATACTTCTTTCATTTTGTAATGGAACTTAGTTGGAAGTCCCTTAGGGGAAATAATTAGGACTCCAATGCCTGAACCATTTTTGTGACTAGAACCATCAAAAAACAATTTCCAGTTAGTTTGCTCGACTTGATTTACAGACGAGTCAACTAACCCATGGTCGACTATAAAATCAGCCACAACTTGTCCTTTCATAGCCTTTAAAGGAACATATGTTAAGGAGAATTCAGTTAGCGCTAATGCCCACTTACCAATTCGACTATGTAAAATTTGCTTAGACAACATATGTTTAATGATATCAAAATGAGAGGACACATACACATCAACAGGCTTTATATATTGCTTAAGTTTGTTACATGAAAAATATAAGCATAAGCATAATTTTTCAATATCATTATACCTAGTCTCAGCATCTATTAAGGTTCGACTTAGATAATATATAGCTCTTTCGACGCCATTATCATCTTCTTGGGCCAACATACTCCCAATTGTCGAGCCTGGTGCATCTATGTATAATTTCATACTCTTTGTCCTATTGGGGGGTAGTAAAATAGGAGGCTTAGTTAAATACGCTTTCATTTGGTCGAATGCCTGTTGATGCTCTATCTCCCATTTGAACTGATCTTGATTCTTGAGCTTTACAAGTGGTGAAAAGATCTTCGTCTTGCCACTTAGATTTGAGATAAATCTCCTCAAGAAATTAATCTTCCCCAACAATGACCGGAGTTGTTTCTTTGTTTCTGGCGCTTTTAGCTCCAAGATCGCTTTCGTCTTATTTTGATTTATTTCAATGCCTTTCTTGTGAACCACGAAACCCAGGAAATCCCCTGCATGTACACCAAAAGCACATTTTAAAGGATTCATTTTGAGTCCATATTTCCTCATTCGTTCAAAAGATTGTCGAAGATGGTCTAAGTGACCATTTTCAGAGTTAGATTTTATTACAATATCATCAATATAAACCTGCATAAATTTGTCAATAAAATCATGAAACATGGAATTCATGGCTCGTTGGTATGTAGCGCCAACATTTTTTAAACCAAAAGGCATTACTACCCATTCATAAGTTCCCAAAGCACCTGGGCATCGAAACGCCATCTTCGGTACATCTTCGTCAGCTATAAAAATTTGGTTATAACCTGAATATCCATCCAATAAGCTGAGGTATTCAAATCCGGCTGCAGAGTCGACTAACATTTCAGCGACTGGCATGGGATATTCATCTTTAGGAGTAACCTTATTTAAATCTCTGAAATCTATGCATACACGGAGGCTACCATTTTTCTTTATGACAGGTACTATATTAGCTAACCATTCGACATACCTCGCAGTTCGAATAAACTTGCTTTTCAGCAATCTTTCAATTTCCACTTTGATTTTCTCCATAACTTCCGGCGCAAATCTCCTAGGAAGCTGCTTGATAGGTTTCTTCCCTGGGTTTAATGGTAGTCGATGCTCCACCACCTGTCGACTTAAACCAGGCATTTCTTTGTAATCTCATGCAAAACAATCTTTGTATTCTTTCAATAGTCGAATCAACTTGGCTTTTAGGTCATTTGTAAGCCTCGTACTTACATAAGTAGGCCTTTTAAGGATCCCATCACCTAGATCAATTTCCTCAAGAGGATCTTGAGCTTGCATCCTTTTTACTGATCCTGATGGATCCATTTCGAAACCCAAAGGTTCGTCATCGTATATCCCGTCGAGTCGTTCGACTTGGTGATTGACTTCTTGATTGTTTTCATTCTTTACCATCATAATGGTCTCAGCAGCCATTTCTTTCTCTAATTCGGCTTCTAAAACCACTCTTTCATTGTTTTCGGCCAAATAAGCCGTTATTCGAGCCAGGTATTCTGACTCAGTGGTCATCGTCTTTGACCGTTGTCCTCTATTCTGGATGACTTTCCTGGTTCAATGGTTCATTAGGATCTTCTTTATTCCAAATGAAACCATAATTTGGATCTAAGTTCAGA